>NC_052356.1:1453979-1787584 GCF_009727055.1 Benincasa hispida | reverse complement strand
ATAGTGTTTATAGTAAGTGGAAGCAGGACGTGTGACAACATATCCCTCGGTCTCTCTCATTAGGTTGGATAAAGTTTTCGTGCATCACCTCGTGGCACCCTGGGAGTGTCCCTCTAAAGGATGACAGTTTTGCACAACTTTTTATTTGATCTCCAACAATGGATAGGGTTACTTTAGTCTCTTGTCCTAATCGGCTTTTCCCTAAGGTTGGCTCATTAAGGCGAGACTCTAGGGCCTAAAATGAGGGGTTACACTTACACAGAATTGTTAAGGATGTTAACAAATTCTGGACCGAACAATGGTGACTGTTAGATTCAGTTACAAGGAGTTGTTTCTATCTAATGGTTGAGATTGTCTCATTCAAGTGAAGGGATACTTGATCACCCTACGATGACTTTTGTCCTGTCTTACTAGAGCATCATTGCAAAATAGATGTCACTTAAGGGTACAATAGAACTATTTTGCTAAAACTTAATTGGTTCTAAAAGTGGTTTAATGTAAGTAGACTTATTAAGTTTGTTCATTTTCAGCAATTTTATTATGGCTACCACTACTCTTTCATTACTTGCCGCTAACAAACTGACAGGCGAAAATTACGCTAGTTGGAAAAATACTATTAACACGATACTTATCATCGATGACCTAAGGTCCGTCCTTATGGAGGAGTGTCCTCCTATTCCACCTCCTAACGTTGCTTGAAACATTCGAGACGAGTATGAGTGTTACACACGGGCGAAGAAAAGGTCAGAGCATATATCTTGGCCAGTCTTAACAACGTTTTGGCCAAGAAGCATGAGCCCATGATCACTACACGTGAGATCATGGAGTCCCTGAGGGGAATGTTCGGACAACCATCCACACAGCTCAGGCACGACGCTCTTAAGTACATCTTCAATCGCGTACAAAGAAGGGGACCATCTGTTCAGGACATGTTCTCAATATGATGGTCCACTTCAACATGGTAGAGATGAACGGGTCGAGCATCGATTGAGCCCAGCCAGGTTAGCATAATTCTGGAGTCATTACCAGAAAGCTTCCTTCACTTCATAAGAAACGTTATTCTGAACAGGGTTGATTACAACCTTACAACTCTACTCAATGAGTTGCAGGCTTTACAATCTTTGCTGAAAAGCAAGGAGAAGAAGGTTGGTGAGGAAAATGTTGCCTCATCTTCCAAAAAGTTCTATAAAGATTCGACCTCTGGAACTAAGTTCGCACCTTCTACTTCCGACACCAGAAAGTGGAAGAAGAAGAAGAGTGGTAAGGAGAAGGCGCCTGCTAACCCACAACCTGCTGATCCAAGTGGTAGGCAACCAATGAATGTTGACAAAGGAAAGTGTTTCCATTGAAATCAGGATGGGTACTAAAAGCAAAATGACTCACGTTATTTGGCTAAAAAGAATAAGGCCAAACAAGGTAAATATGATTTACTAGTTTTGGAAACTTGTTTAGTGGAGAATGATCATTCTACCTGTATTATTGAGTCTGGGGCCACTAACCATGTTTGTTCTGGGAATTAGTTCCTGGTGGTAGCTTGGTGTTGGTGAGATGACGTGCGAATTGGAATCGGGCATGTTGTCTCAGCTGTGGCAGTGGGAGGTCTCTGGTTGACTTTACAGAATAGGTTTATCATTTTGAATGATGTATATATAGTTTCAGAGTTAAAGAGGAACTTAATTTTTGTAAAGTCGTTGCTTGAATGTGATTATCAAATACATTTTTCTGTAAATAAAGTGTTTATTTTGAAATATGGTGTTGATGTATGTTCAGCTTAACTGAAAAATAATTTGTATATGTGCTAAGGCTGTTAGCAACAAATGCCCTCCATAACATAGAGATGTTTAAAACTATCGTAACTCAAAATAAACGACTTAAAGTTTCTCCTAAAGAAAATGTCCAACTTTGGCACCTACATTTAGGGCACATTAATCTCAATAGGATTGAGAGATCGGTGAAGAATGGACTTCTAAGCGAGTTAGAAGAAAATTCTTTACCTATTTTCGAGTCATGCCTTGAAGGCAAGATGATTAAAAGACCTTTTACTAGAAAAGGTTATAGGGCCAAAGAGCCTCTAGAGCTAATGCATTTAGACCTTTGTGGTTCGATGAATGTACGAGCCAGGGGAGGCTATGAATACTTCATCACTTTTACTGATGATTATTTGAGGTATGGGTACGTTTATTTAATGCAACAAAGTCTGAGTCCTTTGAAAAGTTCAAAGAGTTCAAGGCTGAAGTTGAAAACACATTAAGTAAAACGATTAAAACGCTTCGATCTGATTAAGATTGAGAGTTTTTGGATTCTGAGTTCCAGAATTATATGATAGAATATGGAATAGTTTCCCAACTCTCAGCACTTGGTACACCTCAGCAGAATGGTGTATCAGAAAGGAGAGATTAAACCCTGTTGGACATGGTTCGGTCGATGATTACCTGACTCGTTTTGTGGTTGTGCAGTAGAGACTGCAGCTTATATCCTGAACTGTGTTCCCTTCAAGAGTGTTGATAGAATACCTTTGAAGTTATGGAATGGTCGTAAAGCTAGTTTACGTCATTTCCGTATCTGGGGTTGTCCTGCACATGTGCCTGAAGCTAATCCTAAGAAACTGGAACCACGTTTGAGGTTATCCCTATTTGTAGGCTACCCCAAGAAAATGATAGGGGGTTATTTTTATGATCCTAAAGAAAATAAAGTGTTTGTATCGAAAAATGCTACTTTTCTTGAAGAGGATCATATAAGAGAGCACAGACCTAGAAGCAAAATCATGTTGAATGAGCTTTCCAAAGAAACTACTGAATCTTCGACAAGAGTTGTTGAAGAGTCTACTACCTTAACAGAAGTTGTTGACATAGGTTCATCTAATAGGTCAAATCCACCTCAAGTTTTGAGGGAACCTCGACGTAGTAGGAGGGCTGCGAGCCCACCTATTCACTATATGGGTTTAACTGAAATCTTAGCTATGGTAGCTGATGGCGAGGTTGAGGATCCATTATCTTAAAAGAAGGCAATGGAGGATGTTGACAGAGATGAATGGATCAAAACCATGGATCTTGAAATGGAGTCTATGTACTTCAATTCAGTTTGGGATCTTATAGATCAACCTAATAGGGTTAAACCTATAAGGTTAAACCTATAGGTTGCAAATGGATCTACAAGAGGAAATGGGGTGCTAATGGGAAGGTGTAAACCTTCAGGCTAGACTAGTGGCAAAGGGTTATACCCAGGTAGAGAGAGTCAACTATGAGGAGACTTTATCGCCTGTTGCCATGTTGAAGTCTATCTGCATCCTCCTATCCATTGCCTTATATTATGACTATGAGGTATGGAAAATGGATGTTAAGACTGCTTTTTTGAATGACAATCTTGAAGAGACCATTTATATGGTGAAACCCGAGGGATTCATAATCCAAGGTCAAGAGCAAAAGGTTTGCAAGCTGAATCGATCCATTTATGGACTGAAATGGGCATCTCGATTTTGGAATATAAGGTTTGATACTGCAATCAAATCTTATAGCTTTGAAAAGAATGTTGATGAGCCTTGTGTCTACAAGAAAATCATCAACAGTATAGTAGCTTTTCTAATGTTATATGCAGATGATATCCTACTCATTAGGAATGACGTAGGCTTACTGACTACAGTTAAAGACTGGCTAGCAACCCAATTCCAAATGAAATATTTGGGAAAGGCTCAATTTGTTCTTGGTATTCAGATCTTTTGGGATCGAAAGAATAAAATGCTAGCACTGTCTCAGGCGTCGTATATTGACAAGATGTTGATCAAATATTCAATGCAGAACTCCAAGAGGGGCCTTTTGCCTTTCAGGTACAGAGTTACCTTATTTAAGGAATAATGTCCTAAAACACCTCAAGAGGTTGAGGAAATGAGATGGATCCCTTATGCATCTGCTGTAGGCAGTTTAATGTATGCGATGTTATGTACTGGACCTGAAATTTGCTATGCAATGGGGATAGTCAATAGATATCAATTTAATCCAGGATATGATCACTGGACAACTGTCAAGAACATTCTCAAGTATTTTCAGAGAACGAGCTGCATGTTTGTGTATGGTTCTAAGGATTTTCATACTGATAGGGATTCTCAGAAATCCACTTCAGGATCAGTGTTCACTCTTATCGGAAGGGCTATAGTATAGCGAAGCATCAAGTAGGGGTGCATTGCAGACGCCACCATGGAGGTCGAGTATGTAGCGGCTTGTGAAGCTGCTAAGGAGGTCGTTTGGCTCAGGAAATTCCTGACTCATTAAAAGTTATTCCAGACAGTCTAAGCCCATCACACTTTATTGTGATAATAGTGGTGTTGTGGCGAATTCCCACGAGCCTCGGAGTCATAAACGCGGCAAGCATATTGAGTGAAAATACCATCTCATCCAAGAGATTGTGCATCGAAGGGACGTGATTGTCACGAAGATAGCTTCTAAGCACAATATTCCTTATCCCGAAGGCCCTCACAGCTACAGTGTTTGAGGGTTACCTGCAGAGTATGGGTCTATGGGACAGACCACGACTGGACTAGGGCAAGTGGAAGATCTTGTACTAGTCATATTGTGCCCTAGTTTATTGTTTTGTGCATTTGTAAATTTATCTTGTACACCCCACTAGCTTTAGGACAAGTGAGAGATTGTTAGGGTTGATGCCCTAAATCTCATAGGACCCTGTAGTTTGTAAACACTTGTATGAACAAGCATTTTGGTGATTAATAATATTTGATATTTTATTCACTTCTGTCTATGAAATATATGATATTTTAATTGCATTAACCACAAACCAATAAACTAACATCCTTGGTTATCGTTGTAACTTAAACATGTATGTGGAGACATAAAAGTGGATTATATTTAAGTGATAACCTAAATGGTCTATAGTATATGGATAAGGCTGGGTACCTTATCCTAGTGACACTACGAGTATGACCCGCTTTGTAGATGTTACAAATGTTGTAAAGTTACTACAAATGATCTGATCTTGATCATTCATGTATTAAACATGCGAGGGGGATATTCTATACAAAGGAGTTTGTATAAGACCGGACCACGAAATATTTAGTCTCGTTATATAACGCCGTTCATAATTGAGACTTCCATTTCACTAGGATGACCATAGGTAACATGACCTTAATTCTGAGTGAGTTGTGAACTCCTGTCTATGAGGGTGGTCCTTTGATTTGCATAGGTGAGAGTGGCCTAATCGCCGACTCAACAAGCCTACCATTTTGGAGATTCATTTGATTGGGGAGTTGGGAACTCAACTACACAAAATGGAATTCACTCATTCCCCAAAGTAGGGTAAGTAGATAAATTGCTCCCTTAAGAGGCTGATTTCGGGTCGTGAACAATGTGGCACCACACCCGCTCTTGGCCCGAGAGGGGTTTAGTCATAGTGGAACCATGATCTATTGTTCATTAGAGGGATCAGTGGTACTTAAGAAGTTAGATGTAACTATAAGGGCAAAACGATAATTTGGCCCAGCTGTACTTACGAGCAATTTTTGAAGGGTCATCGTACTATTGATTGATTATATCTAATGAACACATAAATATATTTGTAGTGCGAAGAGTGCAACTGTCAGTCTTTAGTGGAGTGTTCGGCAGTTAACGGATGGTTGATAATGTGATTAAAGAGTTTAATCAGTTACTCACGTACCATTCGAACTTCAAGCTACAACTTCATAAGGTCCCCTTGGTAGCTCAATGGATTTAAGTTGAGAATCCATTTTTGGGTTAATTTAGAATGTTCAAATTAATAAGAGGGATTTTTATTATATATTATATAACTAAATTAATTCAATTATATATGATATAATTGACATAATGTATATGATACATTATAGTTTAATTGAAGGAATAAATATTTGAATATGATTCAAATATATTTTCTATGAATAAGATTCATAGTTGTTAAATTTAATATAAATATGATTTATATTAAATACCATAAAATAGAGAAAAAGAACTATGGTTTATATATTGTATATGATGCAATATTAAAATTATAGGTTATAGATATAATGTGATAAGTTAGTAATCATATTTATTTATAATTTATTAATTATTTGATAATTATCCTTTTTCTCTTTAACCACCCTTAGTGGGTAGTTATTTAGTTTTCTGGCAAAGATTGGGATAAATGAAATTGGTTTCATAATTCCAAAATGAGAGACACGATTTGCGATCGAGTAACTACATGATTCTTTGAGAGACTAAACGATCAAGTAATATAGTCTATGTGATAGACTTCATCGTCTACACGATTGCCTTTGTCTGCTACTCGATCATCTTCCTCCTCCAAACTCCAAACTTCCCCTCTAACCAAAATTAGCTAGAGCTCACCACTTCTAGATTCTTACACCGAGAATACCAAGGTCACCAAGTGGTAGTGTCCTGTTTGGTTCGAGTTTACTCGTTGCTGTTTGTTGCTGTTCGAGGAGAATTCGTGACTTGTTCGACGCATTCGTGAACAAGTAAAATCGAAGGATTAACTTGAAGAATGGTTCTTCAAAGGTATAATCTATAAACTTTGTTTTTATTTCAAAAGCATTCTGTAATTTAAGTTTTATGCATAATCTGTTCTTGTATAATTGTAAATGTATGCATTCAATCACAATGGGATTTGAGTTACACAATATCGAGACAAAAAAAGTACATATCAAAACCTAAAATGATTCTGAACTATCTGATAATCTGTGGATGTGGCAAACTAATTGTAGTAGGCTAGGCACCAGAAACTCATTCGCTACCTAGGAAAGAAAACATTTTAAAAACGCAAGCTGGTATGTACAGTGAGTGAGTAGTTAAGTGTAAACATGTCGGCGATCAAGCTCTATAAATAGAAGTCGTTGAGCAGAATTTCAATGGATCCAAGGTTTTTTGCCTGAGGCTCCTCGCCTTAGGGCGGATCCTTGTGATCCAGACAAAAGCGTGAGAATAAAGCTTGAGAGTTCTTCATCTCCTTCATCTATTCCGAGTGATGACCGCAGCCTTCGCCGGAGTCGGAGCTCGAGAGAGTCTGCTCCACCACCCTTCCATTGCACCACAGGCAGCCTTGACACACATCTGCTGGAAGCAAGACATTGCTTCCAACTAGCCCTTCCATTTCTCTTCTTTCCTTATATTGTATTGTATTACATTTTGGCTTAAGGAATTAATACATTTTGTGATCAATGCATTTCTGTATTTCCTTCAATTCCATCTTCATCTTCATTTACTTAGTATCCTTAACTTTCATTGCATCATTGAGTAAGATTGTTAGAGTATCACATACTTAATCATGCGGCATAGGAATATGAAGCATGTAGCAAACCACCAGGAGGTGTGCGTTGCATGAGTGTTGTGAGAAAACCTTTTTTGCTTAGTATGAAGTTGTAGCAACGCTTATCTATAAGCGGATGCAATGCTTGTCTATGAGTAAAGTCAGCAGCAACTAACTGCCCAGGAGGGTAAGTGGTTGGTCGCATTAAGCATTGTAAGCAAGTGTTCACTAGGAATAGGAATAACCTTACGTCAGCCAGGTTTATGCGATTACCTTGTCTTATGAGCGCATCATTCATCATTTAGACATACTTGGGAGAGTAGTCTAAAAACCAAATCTGAGTCTCGGGAGAGCAGATTGGATCACATAAGCAAGAATGGGGAACTTAGGAATAAGCTCTGTTTGCTATTACACAGCGTATGCACCCTATGGATAGGATAATGCATGCGTCCAGAAGTAGGATACGGTGGTATGTGGTCATCTCCCTTATATGTGAAAGCACGTGAGCGGGTTATGGAGGCTTAGAAATAGGTTTCTCGACACTATCGCATATCCATCGTATGCGTCCTAGAATCAGACACAAGTGTGTGTAGCATAATCGCATAGCTTTGCGCTGGCTGGGGTTACCCTTGCGGTCAAGCTCAATGTTGCAGTGAAGACATCCTCACCTTTTCATATATTTTTTTCATGCATTTTACTACGGGTCAACAGTTGTCGTGTCTCTACCTGTCAATCATATTCCCACTGCTTTGTCTGTTAGTTAGGAGTAGGAGTAATTTATAGCTTATAACCCCCATCATTCTTTTATTTATCTCTGCAAACATATCACCGCATACCTTTAGCTACAAGTCCCTGAGTTCGACCTCGGATCACCCGAGAAACTTGCGTTCTCGTTATACTTGGTGAGAGCGCAAGAAAACTTGTGGCAGGTGTTGGATCGATATGGAAACCCTAAAGGGGGGTGAATAGGGTTTAATTAACCTTTTTTTTCCTAAATTAACCCAATTAAACTAATTAATACACTTTTTATAAATAATAAGAAAAAATCAATTTATGCAACAAATAAGATGACAAATAGTGTGATAATTTAATTCTATCAAATTTTAGCAAATAAATAAGAACAAACTAAAATATATAATAAATTACTTAAATTAATTGCAAAAATAAAAAGGAAAGAGTTAGAGAAGAAGACACCATAATTTTTATAGTAGTTCGGTCAAACTCGACCTACTCCACTCTCCAAGCGCCTCTTGGGAATTTGATTAAAATATTTCTGACTCTTTCCACGGATTAGAGCCCAACCGTTACACCACCGCTTCTTTTACGGGTTCAAGAACAAACCCGATCCTTTCCACGGTTTAGGATCAAACCGTTACAAATGTTGGAATTTTTGAAGAACACAATACAACTCTCACTAGAGTGGATTTACAAGTTTAAGCACTCAACAAATTTATTCTCACAATACAATAACACTCTCTCAAGAATAAGATGAAAAGAAAAAAAATTGGGAGCTTAGAGAGAGCAAACAATGGAAGCTTTTGAGATTTGGAGTTATGAAATGTATTTGTTAGTATAAAATTTAGAGAGGAAGATGGTTTATATAGAGATGGAAAAATTTTTAGAAACCAAATTAATTTGGACCATTGGATTTTGGAAAAGAAAAATCAATGGTGGAGATTTTAAAACTAAACTAGTTGATTAGATACAAACAAAAATAAATTAAATTCTTTTCTTTTGAAATTCATTTTCTTTTTTAAAATTAATCCAAAAAAATAAAAAACATACATGTGTCAAAAACTAGCCGTTAGACACAACATAAATAATATTAAATTCATTTCTTATTCATTTTTTTTTAAATCAATCTTTTAAGTCAAATCAAAAAAAAAATACCATGTGTAAAAAACTAGCCGTTATACACAAACATAATAATATTTGAATTATTTTCCTTTTAAATTTTCTTTTAAATTTCATTTTTTTAAATCAATCCAAAATCAAAAGTCCATCATATTTTAATCTCTTAATGATCCACCATTCAACCAATATGCTGCCACATGTCTACATGCAAATGGTCTGACTATGTCACGTATCCACCATGGTATTTTCTCTAAAGACTTTTTTGGTCATATCGTCTTCGTTTTAGCTCCGATTTTGAGTGATTCAAGAGGTGTTGGAATCGTTATTCCGAAGCTCTACGCTGTGGACATATTAAAACACTAAAATTTTCAGTAATTAAAAACTAATTTGTTATCATCAAACATTGGATAAATTAATTAATTAAAATTAATTAATTTAGATTAACGGCCAAAAAGCCAACAATCTCCACTTTTTTATGATGACAAATCATTCAAGAAAAATAGCTTGAAATACATGTAAACCATATGTGCACATAATAAAATTCAACATATCACCATAAAGATCATTCTTGAAAATTCACTCAAAAAAATAAATTTCCCCCCTAATTAATAACAATCAAAATCATAACAAATTTATAACATATTTTTCTTAAACTTCTCCCCTTTGGAATCATAAAAAAGAATAATTAAGAAAAATTTAGAACTACATAAATGTTTCCGTTAAAAACATGAACATAAATTTAGCACAACTCCCCCTAAGAATATTAACACATGCTTTCTATATCTCCCCCTATCAAAATGCCTTCTAAAAGATTTAACAAGTAAAATTTAAAAATCAAAGAGGCATCACAACGAATAATACCGAGCTCAAGCCTACTTTTGCAAAAGTTTTCTTTCATTTAAAGGCTTGGTAAAAATATCCGCTAATTGATTATTAGAGCCTACAAATTCAAGAGTAATATTATCATTTGCACATGTCTCTAATAAAGTGATGCCTAATATCAATATGCTTAGTCCTAAAATGATGTATAGGATTTTTAGTCAAATTAATAGCACTAGTATTATCACAAAATATAAGCACATTATCAAACTTTAATCAAAATCACAAAGAGTTTGTTTCATCCAAAGAATTTGAGTACAATAACTAGAAACTGCAATATATTCCGCTTCGGTAGTGGATAAGGCAACCGAATTTTGCTTTTTTACTAATCCAAGAAACTAAGGAACTACCAAGAAATTGACAAGTCCCACTAGTACTCTTACGGTCAAGTAAACTACCTATAAAATCTGCATCGGAATATCCTACCAAATTAAATTCAACATTTCTAGGATACCATAAGCCTAAATTAATAGTACCAAGCAAATATTTAAAAATTCTTTTAAAGGTATGAAATGTGATTCCTTAGGACAAGATTGAAATCTAGCACAAAGACATACACTAAACATAATATCGGGTCTACTAGCGGTTAAATAAAGTAAAGATCCAATCATATTTCTATAAGTTTTTATATCCACACACTTACCTTTTTCATCCTTGTCAAGCTTAGTGGATGTGCTCATAGGATTTTTGCAATTTTACCTTCATTGAATTTGAACCTTTTGAGTAAATCCCTTATGTATTTTTCTTAACTTATTGAAAATACCATCCTTGAATGTTTGATTTGGAGTCCAAGGAAAAGCTAAGTTCTCCCATCATACTCATCTCAAATTCACTATGCATATACTTAGAAATTCTTCACACAAAGATGGATTAGTAGAACAAAAATAATATCATCCACATATATTTGTACTAAAAGTATATCATTTTATTTAGTCTTAATAAAAAGAGTATTATCAATTTTACCCATTTTAAATCCATTCTCAAGCAAGAAATTACTAATTTATCATACCAAGCTCTTGGAGCTTGTTTTAAGCCATAAAGAACCTTTTCAACTTATAGACATGATTAGGAAAATCAAAACTTTCAAACCCCGGAGGTTGTTCTACATAAACTTCCTCCATGATATAACCATTTTAAAAATGCACTTTTCACATCTATTTGATACAAAATGAAATTCTTATAAGAAGCAAAAGCAAGCAACATTCTAATAGCTTCTAATCTAGCAACGGGTGTAAAAGTTTCTTCATAATCTATTCCTTTTCTTGACAATAAACCTTGAGCTACAAGTCTAGCTTTATTTCTAATGATATTTCCATTTTCATCCATTTTATTTCTAAAGACCCATTTAGTTCCAATTATAGAAGCATGAGAGGGTCTAGGGACTAACTCCCAAACTTTATTCCTTTCAAATTGATTTAATTCTTCTTGCATAGCTAAAATCCAAATTCATCATTTTTGGCATCTTTAAAACTTTTTGGTTCAATTTGAGAAACAAAAGCAAAATTATTAAACATATTAATAGAGGAACACTTGTTTGGGATGGGAAGGAGCATACTCCACTCTTTAGGCGTGGATGAAGAACCAACTTCGTTCTTTTCGATTAAGCTCACCTCTTGCTTACTTGAAACAATTTCTTTCCTTTTGTCACTAACAAGTAAATCTCCAAATTTTCCTTCTAAAACATCACTATAAATAGGCTCATTAGAATAAACTTGCAAGATTCATCAAATACAACATGCATAGATTCCTCAATTACTAAAGTTCTTTTATTGAAAACTCTATAAGCTTACTAGTAGAAGAATAGAATAGCCAAGGAAAATACCAACATCCGTCTTAGAATCAAATTTCCAAGTTTTTCTTTGTTATTCAAAATAAAAACATTTGCAACCAAAAACTTTGAAATACCCAATATTGGAATTTTGTTATGCCAAAATTCATAAGGAGTTTTATCCAAAGAAGGTCTAATTAAAACTCTATTTAAAGCATAACAAGCGGTGTTAACGACTTCCGCCCAAAAGTATGTAGGTAAACCATACTCATGCAACATTGATCTAGCAAATTCTTGCATAGTACGATTTTTCCTTTCAACTAACACCATTTTGTTGAGGAGTTCTTGGAGCGGAGAAATTATGAGAAAAACCATTTTCTTCACAAAAAAGTTTCAAAAGCATTGCTATCAAATTCTCCTCCATGATCACTCCTAATTTTAAAAATCAAAAAACTTTTTTTCATTTTGAACTCTTTTGCAGAACTAGAAAAGCTTTCAAAGCATCATCCTTATGTTTTAGCATCAAAAACCCAAGTAAATCTTGAAAAATCATCAACTATCACAAAGGCATATAGTTCCCTCCAAAACTAGTAATTCTAGAAAGGCCAAATAAGTCCATGTGTAATAGTTGAAGAGGGTCTAGTTGTAGAGATCACATTTTTAGATTTGAAAGAGGACTTAGTTTGCTTATCCATTTGACAAATATCACAAACTTTGTCTTTTACAAATTTAAATTTGGAAGATCTCTAACCAAAGAATTCTTAGAAATATTTGAAATTAAGTGCATGCTAGCATGTCCTAGTCTTCTATGCCATAACACAAGAATCATTATGTAAAGCCGATAAACATTTATCATTAATAGGACAATCTTTTCAAATCAATAGTATAAACAATTTCATCTCTATTTCCAACAAATATAACTTTTCTATCACTAGCATTTTCAATGATGCAATTCTTTTTATCAAACACAACTCTAAAACCTTTATCACACAATTGACTAATACTAAGTAAATCATGCTTCAAACCATCAACCAAAAGTACATTTTCAATTAAAATAGAAGATTCATTACTATATTACCTTTACCAATAATTTTACCTTTCTGTGTTCACCAAAAGTTACAAGAACCTCCATCCTTTTTGGAGAGAGAGACAAACTTGGATGGGTCTCCCGTCATGTGCCTCGAGCAATACTATCCAAGTACCACTTGTTTTTCTTAGAGGCTTTCAAACAAACCTACAAACACAAATGTTCAAGTTTGATTCTTTGGTACCCACACTTGTTTGGGTCCTAGATGGTTAGCATTAACAAACTTGGGAATCCATTTCATTTTTGCATAGACATTTAAGGCATTGGATTTAGACAAGTAACAAGAATAAGTTGTATGTCCAAACTTGTCACATGAGAAACACAAAACATTATGAAAGATTTATCTCTTACAACAAATTTATGCACTTTACTTTTCTTGGAGAAATTATTCCTTGGAGCATTGTGAAACTTTGCCCTTTGAGAAAAATTCTTCTTGGAGAAGTAGTATAAGCATATTTCAATTTAAAACACTTAGGTCTAATATGGCCTTCAACACCACAATAATGACATACAGGCACAAGTTAGATTTAACATGCTTAGACATAACCTTAGGTATATTAAGCTTAAGCATATTATGAGATACTTTAACAAAGATAGCTTTAGAACTTGAAGGAGTAGAACATTCATCATATAGCCTAAACCTCTTTTATCACTAAAAGGCTTGCCTACTTCAATTATCTTGTCTAATCTTTGAGCACCTATTGTCAACTTTTTAATAGATTCTTTAGCCTTATCAAGTTCTTGCAAAGTACTAAATTCTTTTTCTTTGAGTAATTTAATCAAATTATCTTTTTCACAACTATCATGCTCAAGAAATTTAACTTTGTCAAGCAAGCCATATTTCTCATCACAATCAAAAGCATGTTTGTCACAAGAGATATTCATTCATCAATATGCATAGCATCATACTCATTCTCTTTTAAGCAACAATTTCTTCAAGTAAAGACTTATTTTTACTAGATAAAACATTGTATTTCTTTTTAAGCACAACATACTTAGAACTAAGTTTTTCTAAATCATTTTTCATATTTTCAAAAGCTTCAAACAATTCATATAAGAAAGAGGTTCCAGAGTTACCTCATCATTTTGTTCATCCTCTTGTTCACTATGAGCCATGAAGCAAAAATTGGCCACTTCTTCATTATCATTCCCACTTTCGCTTTCATCGCTATCATCCCAAGTAGTTTCATTGCTTTCTTCTTGGATTTCTTGGGATGATTGAGAAGAGGGCAATCGGTTCTAATATGACCCGGCTTTTTGCATTCATAGCATATTACCTTCATCATTTTTGCTCTTTTCACCTTTTGACTCTTTTTGGTTGGAGAGATGCTTCTTGAATTGCTTCTTTCTCTTGATGAAGTTCTTATACTTACGTGAAAGATAGGCAACATCATCTTCATCAAGGTCATCTTCATCTTGGGAGTCAACTTCTAAAGAGATGGTTTTTAAAGCTTTACTCTTTTCTTTCTTTTTCTTCTCATCCTCCATGTTTTTCTTGATCTTTATCTCATGCAACAACAACGAGCCCATGAGTTCATCATTGGAGAGAGATTTGAGATCCTTTGCCTCTTGAATGGTGGTGACTTTAGGCTCCCATTATTTAGGCAAAGACCACAATAGCTTCTTTATCTTCTCAAAATTTGAGTACTTTTTCCCAAGTCCTTCTAAAGCATTAACAATGTTAGTAAATCTAATAAACATATCGGAAATAGCTTCATTTTCATCAATTTTAAACATTTCATATTGATGAACTAACATGTCAATCTTTGTTTCTTTTACTTGACTAGTTCCTTCATGAGTAATTCCTAATTTATCATATCTCTTTAGCGGTTTTGCAAATAGATACTCTATTATACTCAACTTCATTCAAAGCACAAAATAAGCAATTAATAGCTTTGGCATTTAAAGAGCGTGCTTTCTTTTCATTTACTGACCATTCTTCCTTAGGTTTTATAGTGCTAACATCATCAACATCTTTTGTTGGAATTTTAAAACCTTCCTCAACAATATCCCATAAATCATAATCAATAGAAAGCAAGAAAAATCGCATTCTATTTTTTCAATATCTATAATTAGTACCATTAAAAAAATGAGGCTTTGTAATAGATTGACTATCGGTAAAAAGGATAAAACCTAAAGTTGTCATAGCTCAAAAACAATTAAGTTTACCAAGAAATAAATATTTCAAGAAGAACAACCCACTCTGATACCAATTGTTGGATCGATATGGCAACCTTAGAGGGGAGTGAATAGGGTCCTTTTTTTTTCTAAATTAATCCAATTAAACTAATTAATATACTTTTTATAAATAATAAGAAAAATTCAATTTATGCAACAAATAAGATGAAAAATAGTGTGATAATTTACTTCTATCAAATTTTAGCAAATAAATAAGAACAAACTAAAACATACAATAAATTGCTTAAATTAATTGCAAAAATAAAAAGGAAAGAGTTAGAGAAAAATATACCGTAATTTTTATAGTGGTTCGGTCAAACTCGACCTACTCCACTCTCCAAGCGCTTCTTGAAATTTTGATTAAAATATTTCCAACTCTTTCTACGGATTAGAGCCCAACCGTAACACCACCGCTCCTTTTACAGGTTCAAGAGCAAACCCGATCCTTTCCACGGTTTAGGATCAAACCGTTACAAATGTTGGAATTTTTGAAGAACACAATACAACTCTCATTAGAGTGGATTTACAAGTTTAAGCACTCACAAAATTTATCCTCAAAATACAATAACACTCTCTTAAGAATAAGATGAAAAGAAAAAAAAAAATTGGGAGCTTAGAGAGAGCAACAATGGAAGCTTTTAGGATTTGTTAGTACAAAATTTGGAGAGGAGGATGGTTTATATAGAGATGGAAAAATTTTTAGAAACCACAATTAATTTGGACCATTGGATTTTGGAAAAGAAAAATCAATGGTGGAGATTTTAAACTAAACTAGTAGTTAGATACAAACAAAATGTAAATTAAATTCCTTTTCTTTTGAAATTCATTTTCTTTTTAAAATTAATCCAAAAAAATAAAAAACATATCATGTGTCAAAAACTAGCCGTTGGACACAAATATAATATCATTCTTTTTAAAATCAATAAAAAAAAAACATACTATGTATAAAAAACTAGCCGTCAGACACAAACATAAAATAATATTGAATTTATTTTCCTTTTAAATTTCTTTTAAATTTCATTTTTTTTAAATCAATCCAAAAATCAAAAGTCCATCATATGTTAATCTCTTAATGATCCACCATTCAACCAATATGCTTCCACAGGTCTACATGCAAATGGTCTGGTTATGCCACGACATTTTCTCTATAGATTTGTTTCGGTCATATCGTCTTCGTTTTAGCTCCGATTTGAGTGATTCAAGAGGTGTTGGAATCGTTGTTTCAAGCTCTACGCTGTGGAAATATTAAAACACTAAAATTTTCAGTAATTAAAAACTGAATTTGTTATCATCAAAACATTGATTAATTAATTAATTAAAATTAATTAATTTGAGATTAAGGGCCAAAAAGCCAACAGCAGGAATGCATGGTCATTTCATATGAGATCAAAGCATACATTTCATTCCAACACATGACCACCGACGCATGAGTATAAACGCATAACCTAAGACATGCATCGCATAATTGTGTTCGCCTAATTTCCATTATCACACTTGCAAAAACACCAATTTTTTTGCTATAAAGTTTGCGGTGTCGTTGTCAAATAAGTGATTTTTTATTTTCTTTTAATATTTAGGAGATTTGACTAATCTTTGATTAATTGTGGTGTTGCATGTTATAGATTTCAATAATTATATGTGGCATTATGGGGGCTTCAACCTAACCTAGGTCCACCACCACCACCATTCAACCTAACTCTCATCCATTGAGTTATCCCTATTATGATTATGTGAGCTATGATTCAACCCCAATAGAGGAGAAACGTTCCATAGAAGATGTGTTAAAAGAGTATATCTTAGAGTGCAAGGTGAAGAGTTTCATTAGAGAGGAGAAAGATAGGGTGGATAAACTAGAAGCTCAAGTGAATCTGGTAAAAACCCAAATGTTAGAGAGAGAGATCGTCGTAAATTGAATTGTTAATTAACTTAGTCTAATAGTTGATACGATTAGAGCCTTGAGTGAGGAGAATACTTCTTATGCCATTGAGATGGGGGGCCTACAGTTATCTACTTTGATGATGAAGATGAAATGAAAGGAAGTGAGTCAATTCAATATGGGGCTTGTGAGATTGAGAGAGAAATTGTGTCTAATTTATGTAAGGAAGCCCAATTGATTTTGAGGTTGAAAAGCCTTGTATGTCATCCCTAGCGAGTATTCCCATTAATGATCCTTCCCTCCCTTATGAACCTGATCAATTAGAGTTAGCCAAGGAAGAGGTTTGTGTAGTTGAGGAAGAAATTGTGTCTAATGTATAGGAAGGCATTCAAATGATGAAAGTTGAGCCCAAAAAGCTTAACTTTTTATCCTTAGAGAGTCCTCATATTGTTGATTTTTCTTCTCTATTTCTCATGAGCCTTGTAAATATTTTTTTTGATTTTTCTAGTTTTGAGTCTTCCTATTTTTACTTTCCATATTTGAAAAATAACAAAAGTATTTCTTTAATGTCAAGTGCTCAAGAAAAGAAGGAAAGCCTACTAGGCTTAGTAGGTTACATTGATTCAAGTAAGAAGAGCCCTTAAAAATGAGAGAATTTTTATGTACCTTGATAAAGAATCTCCCATGTCGTCTATCTTGAGACATTAAGCCTATTGCTTCTTGGCCAAGTTTATTTGCTTATTGTTATTTCAATTATTTTCTTTCTTTCATTTTTTAGGTTGATCTCCATGACAGTCCTAATATTTTTCCAGTCTCTCTTATAAGAACCCATTAACAACATAAAGTACTCTTGTTGCCAACCTATTTTGGTGGAGTCCCACACACTCCCAAGCTTGTATCACTTACTTTGAGTGACTGTTCTATTCTTTTTCGTGCATTGAGAACAATGCATCATTCTAAGTTTGGAGTGGGAGGTGTACTATGTACTTTTGTGTATGTTGTTTTTATCCTGCTAGTCATGTTAATTGGGAAATTATTGATGCTATGAATGTTAATTTAATGAGTTGAATTTTGAAGTTTATTTTTTATTTTTTTATTTTTTATCTTTTGAGTTTATATGATGTTGAAAAATTCTTATGCATGCACTTGATGATGATTGTCTATGATATATTTTGAATATGCATGTTAGATGATCTGTTGTGGAAATAGGATAACATATCCTTGAGTTATAATTTGTTTAAGTCCCCTTTGAAGTCTCCCATATTTTGAGCATGTAATCACTTTCATTTAGAACCTTTAACTGAATAAAGAGTCAATTTGCGTCTGTTATGTTGTCACCTTGAAAGACCCCACCGGTTATAGAGTGTCTTTCATGATAGTTGATAATATTATACTAAGGGAAAGAAAACTAGTTGTATTCGCCTGTTGAAAAAAATTCATGTAAAAAAGATTGAGTGGAATGAAAAATTTTCATTTAAAAGAAAAAGTTGAGAAAAATATGAACTTGTAATGTGTATGCATTGATAGGGTAAAGAGTTGCCTTTATTGTGATACGTTAGGATGCCTGGAAATTGATTAGCTATGAGTCCCTGCAGTGGATGTGTGAAAGCTAGTGTCCCTAGGTAAAAGAATGCAAGTTTAGGACGTCCTTAGATTATGTATTTCAAGCACTTTATTTGATATATTACCTTCTTAAATTTTTTTGGATGTTTGATGATTGGTGCATGAGCTAGAATAGAGAGAAAACTGATGGAACTCAATAAATCTAAAGTAAGTTCTTGAGTCTTGAATTAAATGTGATTTGCACATACACATGTGGATGAAAAGATTTGGCCTTAAAATTTTGTAATAAAAGATGTGCTTGAATATTTCTATTTATGGATCTAGCATGTTATTCTTACTATCAATGCATGAATCAATTGCATGTATATTGAGAATCTTTCCTTTGGTTTTATTCTATTTTTGCTCGGAATTAACAAAATTCTAAGTTTGGGATTGTGAAATGCACCTAAAATGTGTGTTATTTATCATTGATTTAGGACATTTTTTTACACGATTCTTGTTAGATTTGATAGTGTTTGCTAGTATTTTAAGGATTATATTTGGGATAAAGGTTAAATGTCAAAATAAGTTTTTTTTTTTTTTTAAAAAAAGGGACCTAAATAAGCCCAATGAAGCCAAAATCGAGCCCAGCATCGAAAAGTGGGAAGAAAACATGGAATAAAACATGGAAGATATGGCAAAATAGGGCAGTGTCCAGCAAAGCGGCCTGGGGCTACCCCTCGGTGTTTTCCTCTATGCATATTTTTATCTCTTTGGCATGTCATTAAAAGCTTATGATTGTCATCCGTCATTGTTTGTGTGTCATGGAAAGGTAAAAGTGTCGCACCTCCGAATGGCCATCTAATGAGAAAGCACAGGGCCACAGTGCCATGTTAACTTCGAAATTGCTTTTGCAACTTTTGGAAAACATTGCCTATTTATCTTAGGAATTTTGGCTGGCCTCCACATCGAATTTTAGAGTGTTTGATGTATAAAGAATGGATTAGAGTAGAGTATGGAGTCTTCATGACGTCAGAGTGATCGAAAATTGTTCGAAGGCCAAATTCAGAATGCGATTAGGAGCCGGATAATTCTTCTTTCCTTTTTGTTTTCTTGGATTTATTTCTATATTTTGGCATTCTTGATATGGTTCTGTCCATGAAAGTCATGTTAGATGAAACTTAATATCATAGTTTTACGGGTAGATTAATTGTTAGGTTTAATTATTGAACACTTTGCTTCTTGAATGATAGTTTGCATTTACGCTTCTTCGCATGACTATTCTTAAAGCTTTTGAATGTTTGATCGGTGTTTGAATGATTCCATGATTTAAATCTTGCTCTGGCAAGTAGACTTTAGATTAGATCATGCATGCTAGACTATCGTTTGAACACATAGGAAGTAGTTGAATAACGATCGAGATTGTTGATGATGAATCTTAGTGCCTTGCTTCTTAATTGGTTTCAAGAAATTAGTAATCAATTATGTTTGCATGAGAAAAGATTTCGAAAGATTCAATCTGCATAAAAGACTTCTAGATCTAAGTATTGTGTTAATTACTTCAAGAATTAAAGCAATTGTATTTATTAATGCTTTTGATTAAATCTAGTTTCTAAAATGTCTCAAGATTGATAATCTTCATATTCATCACTTTTATTGTTTTTTTAGATTAGCTTAATTTATTTCCATCAAAGTTGATCTCTTAAATAAAATTGGAGAATGTTTGAATGGCTAAAAGAATATCAATCCAATTTCTCGAGGACGATACTCGATTATAACCGTTTTACTATATTATAACTTCACCGTGCACTTGCGATAACACTAAGTTTTTGGCTATCAAAGCTCAGTTACAAGCTAAGTATTTCTAACTCTCACTTGCACTCTCTTGTTGAACACTCAGATTTCATAACAATTACAGGATATTTATAGAAATAGATTTATATAACTAACGAACGCTTTGGTGAGTGATTTACTAATGTAATTCACTACATTTAGAGTGTAAATAATCTTTCATTATAGCTGAATCTTCATATAACAGTTGATGTTGGGTCGAAATTTTGAATATTAATAACCATTGGACGTATATTCAAACTAATTTTGTAGCTTCTTTCCCAATTAATATTGGATATAGATTCAAAGTAAGTTTGTAGTGTTTCTTTTGTAGTTTCTTTCTTACATTCGTTTAAAGGTCCAAAACTGTCTGTCAAAGTATGGTCGACTTTCCTAATGATTTATTGTTGCACAGATAGAGAAAATGAGGTTTATATTACATGCTTAGTGAGATCATAAGGAAGAAAAATTATATATGATATTCATTTTCATAAAATCAGATATGATAGTTACTTTATCCCTCCAGTAATTTGTCAGGTTGTTCAGCTTGATGTATTCCTTTTTTATTCTAAATTGTTTGAAGCTTCCATTGAAGGAATTTATGTACATTGTTTCTTTCGGGATTTGTTTCCTTGAGGTGTGTCCATAGATCTCTTGAATGAGTTTGTTCTATTCTATTTGCCTTGTGTTATAACTTTTGCCGTTGTGTTTTGTTTGTATTTGGGTCTTTTCTCACTCTTGCAATTCAATACAATTTTAAAAAGAAAAGAAAAAAAAAAAGCTAAAAATCACTTTTGATCCATGGATGTAGCCATTTGTCTTGAGTTTTAAATTTGTAATGATTTAGTCCATGTACTTCCAGATTTATAACATTTTAGTTCCTTAACTTTAATGATTATCAAATTTGTCCTTGTACTTTGTAATTTGTAATGATTTCATCCGTACATGAAAATACTATTAAAATTCATTAATTTTTGTTTTTTTACACTTGTAGATTGATAGATTAATTAAGGATAAATTTATTCATAGATTACAAAGATTTGGTCGTTACATGATCAAAATTGACAATTGTTTATGATTGAATTTTTCATGATAGGAAACTAAATCGTTACAAATTTAAAAGTATAGGAAACTGAATTGTTACAAGTAAAGATACTAAAATGGTTTTAATTACTTTTATTATTTTTAAAATTAAATCACTTAAATATATTTTTAGTCATTCAAAATAAATTTTAATAGTACGAAAAATGTAATTAAAAGTGTAAAGTTAAATATTAAATTAGTTATGAGTGATATTTTATTATTATTTGTTTAGCAGTTTTGTCATTTAAAATAATTTTCAAAATTTATCAACTTTTTCTTTTCTTTTCTCTTTTTTTTTTTGGAAGTTGGAAAAAAAGGGAAAAAAAATGTTAGAAACGTTTTTTTCCTCTCTTTTTCAAAGATATTTTGTGAACATGAAATCTGAATAATATTAATAAACAGGAGAAGATGGACATTGACACGTGTCGGGCATGGAATCTTTCTGATAAAAAAAAATTAAAAAACAGAAAAGAAAAAGATGGTGGAATTGGAAGAAGCCCAGAAAGCAACTTTTTTTTTTCTTTTTCCTTTTGCATTTCTAATTATTATATTTATTCAGTCCACTTAATATTCGAAAATTCAGACAATAGACCTCTAAAGGTGTATTTGGGGTAATAACTATCCTAAAATTATAATAATCACCTCTTATTACAGTAAATACTATTTTATAATTTTTAATTAGCTATAGTTAATACTATTTCAAACTAATTCGCTATAGTATTTACTATTTGCTACAATTTTACTATTTTACATTCATAATTTTTCTATTTTTTGCTACAATATTTACTATTTCTTTCTCAAACATATACTATTATAACCCAAACTAAAATAATCTACACCCCAAACATAAACATTATAATCTAACTATAATAACTTAGAGTTATAATAACCAACTTCTTGTCATAAATCATTTAACATATACTATATGTCAGTTGAGTTAAGTCGATTTTAAGATTTTACATAACATTTGATAAGTTAATTCAAGTGGTGATTTTTTTTAGTTCCACATGAAACAATAGAGGTGAGAATTTGAACATAATGTATATATTAGCCGGTTGAATAAGTAGTGATGATTAGTCGTACACTTAATGTATGTGGTCAACAAATTCAACTTCAAAACTTTATGATACATATAGGAAGAGTTTCAAATCCATTGATATTAGTTATATACTTTGATCTTAAATTAGTTAAATTATAAATTTTTAAGAAGTCCCTAAACTTTATTTTTTTATTTAATATATCCTTCAACTTTAAAGAGGATTTAATAAATTAGAAATCTATTAGACAATAAATTTAAAAAATAACAAGTAGAAAGTTGAAAGACCGATTAAGTACTTTTTAAATTAACATATTAGAATGAAGTCTAATCTTAATGTACATGTACTTTGGTCAAAACAAAAAATTTAATTTTCTATAATTTAGGACCTGTTTGATAATTATTTTATTTTTAGTTTTGGATTTTTGAAAATTAAGTATATTTCTTCTCTATTTCTTACAATTATTTGCATATTTTTTAAATACAATGGTTGAATCCTTAGCCAAATTTCAAAAACAAAAACAAGTTTTTAAAGCTTTTTTTTAGTTTCCAAATTTTGACTAGTTTTTTAAAACCATTGGTAAAACGTAGATTAGAAAGAAAGAAATTTGGAGGCAAAAATAGCATCTACAGGCTTAATTTTCAACCAAATAGATACCAAACGGTACATTTAATTAAAACATTTATTAATTCATGGTTTATATTTAAATTTCAGTGCATGTACATTTATATTTACAACTGTCTCTATTATTAATTCATGATTCTATCATAACAGTAGTATTTAAAAACGATATGGAATGCATAAAATAAATTAATATATCATTTAATAAGATGTCAAATTAAGAATAAAAATAATAAAAAGTAGCAATAATATTAAAAGTTTTCTTAATAAACAATAATATAATCAAATAAAGGTAGTTGCATGCCTTTTGTGAATGTCTTATTTAAGTAACTACATGATTTAGTTTTTAATGCACGTATTGAAGCCTTTCTATATTTTCATATTATTTATTTTACAAAATAAAATAGATAAATATTTCACATCAATATTGAAAGGACAATACGACTCGTGATTGAACAACGATTCAATATTTTATTGGATCTTATTAAATAAAATACAAAAAATAGTAATTAGAAAAATCATGGCTTGTTTAATTTCATTAACAATATTGAGTTGTGTGGATATACACAATCATTGAGTAGCTAGCAGATATTATCAACGACATAATAATTATTAGGTTTAAATTCTATTTTAATTCTTAAATTTTTTAATTTTATTTTATTTTGATTCTAAAATTTTGGAAAATATTTGTTTTAGTTTTTATATTAAAATTTGTTAACACATCGGTAGAAAGTTGAGATAGCTTGTATTTCTCGATGACTATGCTCTAGATGTACAGAGTAAAATGAAGATAAATAAAATGTCAACAATCAACACACCAAAATAGTGAAGGACCAAAATTTTGAACTAAAAATGTATTTTAAATTCCCCCACTTTGCCAACTTATTCAAAATTAAAACTTTAGATTTTTTAACATAATTAACTTATTCTGTAACCTAGTTATCTAAAAATACAAATCACTTTGCCATTTTGTTAAAGAGTTAACGAAATCTTAATATATCAAAGACTAAAATAAGCACTTTATATTTTTTTATAGCTCTTTATAGCAAAAAATATTAACACTTTATAGCAAAAGTTCCAAAAGTGTTTTATACTTTTAGAACTTTTCGCTATAACTTGTAAATATTTTTAAATATTTTTTATATTTAAAAAAGTCTCTAAAACAAATGTAGCAAATACAAAAATTAAAATGAGTGTTAACTCATATTGCTACAATATATATATATATATATATATATATATATATGGTATACAAATCAATGGAAAAAATACACATTTGATATACTTTAAATATGGTATATTAGTTGATTGATATACCATAAAAAGCATGGATTTGTTAAAAGGGCAAAATTGGAATACGGAATAAAAGAAAATTTAAGAATTTAAGAATTTTGCCATATCTACAATTTTACTTATGTTGAAGGCATGCCCCTAATTATACATTTTGGATTTATCACCCATTACAAATTGCCTCGTATAAAATGTCTTAAACTTTGTGGCCACATTACAATCACATAGACCTGCTTCCATGAACTAAGAACAACTTCTTTTTAGTCCTTGTTTTCATTCTCAATATTAAGACTCAATAAGTATGCTAACTCAAATGACTAGTTCAAATTAACAAGATGACATGGTTTTACAACATAAAATAGAAGAAAAAGGGAACAGTGCAATTCAATTGTATTAATTAAGAGTCATATTATCCTTTAAGGCATCCATGAGACCGTACCCCTCAAAGATATTAACTCATAAGTAAAGAGAAATAGGTATACTTAATTTAATTTCATACCATGAATACAATGTACCAAAACTATCATATAATAGAAAAATAAAAGGATGAAAACAATAAAAAAAAAAAATCTAGAAAATGTGGTATTTGTAAGCATGAAACAAAACCCACACATCTAGAGTTCTATCTAGGAATGATTCAATACTTCTCAAGGTGAATCCTACTCTACAACACGAACACGACCTCTCAGGTATGGGTATGGACAGACTAATATGAATATTATCTTCAAAGAAACTTTTATTCTTAAAGAGGACGAAGTTTCTTCAATTTGTGTGCAGGTTATCCGTTCAAACTTCCATTCGGTCTCACTAGAAATAGATTTTATCAGGTTGAATTTTTGCCAAAATTCATGCTCCATGAAACCCAAGTCAAAATTGGAGTCAAAGAACGATTTGGAAGAGAAATAACAGTAAATACGAACAACTGTAATATATCGATTGACCTAGTTTAAAGAATGTCATTGCATTGAAATCTAATGCGACTGTATCTGGATGAATCTCTAATCTTTCTTAGAAAAATACGACACTGTTTAGCACATCTCCAAATAGTCTAATACACTACAAAATACTCTATACTCTAAAATCACCTCAAATGACTTATAAATATGTAATAAACTATCTTGACTTAAATTAAATCTACTCGGGGCTTGTGCAACTCACCTTTTACCCATTTATCATGTGATTTAACCTGACATTCAAGTAAAAAGCATACAAATATGACAATTATCACAATTCATGTTTTTATGTCTTCATATAATTTCATACTATTTTTTTCTTTTTCTCTATGGAGCCTTTTCTCTCTTTTCTTAAAAAAATTAAATAAAAACAGCTAGTCAATGGAAATTTACAACCATACGTACACAATTCAAATTCCTTCACATAATTATAACCACACTTCTTATCTTTTATTTCCCATATCCTCTCACATGAATATTGAAATTAGTGTCCTAAGCCTTGTAAGACATGCATTGTTTAATAAATATTTAATTACTTTATTTACAATAATAAATTATTCGTTACACTAAAAATCTAAAGTTATTAGTGTAATCCATAACAATATGTAATTGACAAATAGGTAGATCATGTTAATAACTTAAAGGATCTATAAAATATGGATAAAGCTGGATACTTTATTATGGTGACTATATTGGATATAACCCACTTTGTAGTTGTAATAAATTATATGATCCAAATCGTTCGTATGAAGACAAGTGAGTAGAGGTATCTTATACCATTAGTTTGTATTATACTAGACCAACAAATATTTAATTTTTCTATATAAATTAGTTAATTGAAGAGATTAAAATTTCACAAGACGATCATAGATGACTTAATCTTAATGTTAAGTGAGTTATAAACTCATGTGTAAAGCCTTATTCTTTGTTTGCATGAGTGAGAATAACCTCTAGTAGATCTAATAAGAATATCATTTTAGGGACTTCACCAAATAGGAGAATTAGGAACAGATGAAATTCACTCATTCTTATATAGGCAAGTAAATCAGCAATTCTCTTATTTGCATGTGTTTTCTATGTTCTTTTTTTTTTTTTTTTTTTTTAATCTCTTATGAGTATGTTTTGATTGTGTCTTTACCTCAAGCTATAAGATCTCTCTTTCTTTATTGAAATTCAATATTTTTAGAAAGAAAAAGTGTACGTATAAATGTGTACATAATATTAACTTTTTCAAACGAGATTTGTTTTTAGTACAATTTGTAGGTTAATAAATGAGTAATTGCAATTGGTAGCATTTTTAGGAATAATAACCAAGTGTATGACATCATTTTAAAAAATTGCAAATATAAACAAGTCTATCAGCAATAAACTTCTATCGTTGATAGACTCCTAAGTCTATCAGCGATAGATTTCTATCGTTGGTAGACTCTTACCAGTGATATGGTCTATCACTGATAGACTTCTATCAATAATATGGTCTATCACTGATAGACTATTTAAATTTAGTCATATTTGTAATTTTTTTTTACATTATGTTATATCTGCTAATATTTTGGATCTAATATTTATATTTGCAACTATCCCTTAATAAATAATAGGAATAAGTGTATGATAAACACACCTAAGTATGAGAGAGCTTGAAGATTTTTCCATATATATCTTTTTTGTGTTCAAGATTATTCCATAGTTAACACCATAATTATATTATACAGTTGTAAGTTTGAAATGTATAAATACTTTTTATTTCCATAATTTGATTTCAT
Source organism: Benincasa hispida (assembly GCF_009727055.1). NCBI lineage: Eukaryota > Viridiplantae > Streptophyta > Magnoliopsida > Cucurbitales > Cucurbitaceae > Benincasa > Benincasa hispida. The sequence continues at coordinate 1,760,557 of NC_052356.1, read as the reverse complement.
ATAATTTATAGATTTACCTTTCGAACAAATCATTTTCTTAATAAAGAGTACATTCTCGAAAACCATATTCAAACACCCCTAGCTCCATGCTCCAAAGTCACTTTGGTAATATATATATATATTTATCTTTATTTTTTTTTTTTTCACTTTTCAGTATTTTCTATAAATACGATTATGATAAGCAAATTTCTGTTTATAAAATATACTTTCATAACTTTCACTAAAAGAAAAAATCACTACTAATTATATATATGTATTCATTTTTATTCCATTTTTCAGTATTTTCTGCTAATACGGTTGTAATAAGTAAATTTCTGTTTATAAAATACACTTTTATAATTTTCATTAAAAGAAAAAATGACTAGCATTATATATATTAATATTAAAACAAGATATTTTATTACAAATTTTAATTTTGAATGAAATTACAAAAATAATTATCTAATTTGAACGCAACTCAAGTTGGATAATCATGCCTATGGTCTTTTTTTAATAATAAAAAAAACACTTAGAATGTGAATGTTGAAAAAAAAGATACACCGTGTGTCGTGTGAACTGAAATTTATTAAGAGTTTAATCCGTGCAAACATAGAAAGGAATAGCTAACCCAATTAAACACAAATTCTAATTAAATAAAAGGAAAATAAATAAATATTATTATTTAAAAATATAGTGGATAATTAATTCAAATAAATGCTGTCTGGATGCTCTTGAGTCTCGAACGGGCCAACTGCGACAGCTTTCACTATAAAACGCGTACTTGTTTGAAATTTAGCTCCCATCCTCGTCGGCGATCCGTCTATCTACTGATTCACGGCCGTGCGAGAGGCGGACGCGGCGGTGCGGCGGTGTTTTGTTGGTTTGGCCTTATCTTTTGAATCCTCCATGGCTAACTTCCACCACTTCTTCCGGGTTCTATTGATGCTTTTCACTTTTTCAGGTTTGCTTTTCGTATCTTTTCTATTTTGTTGCTCAAAAACTGCAGAAGACTCTTTGAAACTTGTTACTTGTTTATTTTAATCCGAAAATCAAGCAATAACGTTGAAATTTTGGTTACTGGAGTTGTGAATGTGTACTCGAGCAGGATTATGTGTTTGTTTCTTTAATTCAGTGAGTTGCAGACGACTGTAATTCTTTTCGGTTTCCCTTTGCTTTTGTTTTCTCTTCTGCAATTCTCTACCGATTAGTTGGTTGGAACTTTGTTTCGTAGCATATTCCTTGCCTTTAGTTCAGAGACTATTTATGAAGTTGAGATGATCTGTTAGTATCAATTTGAATTGTTTTATGCTCGGTGAGATTCGTTCCTCTTTTGATAGAATTTTGATTCGGCCTGTGCTTCATTCAGGTTCAGTAATTCGAACTCTGAGCGTTGGAATTGGTATTAACTTTGGCCAGATCGCTAATAATCTGCCGTCTCCATCGCGAGTAGCCGTTCTTCTTCAAAGTTTAAACATCAGTAGAGTAAAATTATACGATGCAGATCCTAATGTCCTGCTTGCATTCTCCAAGAGTAATGTGAATTTCATTATAGGGCTTGGTAATGAGTATCTTCAGAACATGTCTGATCCTCAAAAAGCCATAGCTTGGGTTCAACAACATGTTCAAACGCACATCTCTCAGACTCAAATCACTTGCATCACTGTTGGCAATGAAGTTTTCAACTCTAATGATGCCCAATTAAGGTCTAATCTTCTTCCTGCAATGCAATCTGTTTATAATGCACTTGTTAACCTTGGGCTGGATAAGCAGGTTTCTGTTACCACAGCTCATTCTCTTAACATATTAGGCAACTCTTTCCCTCCGTCGGCCGGAGCATTCAAGCCGGATCTTGTCGAATACATACAACCAATTCTCAATTTCCACTCCATGGTCAAGTCACCTTTTCTTATAAATGCATATCCTTTCTTTGCATACAAGGAGAACCCTGGCCAAGTTTCCTTAGAATATGTGTTGTTCCAGCCTAACCAAGGGATGACTGATCCCATTACAAATTTGCACTATGACAATATGTTGTATGCTCAAATCGATGCGGTTTATGCGGCCATCAAAGCAATGGGACATACAGATATCCGAGTTCAAATTTCCGAAACAGGTTGGCCATCTCGGGGCGATCTGAATGAGGTTGGTGCTACACCAGAGAATGCAGGGTTGTATAATGGTAATTTGCTAAGAAGAATAGAGAGTGGACAAGGAACCCCAGCAAAACCATCGGTTCCTATCGATATCTATGTTTTCGCTCTATTTAATGAGGATTTGAAGCCTGGTCCAGCATCCGAGAGAAACTATGGTCTTTACTATCCGGATGGCACCCCAGTTTATGACGTCGGTTTGCAAGGCTATCTCCCAGAATTGTTGTATTCATCATCCAAAAGGAATGTAAGAATTGTTATCTTCCTATAACATAGGACTTCCTACTTTGATACCACGTTAAATCACTAATTGACCTAAAAACTTTTATGTTGATCGGTGATTTAAACTTATAAAAATCTAATTTGTGAATAATTTATTTGCAGGTTTTCTCAGTTTTCAACTTGTTTCTTATATTCATAGCCTGCGGAATCTACACTTAAAATAAGCTTCACCATCCATCGATGATGACACAGTAAAGGTATACCGAGTAATTGATAGTCATTCTTATTCATAGCACGATCAGTCTTATAGAGGAGAGCCCACATAGATTATTTTAAGCTTTATTGTACATTTACTTCCTATCCCGTGATCGATTTGGTTCATTGGATATGATTTTTTTTGTAGTTCCACAGAACAATAAAGTGTTATCATTTCATTAGAAAGCCTTCTTCACGATATACATCTCAATTGATTAAAAATAGTTAATTATAATTCAATTAAACTATAATTAAAGTTTCATTAATTAATATTTTTATGGATATTTTCGAGTTTGATTTTCAATTTTGAATGGCGTCATAGACTTTCTATATGCGGCGGTGACTGTCTTTTTCAAAGGGAGGTATGGGAACAGATTTGTGTGGCTTTCAATTAAAATATTTAGAATATATTTTAATTTTTGTTGATTTTTTCATAAAATAAGAGGTGGTAATGGATGGTTTTCATTTTACATTTCATAAATGGACTGAACATACAAACGAATTAGAATAATAATAGTTTAAAAAATAGTAATTATTTTAAATGCCAAAATTACTATAAATAATTTTAAATATGAAATATTGGTAAAATACTTGAATATTTTATGTTTCACACATCTTGATATATCAATGGTATGAGCAAGCGTACACGTCGAGTAACAGATGTAAACAACCAAGGCCAAATATTGTCTTTACAGATTGATAAAACTAAATTGTTTAACTATTGTTACTAAATCTATTAATTTTATTAGAGCAAAACAACAATTTATTCGAGTTCTACTAAAGCAAAAACAATATAAACAACGAATTCATTGGGACTCAGGTTTCAAGATATTGAATTAATCACACTTTTACAAACCAATTTATCAACGAATGAATAATCTATTAATAATTGCATGGATCTAGAAGACTAAATTCGAGACATTTACTTCCAAGCTTAATCCATCCTAATCTTAGCATCCTAATTCAAATCTCTTAATTTTCACGTTCACCAAGGCCCAAATGATGAAATTGATCCAAAAGAGAGTAGAGATCCGGGATGATTGGACAAATAGCCAAAATAGAATGAAAAGTGAACCAACGTAGTTTTTCTTGTGAAAATGGTCAATGACTAATTTTTATACTATTTAAATTTTAATAACGGACAAAAACACTCTACAATCTAAATCTTATAATTATGTTCTATTTTGAAAAAAAAAAATCTAAAACAAGATCTAATAAACTTAATCACCCAAAATTTAACCTTAATTCTAACAAAATACCTTACATTTAAAATAGCTTTCAAATACCTTCTATCCATAACTCTTACAAGTTATCTCATGTTAAGTCCCACAGGATACCTTGTATTCATATTTTGTCACTTGATATTGATCTTATTTTGTCATGCAAATACCTTATAGTAACTAGAATCTCGTAAAACTAAACTATGCAAATACCTTGTAGTAGCTAGAATCTACACTTTATTTTGTCACACACCTTATACTATATTGTAATAACTAAAATCTTTATGTCATTCAAATAATGCAAATATTATGTATTAAAAAAAACCGTAAACAACCACACAAACATCCTATACTAAAAACCTAAAGCCTTTGATGTGAATAATATTCTGGAAGGAATTTGGTCAAAAGCTAAGCAACTTCTCATAGTCATTCCTAATCTAATTAAATATTATAGTATATGAATTATCTTCATATCAATGGTGGACTATAACAAGGACTCTAACACACTAAATTTCATGACCACTTATCCTACCACATTTTCCTCCACCTTTTCCTTAGAAATACCAATTCTTCAAATCCCCCAATTCAATAATATTAGTCATACAAATACCTTATATTAACTAAAATCTTTGTCATATTTTATAACACATCTTATAATAAAGGTAACTTAAATTCAACGCAAATACCTTATAATAGCTAAAACTTCACCAAGTCATGTAATTGAACATATTATGTACTAAAAAACCGTAACTGAATCACACAAATGTTGAACTTGGGTTTATGTTGATTTATGCGGAAGTAGTTCAATCTCTAGTACTTGATCCTCTAATTCTTTCTATTGAATGCATACACTAGATTTGTGGAAGCGGAATACGTGGATATGCTTGAAGTTAAAAGTCTGGAAGAATGTTTTGTATTCTCAGGAGACTTGTATCTTCAACGAGCGTGATTCAAATGAAGTGTTCTAATTGTTGGGAGAATTCTCTCTTAAGCTCTTTAGCGTGCAAAATTTCTAAACCCTTCAAATGAAGAGAGCTCTTCTGTTTATAGAATTCTAAGGTGGACTTTGTGAACTTCGACTTGGTTAGTTCATCAACCTGACCCTTGTGCCCAACTAATTGTATTTGGATTAGTTGACATTTGGGACAAATTAAGTTTTTTTTTTTTTACCTCAATTAGACTTCAGCCTAAATATTAGTATCAAATTGGGACAATATTTTAATTCATCCAACGGTCACGATAAAAACACATGACATCATCGAAATTTGTCAATTTACGTCTACAATTTCAATTTGAAATACATGTCAACTTTAAATTTATCTCAAATTCAAAAAAATGACGTGACAATTTATTATTGGTCTAAAATTTCTCATCCATCAATAAACTTTTTGAACTTTTGTAGCAGTATTAAGCTTTTCATGACGCACAAAATTGATAACACATACAAGATAGATCAGAAGAATGAGTTGACAATCCACTCAAGCAGCTTATAAGTGGGACTTCTACAATTAAATTTGGGAACCAAAAAAGAAAAACTCGAAGAACTGAACTGAACAAAAATTGAACAAAACATGAACTCCCTCAAAATAAGCCATGGGCAATTTATTCATTCATTTTCTAATACAAGTTCCAAAACTTGATTAAAATCAGTCACAAATAATCTAAAAAAAACCAACAAACAAAGATTTATATTCAGCAGAATCAAAACAAAAGAAACAAATAACAAATAAATCTCTGTACATGGAAACTCTCCCATGCCAACATAACCCTTTTGGTCTAAAGCAGCAGCTTCCCTTGAATGTACAGCTTCTCGTTCTAGCATTTTCAAGTAAACAACAAACGAAAAGATGATATTACAACAAAATCCAAGAAGTGAAGAGATATTTATCACCTTTGAGGGTTTTAACTTTTAACTGTATGACACAAGAAATGGGAGGATTGTTGACATGAAATCTTCATATGTAAGCGTCGCTGAACCCGTGTAGTGCCTATCCTTCTCCTTGAATTTCTCTGTCAAGCCCTGAAATTTTGCAACCATTGGTTTAGAAATGATATCACACTTGAAAGCATGTTGTGCTGTTACTAAGAGCATGATACTAAAACTTCTGATAGCCATGAATACTTGCGGTCGTTTTACTTGAGAAAATGTACTCTGTGGCCTTGGTTCATACATAGAAAGCCACGCTCGATTACTTCAGCAAGATATATTTATAGTATTCTATGGTCGAGTAAATGTGATGATACTAGTGGAATCTGTCTATCAAAAATAGGGTGTAAAAGGTCTACATTCTCACCTTTACTATCATACCACATCTGCAACAAAAAACAGACAAATCCAGAAATGTAAGTATCTATGGAATTTTGGCATATAAAAAGCTACACAAGTATTCAACTATCTACAAACACTTACTCGACAAAACTATCAAAATTAAATTCCACCCGTTCACCACTTCGATCATCGTATAGTGAAATTAGCAGCTGAAGGACTGAAGATGGAACTGCATAGCCAAGACCATAGAGTGCATCCCTCATTTCCAATGCATCAATTCTCCCACTTCTATCTCTATCATATCTCTCAAACATGCCCTACAAATTAGTAAAATACATTCTTAGTCTCACAGGGCTTAAAGCTGATTATCCTAAAAAACAAATCACAAAAAGGGAAAAAAAAAACAGTTTTCAATGGAAAAAAGCAAATAAAACTCGAAGTGTGCTAAATACAACCTGGAAATTTCTTTATAAGGATGTTCTATATGAAATTGCCAATCAACCCTGAGGTATTAGATTAAAAGGTTGGTCTCTTGTTTTGTTTTTTTTTTCTTATCTACCCTCTTTCCTCAAACCTCTAGAAAACATTATCCAAAAAGATCCTTAAGATTTGGAAAGAAGAAATAAATAAAAAAAGTAACATCAACTTTAAGTGAAGAAAAGTGATACATTTTGTATGTGCTCCTACAATGTTCTGCAAGTAGCTATAGAAGCAAGAGAGTCTTTCTTTCTGAATGAAATAACAAAATGCAGAACAAATCACGTTTTGAACTATGATATTATAAATTCTAAGGATCCTTTAGTGACATTACACATACATTGGATGGCGTCAACAACTCGGTTCAACTAAAATACTTTTCTGTTATATAATCTTATTATGGTTTTAATTCAAATACTCTATCCCAAGTTAATAGTTATAGATCAGAGCATTACAACCAACAATTATTTTTTTCAAACAAAAGTTCATAGTGACATTTAAAACCAATAATCTACTTTAAGTGCAGAAGTTCTAATTTCTTTGCCATCATCTTTTATAAGAAGACAGAGCGAAAACAGATAAATTATGAGAGCAAAATGATCAAGAAAGAGGGTAACAAGTAACAACACAATAGCAATATTACTTACACGCCATTGGCCAAGACAGTTCCACAAAGCAGCAAACTCATTAGGCCCTGCATCAGGCAATTCAAACACAAAGTTAAGTGAAAGGCACCAGCAATCAGTCAATGTTTGAAATGAATATGTTAAAAACAAGCAAAATACAAGTAGCCTAAAACCAGTTGAGGAAGCCATATAGAATAATGTTGCATTGGTATTCACATTTCACAACAAACATGGTTTTCCATTTTCAATTTCCTTTTCTTCACATTCTATTGGCCTTAGTTTCCTAAAGGTCAATTAAAACCAATCGTTGATTATTCAACTTGGCGAGAAACTCAACCACGACAATAGTTTATGTACGTGATTTTCATTATTTTGAAAAAGAGGTCAAGAAGACGAAACAAACCCATTTAGCATCCAAGAAAGGCAATGAACAGGAGAGAATTAAACAGAGATTAAAGTGAAAAGAACGATATCAACCGAGCATGATTGTACGGATTTTAAACATTAAACCAAGGAAAGAACAAATAAGAAACTAACCCATTCTGGAGGAATCAACCGGGTTTCTGAACAAGAAGATGAGCAAACGAACGGTCCTAAGACTAAACTTCTGGTAGCCAGAAGAAAGGGCTTGCTGCAATTCATTCTCATCGATGAATCCACTTCCATCCCTATCCACCATTTGAAAGCTCCTAATTACCTCAGGGCTGGTCCCCGGAGGAAAACCATAAGACCCATATGAAGAAACCCCACCATAGTTAGACCCATAAGGCTGCGGCCGATGCTGTTCGGAGTAATAAGGAGAAGCGGTCGCATGAGAATGTTCATGGCCTTGTGTTTCCGGCGCCGATGGAACGGACGGAGCAGATGGGGCATGGGAATTGGAATTGGAATTGGAATTGGAATTGGAATAGGAAGTGAATCTATTAAAGAAGGACGCCATTGATGGGCAAAAAGAAACAGAAGATGGGTTATAAAATTAAGATCAGAAAGAGCAAAGAATCAAAAGGGTATTCGAATCTGGGAGTTTCTTTGAGGATGACACGGTGGTCAGATTCGGGGTGAGATTCAAAATGAAAAGATATATAAGAAAGAATAAAAGAGATGCAAGGGAGGAAGTAAAAAGGGAAATTCAAGACGAATTTATGTTATACCATACGCAGTTGCTTGTTCCAATGGAAGAAAATATGGCGGATTTTGTGTGTTCATTTCGCGTCCATTTCTTCAAATGTTCATCTTCATGACGAACGCAAAAGTGTTTCTATCTATAAAACGTGCTTCTAGATAGATTTAGATACAATGACGGGCTTAGTCCCGGGTGGCTTTAGGGATTTTGGACAATTCAATTTTACATTGTCTCTCTTTTTCCACGTTAAATCACAATATTTGCATTCAAACTATCCATTTGATTTCTTAGATTATGTTTGAATTGACTACTTTTGTAATTTCAAATTATTTTTTAAAGTTTAGTGAAATCTTATAAATTATGAGTATCGTTGCCTTCATAGTCAATTAAGTTTAGAGTTTAACAATTATGACTTTTACTTTTTAAAATTTACAAATATGACAAATATGCATCCTTATAAATTACGTTTCCCATCGGGAAAATATTTTTTTTATTTTAAACTTTTTATTATTCCGAAGCTACTCTTAAGAATTTTATTTCCTTTTTCTCCCATGTTTTTTCATCTGTTTATTTCCTTCTCCGTTTTTTCATTTTCTTTGGAGCTAATTTGAAACTTGCAACTTCCTTAGTTTTCAGTTGGTTAGTTGAAATCGATAGTCGTCATCTTCATCATTATCTCCTTTTCCTCTTCTACTTCTGTTTTCTGATTTCAACTTCCATTTCGTCCTTATGATTTTTGGAGTTGGATTTCTCTAGTTTAGGCTTTGATTGTTTTATTTTTTTTAGAAGTTCATATTAGCAATTAGTGGTTTTTTTTTTTTTTTTTTCTTTTGTAGAAATCCTGGTTTTAGTACATTGATTGTAATCTGAAGTCATCAAGGTTTTCCATAGTTATAGATTGTGGAAGAAGAAATTGGCTTACTATGTGATTGTTTTCTGTTTTTCTGTGTGAAGTTTAGAGTTCATTGAAATTTAAGATGTTTTTTACATTAATTTTGTTCTATTTTTTATGTTGGTTCTGTTTTACTTTTATATGGTATACCATCAGCATGATATACTTATATTACATGTATTAGTGAACTGATCTACTTATATATGAATTTGAGTTATAACCAACTTTAATTTTAAATTTTTGTAGTTTTTTTTTTGTAATTTTGGTTAAGGTTCTAGTACTTGTTTTTCATAGTGGTTAATGTGATGACCGACCGTGCTATGTGGATTATAAACTATTTGATTCTTTAGTTAATTTGATATGTAACAAAATCATGATTGATTCATTCATTGAACTTCTCAATCTTTTTAGACATACGTAGTAATGATCTTCAACATGTTCTTAAGATTCTTGAAGATAAAGATGTTATATTGATTTTTTACGTTGATTAAGAATCAATGTACTAAATATCCTTTAGTTGTGAATATGCTTTTGGATGTTTCAATTGGTTTTTCTTCTTCTTCTATAGTTGAAGCTGATTTAGAAGGTGAATTAGAAGTTTTTAGAGATGTTCATATTAGTAATATTAAAGATGTGTTAACTTTTAAGGAGAAGGATTTGTTTTGTATTAAAGAAGGATTTGTTTTATAATAAAGAAATTTTTTTTTGAAGTCATTCCATTTTATATTTGTCAAGAATAATTTTGAGTTTAGAACTTTGAGATCTAACAAGATTTTCTCAGTTAGAATGTATTCAGGATGGTTGCTATTGGTTTGTTAGATCATCATGTTATAAAAGTAGCAAATTATGAATGATTTGAAAGTACATCAGTAATCAATGATTGTTCATTCTTCTCGTAAACAAGCATCTTCGCAATTTATTAGTCAATGTATGGTTGAGAATTTAAGATATAGTTATAGTCACTCAACACCAAAAGATATTGTGCATCACATGCGTATGAATTATGGGGTTTCTGCCAGATATTAGAAGCCTTGGAGGGCAAAAGAATCTATTATGAAGTTGTTGAAAGGAGATGTCGATGCTTCTTATGCATTGTTCCAAAGTTTTTTTCAAAGTTAAACAAAATAAATCTAGGATTGTTTTTTTCTTACTTAATTTAGTAAATCGTTCATCTATTGAATCTTATTCAATTTATTTCTTTTTATACCATTGATATAATATATATTTAGTATTTTACTTATATTATTTATATACCGGACATTTTATATCAGTCAACTGATATACTTATTATAAAGTGCATCTACCAAAAGATGTATTACATATAGTGAAAGGGTCGAATCCTGCAGTGGAAGTACGTGAATGCATGTGCTTTTAATTTACGTTTCAAATTTATATAAAAACACATAGAAGCATAAACAAATTTTAATTAAGCATGCATTAAACGATGAAGAACTCAAGGAGAAGAGAGTTACCTTTGAAGACAATTATTCAATCTTCTTCAAATCCTTTTTGTGATGATCACGATTTCAACGATTCTTGTACGCTCTCACGAATAGGACACCACCACTACGTCTTCCTCCCTATTATCCAACAAGGAAAAGGTTTATGGGAACTTTTTTGGAACAAAGGGAAGAGAAGAAATTATAGAGAATCATTTTCTGTGGGAATTTTGAGTGATGAGAGATAAGGCGAGTTGAGAGAGAACTGAGAGCTAGTGTATTTTTCAAGGAAGAACAATCATTCTATAAAAAAACAAATGCAGAACCATTCTACATATTAAGTGAGGGGAGTTAACTCCCCTCCCACCAGATTAACTCACTTTAACTCCCCTGTAAAGCAGGGGAGTTATGTGATTATTTAATTTAATTTAATTACATAATTATTAATAAATCTTAATTAATTAAATAAAATATATTTAATTAATATTACATTTGGATCATATTCAATTGTATTTCTCTCTTTTAACCTATGGTTTTAATGTGTATCATTGTAACGACTCGATCTTTCGAATACTCTGACAAAGATCGTTACAATATAATGTACATTTACATTCAAAATATTTTGACCATTATAGCAAAAATTTATTAAAACAGGGATGACTATTTCAAATCATTTTATTAAATAAATAAATAATATTTAATTTATCGAAATTAAACAAAATTGAAGAGTTCAAAATATTTAATTATTGATTTAAATATTAGATAAGGTGTAGTATTATATTTAATATTTGATATTAAATTTAATTAATTAAATTGTTTTAATTAATTATCTAATTTTAAATTCAAATTTTGAAATTGTTCAAAATTAGAATTTTGATTAATTAAATTTGAATTTATTGAAACTCAAAATTACAAAATTAAAATTAAAATTGATTTTTTGAAAATCATATTTTAATTAAATTAAATTAATCAAAATGCATAAAATTTAAAATAAGTGAAAAAATCCAATCTTGGATTTTTCCCACTCAAATTTCCACCTCATGCTAGAAATTGAAGTGACATTAGGCATGTTAAGTCAATTGCATGAAATCCATGTATATATTGAAGTTTTGAACTTCAATTTAGCTCTTCATGCAAATTTATCAACTCCAGAAATTCTGCAGAAATTCTTCCATCCAAACCCTCTTCAATCTTATCAAAAACCAACTCAATTCAGTGTTTTCACCACACAACCTTGCAAGAGAATAGCAGAGAAGATCTCTGTAGTGGTCTACTTGAAGATTGGAGCATCAATTCGTGGAATTCAGCTGGAATTAAAGAGGGTTCATCAAAGATTTTGTGTTCAACAAACCCTCTTGTGAAATTGTATTTTAAAAGCATGTTTTAAACTCAAATTAAGTATAATTAGAGTCTTTATTGATTCTGATTTTTTCCACTACATGTTAATTTCTCTATCACCTAATTCCTATTAGGTTCGATAGTGTCCATATAGAAACAAAAACATATGCATTACGATTAAGGATTCTGTTGTGCTGATTAACCACTTGGACAACCTAATTAATTAACCAAATTTTCCTCGAATATAGCAATTAGTACATCCTAGGAATAGCCATCAAATGTACAATTAACTACTGCCATTTAAGTGATTTAGCTCGACATTCTGGTAAGAACGTGACAAAACTAAGAATTGATTAGCTATGCATGCTTATGTGTGAAAAGTCAACATCACAAACATACTTGTAGAAATTAAATTGGATTCAAGGAAGACATAAATTTTGAATGCAAATTATTCAAGAAAACAAAAATCTCAAGAAATTACAAAGAGGTCTTAAAAAAAAAAAAAAAAAAAAAAAAAAAAAAAAAAAAAACTAAATAGAAAGATTACCACAAGCAATTTTTAGACATCGAAGAAGAAGTTTCAATCCATTATCCACAATCCAAAATAAGTAAAAAAATCTAACCTATTGATACAAAAAAGATAAAGGGGAAGGAAGAACATGGAGCTTCTCCCCGACTTCCATTAGTTTTTGAATTAAAAATTAACCCTAAAATGAAAAGAAGTATTTATAGAAATAGGTATAGCATTGCAATGCTGAAGATAACTTTGCAACACTATTATCGACATCAACCCTCAAGCATAGAGGTAGAGGCACAACGGTGGTGTGATGCTCTATTGCGACGAGGCGCGCGCACACGGATGCATTGAATTTCCATCCATCTTCACAGCATTACGACACTAATAGTAGCGTTGCAACGCTACCCTATTTAGGCAGCTATTGCCTTCTAGCATCGCACAAGAGTGCGGCATGAGTCTCGTGACGTTATTGATCAGGGGCAAAGTCATAATTTTTGTGACTTTTTCCAAATGGTTGCATCCAAACTCTAATTTTGCTCATTTCTGGCCAGTTTTTCTTCTAATTGATTTCTTTGCCTCCCAAAAAGAATTTACCTACAAAATAGGATAATTAAACATTAAAAATCTATTTATGAGCTTAAATTAAGCTAGGAATTATAGCTCTTTTTTAGAGCTACCAGTGTGCACAAAATACAATACAAGTAAAGTATACAATACAATAAACTAAGGCATACACTAAACTCATTAACATTTTAAGCATGTTTTACAATTTCCTATAAACAAGGGATAATTGTTTCTTGAATAAAACAATGGATAAGTTTTTTAAATAATTTGAATTGTTTAAATTATTTAGGGAATTAAAGGTGTTATTATAAAGTATAATTATATAGTTACATTATAGTATATAGTTAATTATATATATGATTTTATAATTCAATTAGAGGTTATATAGTTGCTGAAAGAGTGGATGACACTCTGTGCGGAAATAATCGGTATCCCAAAATTTTTTTACAGGACATATAATCAAATAAAGAATGGAAATGTAAACATTTGATATAATTTAGCATGTCATCACATAGAAAATGAAGAGGAAGAGGAGATCAGAAGACCACTCACCTTTGAAGACCGAAACTCTTCATGTTCCTCTCAAAGTCACAAACTCTTCAAATTCATAAACAACCAGAAAACGCAGCGACAAATCTCCAAATCCCGAACACAACCACACGACAACCTCGATATTCTCAAAATGTAGAGAATCAAAGAGAGTTTGTGGGCTTCAAGATCAATTTGGAGGAGATGATGTCTTTTATTTGAGAGAGCAAAATATATATATTATATATATATATATACTATAATATATATAATATCTATGTTATATCTAACAAAACATATAACCTATAGTTTAATATGAATCACATTCATATTAATATTTGAATCATATTCAAATATTTATTTGCTCTCAAATAAAACTTTACATTATAATGTATCATAAACATTATAATTAATTTCTTTTAGTAATTCGAACAATTCAAATTAATCAAAATTAATTTGATTCTTATTAATCCTAATTGAGCTAATTAGGTACTTAAATTAATTAATCAAACTCTTTCATTAAATTAATCAATTTTCATTAACAGCTAAGCACGCTTAACTTTTGAGTTCTTATGATTGAGCCACCGAAAAGGAATGTGCACCTTGTTGGTATAGGTAGTAACTTTCAATTCTTTTAAGCCTTTCTTAACCTCACTTTCATGTCCTCAGGATCCCTCTCGTTCAGATGTGATACCGGTTCATTCATGTACCCCTCCTGAACTCGGGTCGTTACAAGCTCACCAGCTTCCACTTATTTCGTCCCCGGACCACATCTTACTGGGAGAGGTTTCGCTCTGATACCATCTGTAACGCCCCAGGCCTAGGATTCCGAATCAGGATTCCGAATCCTGGGCCTGGGGTGTTATAAACATAATCCACCTATATGTCTCCACATACATGTTTAAGTTACAAAAGATAACCTTGTACCTTAGTTTATTGGTTTTTGTGGATTAATACAACTAAATGTCAAAAAAAATACCTTTTATTTTATTAGATAAATAAAATGTTTGTATAATACAATTACAAACTACAAGACCACTAGATTTAGGGCATCAATCCCAACAATCTCCACTTATCCTAAAGCTAGTGGGATGTATATAACAAAAGTACAATCAAGTATATAGTACCCAAAAAAAAAAAAAAAAACAAGAAACTAGGGCATACAATACGCGTTCAGTAAAATCTCCCACTTGTCCTAGACTAAATGCGACTTGTCTCCATACCCAGACTCTCTAGTTGACCCTTAAACACCTTAGCCGTGAGGGTCTTTGGTAACAAATCAGTAACATTATGCTCCGAAGCAATTTTCGTGATTATCACGTCCCTTCTATGCGAAATCTCCCCATATTTGGTGACACTTGCACTCAATATTCTTTCCACACTTGTGGCTTATGGGTTCCATGGAATTAGCCACAACACCACTATTATCACAATAAACAGTGATGGGCCTTGACACTTCAAGATCAATCAAGAATTTCTTGAGCCAAACAGCCTCATTGGCAGCATCACAAGCCGCTACATATTCTGCCTCCATAATGGAGTTATTAATGCACCCCTTGTAATGCCCTGAAATTTAGGTAAGATTTAAATTGATTCGTGCAATTAATCGTTTCTTTTATTTAAAGGCCAAAGTTTAGGATTTTACATATTTTATTAGTGGTTTGAGTTTTTGGGAAAATGAATTGGGGGTTGTTATATTTATCTATTTATTTTGTTTATATCTATTTACTTTTGTTTGTTTTACCTTTTCCTAAAAAGAAGTAGGGTTAAGGGTTTGGTTATTTTTTTAAATAGGGTGACCTCGGGAAGCGTACAATAGAGAAAAAAAGAGAAAAAAGAAAAGAAAAGAAAAAGGAAACCCTTCTTCTTCTTCTTCTTCCAACTGTGCCAATACCATTTTCGCTGTCGATCGAGTCTACGTTCGCCAGCCACCGTTCTTACCTGTTCGCTTTCGTTTGTTCCGTGGTAAAGCTTGGTCGCACGAGGAAACCTGTCCGTCGACCCGAAGCCGCCGTCGATCATGAACCGAAGCTGCGTCCAGACCTGTCCTCGACCCGAAGCAGCGATCGACGAACCGAAGCTGCGTCCAGACCTATCCGTTGACCCGAAGCTGCCGTCAGTCGAAAATCGAAGTCGCGTCCTTCTCTTCGGGCCACCCGTCTTTTCCGTCTGCTAGCTGTCGGCCTAAACCCAAGCACAGTCCGTCAGTCTTCGTGCGGCCAGTTCTGGTTGCCGTCGGATTGCGATTGTTCTGCTCGATCTTTTTGTTTGGTGGTAAGTTTTGGTTCCTTTTGGAAACCCATCGTCATTGGGTATTCTTGGGCCATAGCTAATTTACCCATGGAATTTTGTGGTTGGATTCAGGAACTTGTGGTGGTGAAGGAAGTTTCCAAGCGGAGTGAAGGTGCATTTTGGGACAGTTAGATTGAAGGAAATCGGATTCGAGATTTCCATAAGCAGTGGAAGAACGATAATTCCAAATTACAATCATAAATGAACATATATTTACAGTCGACTTCAAAATAAGTGGTTATACAATTCAAATGTAGAAATTACAGTTTGAATAATAAAAATGTATAAAGAGATCAAACTCTACGCACAATAGCAGAAGCGTCTCCACGTTTCGATGCACACGAATGCACGCTCAAACAACAGTAACCTTGAATTCCCGATCTACACGGCCGCAATACCGCAACGAACATAGCACGAACACTTCGCACTTGTTCTCAACGATCTCCTCGGTCACGAACTCCTCTATAACACGAACGACCTCCACAGCACCACGAATGGCCTCTAGAAAACCTCGACGGTGTCGGGTTGAGTCTCACACACCAACAAGGCGACCTTGGTATTCTCGGTGTGAGAATCCAGAGGGTGGGCTCTATTCAGACTTGGTATGAGGCAGACGAAAGAGGAAACACTGATCGCGTACACGACTGGGAAGTGGGAGATGGCTGAAAACCTATCGTATAGGTCGATGCCCAATCGTTTAAATAAAGCTAAGAGATCGTCTAGCAAAAGCTATGTGATCGTTTAGCTCCGTCTTTTACCTACAGACTCTACACGATCGTTTACCTTGGGCTAACGATCGTCTAGCAAAACTATGTGATTGTTTAGTAAATACTGCACGATCGTTTAGCTTGCAGCCGTCGTTTAGTAAATCCGAATTTACTTGATAATTTCGTGAGTTTCTTTTGCGCGAAGAGAAAACTCAAAACTTTTTCTATTGTTTTGTAAAAAAAAAAACTTCTTTTTGAAAATAGGAAACCACTTTCCTTTTAAACTCATGGTTACCATGATCCAATAACCACCCACTCATATGGTTATTAAAAAAGAAAAAGAATTAATTGTCTAATAATTAATATTATTATAAACATAAATGATAACCAACTATCATACTATATTTATAACCTATAGTTTTAATATTTCATCTCATGAAACATATAAACCATAAGTTTTCTTTTTCTATTCCATGGTACTTAATGTAAATCTCATTTACATCAATCCTCCACGAGATATATCTTATACATCATACCGATTATATCATATATAATCAAAATACCTCTTATCAATTTGAACATTTCAAATCAACACCAAGAACTGATCCTCAACTGAATCCATTGAGCTACCAAGGGGACCTCATGGATCTGTAGCTCGTAGCTCCAACGATACGTGAATAACTGACTAAACTCTTTAGTCACGGGATCCACCATCCGTTAACTACCAGACACTCCATTAAAGACCGCCAGCTGAACTCTCCTTACTACAAATATATTATGTGTCCATCTTAACCAATTAGCAGTGCGACAACCCTTAAGTACATCCGTTAACCGTTATGCCCCTGTAGTTACATCTGTCTCCTTAAGTACCACTGATCCCTCTAATGAATATAAGTCATAGTTCTACTATGAGTGAGTCTTCTCTTCCAAAGAGAAGCTGTGGTGTCACACCCCGCCCCAGACCACCTTCTGAGCCTGAGAAAGGGCATGACTGACAGTAGTTATCAACCTTTTTGTTGACACTTACTGCCTAATAACTCTTGCGGAAATAACTCTAATACCAATGAACAAATTCAATAGCCAACTGATTAAGTCAAGGAGATAATAGCAACTGATTAGGTAGGCCCATTTTATTACAACCATGTATCATTTATACAACTCCAAGATTTACTATAAAGTTTACAACAACAACTGTAAAACCCTCCGGAAGTGTAACTATGGCTTGTGGCAGACCTTGGCCATAGCAGCACCCTAGAACTCCTCACCTTTCGCTACCTGGGAAGAAAAAGAAAAACATTTGGAAAGCATGAGCTACAAAGCCTAGTGAGTGACCAAGATTCTTATCAAAAGAACTACCCCACACTTGGGTACTTTTGCTCAGATACCTTCTCAACTGTATCCTTCAGTATCGAGCTACTCGAATACCTTCTCAACTATCCTTCGGTATCGAGTTTCAAGTAAAACTAGTCATACAATGACTTTCTTTAATAAAACTTAGAAAACATGTCTTTATCTGAAAGATCTTTCTTTAGCACATGGTTTCTTAAAACATTGAAAATATTTTAGTCACTTACTTGATCGTTTAGGAACCTTTCTCTCTAGAAGTTCCTTGGTCACCTCAGGCTCCCTTTTGAACTCTACGATCCAGATTCAACTTAAAACTCAGATTACTTATAGTTCTAGGCTTTATCTCGAGATACTTCCTTCTACAAATATGCTCTCAAATTTCTTAGGAAAATTACCTCAAAATCTTAGCTCGGAACTCCTTGTGGTTTTTCCGGAAACATAAAAAAATCAAGATTGGCCCAGCTTACCCGACAGCTCGACCCCTCTGTCTTGTCCTCATTCTCCAGTTCGATTCCTTGGAGCTTCTTCTCCGGTAGCCCTATCCTGAAAACTAGACTCTTTTAGGTTTCAGATGGCTTTGAAATCACATCAAATGCACAGTATTCTGGGAGAACTTCTTGTTCCAAGTTGATGCTACTTCCTGTCTTTTCTGCCCGACAGCATCTCCCCTCTTGGAACTTCTTGACCAAGGCATGGTCTTGTTACCAACGCATAGCCTCCTCCCAATACACTCTTCTTTATGTCCTTTGAAGAGAATTTGAGTTCTCATTTGAAGTCCTTGGCCCTATTTATAGGCGTCCAAGATCGCTCCACGGACGACACCTCTTACTTGGCCGCATGTCCAAGTATCTTTTCCTCACACCATCAACGCATTCTTACATCAGCGCAAGCCAAAGTGTCTTCTTCTCCTTTCACCAATGCATAGCCCTCAACTTTTACATGTCTTCTTATGCATCTGCCTAATTTGCTTAAGGTTTAATATTTCCTCCTAACTAGCCACATGTCCGGATGACATCCTTCATATGAGCTCATTCTTCATATGCGTCCACAAACCCTTGGATGTTCAACGCATAGTATGCCATCAACACATAATTGGCCATCAATGCATAGTCTATAATCAATGCATAGTGTAATCTTCGACGTATAATGGGTCATCAACGCATAGTATGCAATCAACACATAGCAACCCTTGGTTCCCCTTAGTTTTCAACACAGCACCATTGCAACCCAACTTACTCAATCATCGCACGCCTTAACCATCGCAAGAGCCAACCACCATGCGTCCAACCTAGCCCATCGCATGGCCTATGTCCAACGTATCCATCGTGCATGCCATCGTCAACTTCCAACGTATAGCATGGTCGCACGACCTCAACGTATAGAATGGTTGCTTAGCATCAATGCATAGCTCACTCGTAATCGACGCATAGGTCACTCGGCAACATCAACGCATAGGACGCTCGACCACAAGGCATCAACGCATGTGATGCTCGGTCGCAAGGCATCGATGCATAGGACGCTCGGCTAGTCCAACATGTCCACTGGGGCCAACGCGACCCTCGCGTCCGCGCCCATCCTCATGCCCTTGCGCCATACCAACGCATCACCCTCAATTGCCTTCCTTCAGCCGTATGGACGCATTCCACCGCGTCTAACGTATGCAACACATCCATCAAGCTTATGCGTTGGTCTAACCTCTAAGAGCAGCGCATGCGTCATCCTACTTCAACTTCTCCCTTTGCTCAAGTAATCTCTCCAAGATCTTATGGTCAACGCATAGCAATACCTAGTCCAACACTTAGCCAATTTTCATCAATTAAAGCTTAACTCAAAGCTACTCAAGGAAAATCTATTCAACACTTAGAAATTTCTTTCACTTAAACATAGAATTTAACTTCCACCTGCTTAAGTAGGAAAAAAGAAAATTTGGGTTTCACATGTGGCCACTATGTTCAGGCCCCGGAATCAGCCCTTAAGAGAGCAATCTCTCTACTTATCACTGTTTCGGGAAAGGAGTGAATTCCATATTGTGGATTGAGTTCCCAGCTCCCATATCAGATAAGTCCCCAAAAAGGTAGGCATGTTGAGTTGACAATCTGGCCACTCTCACCCGTACTAATCAAAGGATCACCCTAAAAGGAAAGAGTTCCCAAAACACTCAGGATTGAGGTCGTGTCACCTATGGTCATTTAGGTGAGATGCAAGTCTCTAGTATCAACGGCGTTATATACAAAGTCTAATCATCTCGTGGTCCAGGTCTTATACAAACTCTTTGTATAGGACACCCTCGCTCTATGTCTCCACATGAATGGTCAGGATCTACCATCTGTAGTAGTTTACAACACTTGCAAACCTTTACAAAGCGGGTCGTATCTGTAGTGTCACCAGGATCAGGTATCCTACCTTAATCCTTATACTACAGACCGATTTAGGTTATCACTTAAGGCATGATCCACTTGTATATCACATATACATACTTAAGTTCACATAAGATAACCAAGGAGCTTTGTTTATTGGCTATGAGTAAATGCCAGAATTAAATAACGCTTATTTTATTCATTGAACAATGTGTATCTTTACAAAACAATGAGACTCTGGAAGAATTAGGACACTAATCCCAACATAGATATCCCTAGGTAAGTGGTTTACTACCGGTTTGTCCTCAAACCTAAGCATATGTACGTATTGGTTTCTAAGTTGGAAAAAAATATTTAGATACGCCTACTGGTCAGATGAAAATTTTGGAAGCTTACGCTTATGTCACTATATGTCAATGTTGTATGTTGTCGCAAAGTTTGATGGATGGATAAATTGTGAACTGTTGGGTGATCTTAGCATGATTTTTGACCTTGTTTGTATGCTTATGTCTGTATGAGATTTTAATGACTGTTAGTGTTGCCATTGGGCATGCATATCGCATATTGTGAGCCTTCGGGCCCACACCTTATGCTTATGTACAGTGTCCTTTTGGGACCACCACTTATATTTATGTTTGTGACCTTTGGGGTCACTACTTATGAAAGCGTGCCTTCGAGTTTTCCCCTTATTCCTATGCCTATGCCTACGCCTATGATGTCCTTGTGCACTTCTGTCCCAATGGGACTAACAGATCACTGAGTGGGCCAAGTAGAAACTTGAGGAATAAGACGTAATCTCGGGGGTAAAACAGATATTTGACCCAGCCGTTATTACGAACAACCTGTGAAGAGTCAACTTGCTGATTATGGTTAAATCATGTGGACATAATATATCTACAGTGAGGGGAATGCAACTATATGCTTTAGTGGAGTGACCCATTAGTTAACGAATGGGGGTTAATTTTGTCTAATGAGTTTAGCCAATTAATCTCGGATCGTTGGAGCCCATGATCTGTAGGTTCACGAGGTCCCCCTACTAGCTCGTAATGGACTAGTTCTAGAATAGCGTGATAAGTTAATTTGAGACGTTCAAATTAGAATTAAGAGAATTAGTAATTATATGATATATAATTACGTGTTTACTTTGAGAATTAAACAGAATAAGAGAATTTATATTTAAATATGATTTAAATATATAAAGATGGATTTGTGTAAAAACTAATTTAATATTTGATATTAAATTAATTGATTTTATTTAAAAATTAATTTATGAAATTAATTTTATAAAATTAAAATTTTCAGTTTTAAATCAAAATGGATTTTGTATAAATCAAGTTTTTATTTTAAGATAAAATTGGAAAAATAATACACAAATGGAAAAACATTTTTTCCATTATCCTTCTTCTACTTGCTCACACAAAAGCCATCACTATTGCCTTGTGTTACTCTAAGCATGAGTTGCAACTCATGCAACTCTCTTCCTTGCATGATGATTTGCAATATATTGAAGAGTTTGGAGTGAATTTCGAGCATGCAATCAAGAGAGAATTTTAGAGAATATTCGTGTTGAAGATAGTGTTCTTCAACCAGATTGCTGCTGTGAGCAATTCTCCTTAATCTCTTGATTCAAGCTTGTTTTGAGTCCCACAACTCAATCTAGAGCACCAAGAGAATAGTGGGGAAGATCTTGAGGTGGTTTGCAACAAGATTTGGAGAAGATTGCAGCTAGAGATCGAGCTTTGAAGAGATTCTACAAAGGTATGTCATGAAACTCACTTGTTTTCTGCAAGAGCATACTTTATATTTTGCCAAAATTAATAAATTAAAGTGCTTAAATGATCCTTGTTGCTTTCGTTGTTGCTGATACATTCGTACAGAAATGCACATTTAGAATATGGTTAAAATTAGTTAAATTAAATATTAGATATTTGAATTAATTAATTGATATATTAAACTAAAATAAATGAAATTGAACTCTAATGTGGAGAAAGGGCAGTCACCTTTTCCCTCTCTATCTTTATATCTGCAGAATAGTCTATTGTTTAGGTTGAATAAGATTTATGTGTTCTCACTCTCACTCTCACTCTCTCACTCTCTCACACACATTCTCTCCAACTCACATACTCTCAGAGAAAGGAGTTCTTTTTTTTTCCTTGCCTTCCACAAGGTTCTCACAAATCATCTTGTCCAAAGAGGTTAGTAGAGAAGATCTCTTGGTAGTGTCCTACTCATTAGTTTTGTTCGTGCAGTATTGTGCAGGATCAATTCTGTTGGGGAAAAGAGATTGAAGACTGATCTTCAAAAGCAACACTTTTTTTCCTTTGAAATTCTTAACAACATGTTTAATTTATCAGTTTTATTTTTCTGTATAAAGTTCATCCAACACTACTAAGGCAAACAGTGATCGCACGCTTCCACACAAGGAATTCAATTCTTTCAATTGGCATGAAAGCCCAATCTTTGCCTTGATTTGTTGTTTTGAATTTTACAAAATGGTATGGTGGGTTCATGCATTTTGATATATGAGATTGGTTTACATAATAGATGCTTGCTAGATTGGCACTTAGTTTCAAAATTAATTTCATTGATATGGTCGATGTAAGGGCATGGTGTTTTGGACATTTATATTTTTTAATCGAGTCTATAAGATTGGTCAGGATTTTGGCAAAAGTTGCTAAAGATGGAGATCAAATTTGGAGCAAAACGGACAAAGGATCAAAGCATAAACTTGCATGTTGTGCTAGAACGTAAGGCACAACGTTGTAATGCTATGGCACAAAAGGCCCAACGTTGCGATGCTCGGCGACAACGTTACAACTTTAAAGCTGAGCGTTGCACTACTACGAGGAGCGTAGCGTGATGCTATGAGAACCTCACAAACTAGTGTTGCTACGCTCGGGAAGAGCATTGCAAGTTTTGAGTATCAGATGTCACGGGTTCGTCCTCAAATCGATTTTTAAAGCAACTTTTTATATTGTTTTATTTCTTTAATTAATTAAATTAATATAATTGTTATATTGATTTAATTTATTCTTTTAGGGATGTCAATCTTGGTCTATTATTGCCTTATAATATATTTAATCAATATGCATGAGATGTATTTTTTTTATTATATTGTTTATATGATGCATATTGTATTAGTTGAGAATATTTTTTTATGCTGGTAGAATATTAGTTAAGAATAAATTCTTTGCATTGGATAAGTTTGTTAAATCACTGAAGAAATCGTTGAAGGAGGAAGAAGTTTGGTAGATTGAGAAGAGGTTTTAAATTCGAGGGTAAATTTGGTATTTCACATGGTAAAAAGGTCATTGGCAAGCAAGTTTTTAGAACGAGGTTAGTCATATAAAAGTTTTTGGGTTTTTTTGGTCCTTTTGTGAAATTTTCCACATGCATGAAACTCTAGCTAAACAAAGAACATATGAAGATTGGCCAAATCAAACACACACCCCAACCATTGAAGTTCAACACATCTAATAACTACATAAATTCAATGACAAATAAAAAATTAAGCATAAATCCTTGAGATAAAACAATGGATTTGAATGGATCAAATCCTAATACGGAAGCGCGCGAACACTTTGTGCCATTGAAATTCGATTTGGAAAAAATATGAAAAAGAGAGAAGAAAGAATAAACATATCAAACAAAATTCTTTTTACAAATTTAAAGAAAAAATGACTAACTTTAAAGACAACCTCTTCAACTTTTTTCCACAACAACTTCCTTGCTATTCTTCAAGTGTTTAGACACCACCACCAAGTCATCCTCGCTATTCTCTGAGGATTGGGTTTGTGGGAAGTAACCTTTTGGAATACAAAGGGAAGAAGAAAACTTCTTTTACAGAGAAACTCTTTTTCTTCTCAAATTTGTGTTGAGAGAATTGAGAGAATTCTTGAATTCTTAGGATTTTACTTGAGAGAATGATTTTCTATACTACAAAATAGAATACATTTTAGTGAAAGAGTGGGAAAAAGTTAATTAACTTCCCTTTTAACTCACTTTTAACTCACTTTTAACTCTCTTTTACCATGGTGAGCTTGAATTTAACTAAAGTTAAGTCAAATCATATTTAATTCAATCTAATTTAATAAATATCAATTAATCTAATTAATTAATATTAGTTAGTTAAATTTTATATATTTAATTAATATTACATTTGAATATGATTCAAATGTATTTCTCTTTCATAACCTATAGATTAAATATGAATCTCATTCATATTAAATTTTAACCTATAGTTTAAATATGAATCTCATTCATATTATTTAATATTTGAATCTTATTCAAACATATTAGTCTCTCGTATTATATAGTTTAATTTTGAATCTAATTCAAAATTAACTTTATAATATAATATATCTATATACATTATATTAATTGTATCATATACAATTATCATTTAATTCCCCCATTATATGAATACTATTCATATTAATTTAATATTGAATTTTATTCAAACATTAATACTCTCATAATATGTAATTTAATTTTTAATCTAATTCAAAATAAACTTTGTATTATAACATGTCTCTATACATTATATTAATTGTATCTTATACAATTAACACACATTCTCTTATTTAATTTGAACAATTCAAATTTATCCATAACTAGTTAATCTTTGTTTTACCCAGTGAGCTAGCAAGGGACCTAATGAACCTACATATTAGAAGTTTCAATAATTCGAGATTAGTTAATTAAACTTTTAAATTAAATTAATCAACATTCATTAACTATGGTTACTCCACTAAAGACCCGCAATTGGACTATTTGTATTGTTGATAGATTTCTGAAGGGATTGAATCTCAGGCAGAAGTATATGGACGCGATACGTTTTAAAATCCCATTTTGAAAACCACAGAAAATTAGAGAATATGAAATAAATTTTAGAATAAACATCAAAATAAAATATAACATGCTTTGAAGAGGAAAAAGGGAATTTCGAAACTTACCCTTGAAGAACGATTTTCTTCTCAAATTTCCTCTCCGATCTAGCGTACAAACACGAACGGATCTTCGAACACTTCCCTCGATCCTCACGAACACCGCAATACCAAGAATCAAAAGTTACCACGAGATCTTCCTCATTATTCTCAAGGATAAGAACTGATGTGGAGTTATGGGCTCACAAGAGGAATAATTCTGGAAAGGGAAGGGAATTTTTGTGAGAGTTTCTCTACAAACTTTTTGCAGAGAATTTCACCCAGGGAAAAAGAGCTTCAAATGCAAATGTAGAGTGTGGAAGAAGATCACTTCTGTCAAATGTAAAAACTACCCCCATATTCGTACTGAGAGGTTACGAGAGATTAAAGGGGAGGAGGTTACAAAATTAACTTCCTCCCTTTTATTTAATATTTAAATTAATTTAAATTTTAAATAAAAATAATTCATAAAACCAACTTTATTTATAAGCTATATGTTATATCACATGTAATATATAACTTGTAGTTTATATTATATCACATATAATATAACCTATGGTCAATAAATCTCTCACATAACCTATAGAATTAATATGAATCAAATTCACATATAATTAATATTTAAATCATATTCAAATATTTATTTCTTCCATTAAAACTTTATAATATAATTTATCATATACATTATATTAATTATATCTCATATAATTAATTTTCTTTAATTAATTTGAACAATTCAAATTAATCCAAAATTAATTTGATTCTCATTAATCCCAATTGAGCTAACGAGGGGCCTTTATGAACCTATAGATTGAACCTCCAATGGTACTTGATTAATTAAACAAAATCTTTAATTAAATAAATCAACCTCCATTAACTGTTGGTCACTCCACTAAAGACCGACAACTACACTCTTCGCACTATAGATGTATTTCTGTGTCCATTAAATATAACCAATCAACAATGCATTTACCCTTCACAAATTGCTCGTAAGTATAGCTAGGCCAAAATTACCATTTTGACCCTGTAGTTACATCTAACTTCTTAAGTACCACTGATCTCTTAAGGAACAATAAGTTATAGTCCAACTATAACTGAATCCCTTATTGATCAGGAGAGGGTGAGGCACCTCATTTTTCAAGCCTCGGAATCAGCCCTAAGGGAGAAATTTCTCTACTTAGCCTAACAATATAGAAGGCATGAATTCTTTCTTGTGTAGTTGTATTCCTAGCTTCCCAATTAGACGAAACCCCAAAATGGCAATCATATTGAGTCGTCGAAAGTGGCGACTCTCAACCATGCAAATCAAATGACCGCCTTCATAAGTAGGAGTTCACAACTCATTCAGGATTCAGGTTAAGTCACCTATGGTCATCCAGGTGAAATGTAAGTCTCTTCTAGCAACGGTGTTATAAAGAGAGACTATTCATTTGTGGTCCGTTCTTATGCAAACTCTTTGTATAGGATACCCCCCTCACATGTCTGAACGTTAATGATCAGAATCAGACCATTTGTAGCACTTTATAACACTTGTAACAACTACAAAATGAGTCGTATCCGTAGTGTCACCAAGACAAGGTACCTAGCCCTATCCATCTACTATAGACCGTTCAGGTTATCATTTAAACATTATCCACCTGTATGTTTCTATATACATGTTTAAATTATATAAAATAACCTAGGATCTTAATTTATTGGATTGAGTGTATGCACATAAAATAACAATTATTTTATTGATAACAAGTTGTTTACAGAGTTTACAATTTACGAGAATACAAGAGATATTTATGACATCAATCCCAACAATTTCTATGTCCATGGATATAACTAATGAATAGTAAATAAAACCTTCATGCGTTGCCCATAATTATAGTTGGGTCAAATTATCATTTTACCCCTACAATTACATCTAACTCCTTAAGTACCACTGATTCTTCTAGTGAACAATCATTTTTAGTCCAACTATAAACTAAATCTCTCTTGGGCCAATGAGAGAGTAAGACTTCATTGTTCAAGATCCTGAATCAGCCCTTAATGGAGCAATTCATCTACTTATCCTAAAGACAGAAAGGAGTGAATTTCATCTTATGTTGCTATGTTCCCATCTCCTTATTCAGAAAAAATCCCAAAATGGTAAGCATATAGAGTCGGTGATACTAGCCACTCTCACCCATACATCTAAGGACTGTTCTTATAGATAGAAGTTCATAACTCACTCAAGATTGAGGTCGAGTTACCGATGGTCATCCTATGAAATGTTAATCTCTTCAGTCAATGGTGTTAAAATTAGAGAGATTAATCATTTCGCGGTCCGGTCTTATACAAACTTTTCATATAGGATACCCTCACTCACATATCTCTACATGAACGAATAGGATTAAATCGTTTGTAACACTTACAACTCTTGTGACATTTATAAAGTGATTCTTATCCGTAGTGTCACTAAGATAAGACACCTAACCTTTCCATATACTGCATACCTTTTAGGTTATTACTTGAATACGATCCATTTGTATGACTACCACATACTGTTCAAGTGATATGAAATAACCTTGTATCTTAGTTTATTAGATTGAGTTACACAAGTCCAGATGCCAAATAAAATAACTTCTTATTTTACTAATAAATGAATTTTTTTTATATATTACAAACCACGAGGTTTAGGACAAAATCCCCAAAGGATTTTACCTAACTCTAAGTAAGCATACTCACCTTAGCCACAAATCCGGTCCAATAATAAACAATGCCCAAGAACTAAGAAAAATAAAGGAAAAAAGAATAGAATAGGAGAAAATCGATTTGGGGGCTGAAAACCTGAGAGAATCTGACCTAAAAATTGGAAAATAGACATTTATAGAAAAAGATGGAATCGCGACGCAAGCGCGACACTTCCCTCTATCAAAACACGTAACACCATGGCACTATACAGAAATTTGGTCTTCTAGAAAAAGCATCTTGCCACAATGCGACACTCTCGCCTGGGGGCAAATTGTTCTTTTCACTTCCGTTTGACTTGGTTGCTCGTTAAGGCTCCAAATTGATATGTTTTAGCTCTATTTACTCCCTAACACTCGGTTCTACCTCTCAGGTTCTCAATATCTATAAAATAAGAAAATAAACACATTAAATAGCATAAAGATGCCGAAGTAAGTTGAGGATAGTAGCACCATTTGGGTTCTAACAATATGTTCACCCTTTCTTATTACATGTTTCTAGGTAAAGGGAAGGATGTATCGGTGCATGAGAAGAAGAATCTGTGACATGCCAATGAGACTAGATAGACGCTTCTGCTCATGTTTTTTTTTTTTCTTTTTGATTTAGTTGTTAGTCATTGAATGTTGAATTTAGAGTTTCCTTATTTGCACTCTTGGTAACTATTGGTATTTCTTTTGTTTTAATTTAGTGTCCAAAGGTTGTTTTTTAAATATTTGAACATTTATTTCAATAAATTTATCTATTTTATGAAATTTGCTTTATTTTAATTAAATTTGCCAAGGATTTTTTATTTGAAATTTATGCATACATGAAGCAATCACCATGTTCGTAGTCTTAGAAGGTCGGGTCATCACAATGGAGTTGGAGCACAAGGAAACCTGCCAACATGTTCTTTTTTAAGGTATTTATGTACTTAACCCTTTTAATTTAGGGTTGTTTTCAACTATAGGAAAATGAACCAAAATATTTACAAATATAGCAAAATTTCACTGCTATCGGTGATAGACTATGTCAGACTACTATCTATGTCTATCCGTGTCATGATAGATACAGATAGTAGTCTATCGCGATCTATCGTGGTTTATCATAAATAGACTGTGGTATTTTGCTATTATTTGTAAATATTTTCAGCAGTTTTTTTTTTCATTTGAAGTAATTTTTCTTTAATTTATGTTTAATTCTATATAAAAACAAAGTGATCCAATGCTTTGGTTGTGGGATGAAGTGTTCATTCCCTTCAATTGGTATCAGAGCCTTTTTTATTTTTATTTAGAATTAAAATCTTGCAGAGTGGGTATTTTAATTATTCGTGTATGAGATATATGAAGGTTTGCAAATTGGTTGTTTAGACATATTTGAGGCATGTAGATTGAAAGTTTTTAATTAGATCAATTGTAAAACCCATAAGGGTTAGGGTTTACTTGTATGTTCTTTGTTTTTTCTCATTGTATCGAGCGTGCTGAAAAAAGAATTCTATATTGCTGGTTTTTTTTTTTTTTTTTTTGCATCTTCTTTCTTGAATTTGATCGCTTTACACTGTAGGATCGATATGGCAATCCTAGAAGAGGGTGAATAGAGTTTATTAAACCCAATAAAAACTTTTCACTAAGTGGACCCAATTAAACAAATTAATTTACTTTTTTTTTTTTAAAAAAAAAGTAATTTACAGAATAGTTTCATACATATAAATTCACTTTAAATGACCAATAGAGTGATATTAACAAATTCAAGCATCCAATTTAATTTTCATAACAAGATTGGTAATATAAACATGTAAAGATAAATTAAACCAACCTACATAGACAAATGTGAGCAACTAATTTCAAAAATAAATTATAGCAATTAATTTCATGCAAATAAAAAATAATAATAAATTAATTACAAAATTAAATAGAAGGGGATAAAGAAATTGACACTGTGATTTTATAGTGGTTCGGCACAGTTGACCTTCCCAAGCTCCTCGTAGGTACTTCACTCAAGCTTGACTCTTTCCATGGCTTAGAGTCGAACCATATAACGTTCTTTTTTTGGGCGAAAGAGTAAACTCAATCATTTCTACTGTTGAGGAACAAATCGTTATAAGGACTCTTTTTCGGGATCAAGAGCAACTCTTACAATGATATGGAGATGAAGAACAAGATAAAAGATCTCTCTCAAAGAGTGGATGAACAAATCTAAGCTCAAAGACTTTGTAAGAACAATTTTTACTAGTAAATGCCCCTTAATGACTATGAAAAATACAAAAATTAAAGCTAAAAAATTGTAAAAAAAAAAAAAAAAAAATGGAATAAGCTGTCAAGAGGTTGTAGAATTTTTAAGAATTTTTTCAGAATGTTTCCATTTTTTTGGGCTTCAAATAGGGCTAGAAAGATTGAACTAGCCGTGTCAGCTTCTTATTGGCTGAATTTTAAATATAATAATAAAATATAAAATTTGATTGTTTGACCCATTTATTAGTTTTAAAAATAAAACTACCACATGTTGTCGCCTTGCGTTAAAAATAAGAAATAAAATAAAACTGTTTGACCCATTTGACCTTTGACTTCACCACGACTGCTACCACATCATCGATGCATCATTTATCCTAAAAGTCTTCTGATATGAAATCCCAGCCGAATTGGAATGAGAAACACTTTTGGACGAGAACTCCTACTTCTCAATCACTAAAACGCTCAAATCAATAGGACTCAACCCTAAGGATTGGGTTAGACACGGATTGCCTTAAGATCAAATATCTTAGAAAAAGAACAAGTTCCCTAGCTTAAGAGTCATTTCCGACAAGTCTTTCTTCATTTTTCGAGCAAGAAGCGGAACTACACTCCATAAGAAGGATGATCAATACAACTTGAATGTTCTTGGCATGCAACTCAAATGAATTGTAAATTCAAGAAGCTCTTTGGTTAACCTTGAAAACAAGCATAAAGGCTAAAGCTTAATTCATCGTGATCTCCTTAAAACAACCTAATAGCAAGGCTTAAATAGCCTCCCAATAAAAACCCTAATACGATATAAAAAGACGAAATTACCCCTACTTAAATGTCATAAAAAAGATAAAATTGAAAATTGTCAAAATTACATCAAAATTATTAAAAATATATATAAATAATAATTTGATGTTTGAACGATTCATATCATCCTCTCCTTCTTCTAAAGGATTCATCCTTGAATCCAAGTCAAAGTCTTGTAAAGCAGTTAAGTCATGGGAAGAAGATGATGTCAATTTCCTAGCACTCTTCTTAGATGACCTCCCTTGTAAAGCAACCTTGTAATCATGAGATGTCAAAGGTTGAGCCCGTCTTGGATGTTGTCTATTTTGGAAAGAAAATCGATCCTTCCAACCCTCATTCCAATTGTGATCATCAAAGAAACTAGGCACAATTATTGAACTTTACTTCATTGTCAAAGCTTTAACATTCTACAAAACCTCAAACAATAAACTATTGGGGTTGATGCCATAAATCTCGTAGGGGTCCTGTAGTTTGTAAACACCTGTATGAACAAATGCTTGTGATGTAATAATATGAGATATTTTATTCAATATTGTCTATGAAATATGGGATATTTTAGTTGCATTAACCATAAACCAATAAACTAAAATCCCTAGTTATCATTGTAACTTAAGCATGTATGTGGAGACATACAAGTGGATCATGCCTTAAGTGATAACCTAAATGGTCTGTAGTATATGGATAAATGAGGGAAACCTTATCCTGTTGACACTATGGATACGACCCGCTTTGTAGATATTACAAGTATTGTAAAGTGCTACAGATAATCTGATCCTTATCATTCATGTGGAGACATGCGAGTGGGGGTATCCTATACAAAGGAGTTTGTATAAGATCAGACCACAAAATGTTTAGTCTCGTTATATAACACCGTTTATGATAAAGACTTTCATTTCACTAGGATGACCATAGGTAACATGATTTTAATCCTGAGTGAGTCGGAAACTACTGCTATGAGGGAGGTCCTTTGATTTGCATGGGTGCGAGTGACCAGATTGCTGAATCAAACCTATCACTTTGGGGATTTGTCTGATTGAGGAGCTGGAAACTCAGCTACACAAGATGGAACTCACTTCTTCCCCAAAGCAGGGGTAAGTAGATAGATTGCTCCCTTAAGGGCTGATTCCGGGGCTTAAACGATGTGGCACCACACACTTTCTCATGACCCGAGAGGTGTTCACTCATAATAGGACTATGATATATTGTTCATTAGAGGAATCAGTGATACTTAAGAAGTTAGATGTAATTATAGGGGCAAAACAGTATATTGGCTTAGTTGTACTTACGAGCAATCTGTGAAGGGTTATCATACTCTTGATTGGTTATATCCAATGGACACAAAAATATATCTATAATGAGAATAGTGCAGTTGTTGGTCTTTAGTGGAGTGCCCGACAGTTAACAAGTGGTGGATTTCGTGATTAAAGAGTTTAGTCAATTATTCACGTACCATTGGAGCTTCAAGCTACAGGTCTATAAGGTCCCCTTGGTAGCTCAATAGATTCAAGTTGAGAATCAGTTTTTGGGTTAATTTGAAGTGTTCAAATTAACAAGAGGGAATTTGATTATATGATATTATTAAATTGGTTCAATTATATGTGATATAATTGATTTGATGTATGTGATACATTAATTGGAGGAATTGATATAAATATGATTTATATTAAGTAAAGGAGAAAAGAACTATGGTTTAAATATTACATATGATATGATATTAAAACTATAGGTTATAAATATAATATGATAAGTTAGTTATTATATTTATTTATAATAAAAACAATTATAAGGTAATTGTTTGTTGGTTATTTCTTTTCTAAATTAACTATGAAGGTGGGAAGTTATTTTTAGTTTTTAATAATTGAAGAATAAAATGAAAAGAGTTTTCATTTTATAAACGATCGCTTCATTTAGTGAATTACTAATCGTTTGCTCACGAGAGACTACACGATAGGCCTCACGAAAGATAAACGATAGAGCGAGATTTACTAAACAATCGTGTAAGTGATTGAGCGAAAGACTAAGCGATCGACTAGACGAGTCTCACGAGAGCGAGATTTACTAAATGATCAGGTAGACGATTGAGCAAGAGACTAAGTGATTGGCTAGACAATTCTCACAAGAGCAAGATTTACTAAACGATCAAGTACTCTCAGTCTAGAGTGAGATTTACTAAACGATCAAGTACTCTCACTCTATGCAGTAGACAAATCCTTTCTTCCACTTACTTGATCGTGTAGTTCAATCGTTTTCTTCCTCCATCCCTCTACCAAATTCACACAGAGCCCACACCTCCTGGATTCTCACTCCAAAAATACCAAGGTTGCCGAGTGGTAGTGTCAAGGGGTTGTTGTTCGTGGATCAGACAGTTCGTATTGCTAGACAATTGGCTAGGCGATTGTGATGACAACAAGAGGTTTCCCTTCGATTGTTCACGAGAGCGAGAGGTTGTTGTTCGATTGTTCATGAGAGCGAGATATTGCTGGTTGATTAATCACGAGAGCGAGAGATTTTCAGAAGAAGAGTTCTTCAAGGGTATGTCTCTCAATTCCTTTTGTATTTGATTAAGAAAGCATGTTGTAATTTTATTTAAGATGCATAACTGTTCTGTATGTTTGTGAATGTCTTTAGTTTTTCACAATGGACTTGGAAAGATCTTGCTTCCGCTCACTAGTTCTTTTCTATAAGAGTTCCTTCATAAACTAGGCAAACTTGGTGAAAGTTCGCATTTTAGAAAACAAACACTTTTGTTATCCTCACAAATTTCTAAACTCTCATTTTTTGCTTTTCTCTCAATTTTGTCTATAGACTGAGTATATTCACATGTTTTTCTTCAACATACATTTCTATTGTTTTTGTCTCAGTCTCATGCCTTTTGTTCTCCAACTCACACACATCAGGTTTTACTTTTCTTTGAAAGCAATGATACAACAATAAGTTACTTTGGACTCTAATGAACTAGTAATATTAGCACAAAGTATGCTAGTTTAAGTTCACTACCATCTACTTTCTCAACTCCACTACCATTGTCACATGCCTCTCTAGAAATAAGTGGTTCAACAATAGTTTCAAGATTACAGTCATATGAGTCCTTGCAATCTAATGACCTATTAGATAAAATATCATGATCATGCATAGACATAATATTATCAAGTTTCTCTTTTCTACTTCTAACCTTATCAAAATGCTCAGATATAGTAAATAAACTAACTTTTTCCACTAATTTGTTGATATTAGTAGTAGATTTAGACCTAGTGTACCTTGAAGATCTCCTTTGGAATTGTTTTTCTATCTTGATGGCAATGTGCACCCTCTTCCAAATCCTCACAAGGTTGAATTTCTTCTCGATTGGCAAGCACATCAACAATCTCCTCATTAAGTCCTTAGTAGAATCGAGTAGCTTCCTCATCTGCAAATATGCTAACCTCCTCAATTAATAACAACATCTTCTCATAGTAAATGTTCACACTTTTGTTCCTCATGAGAAGCTTAATTTCTTTCCATGAGGGTATTGCATTATTTCCACTTCTCCTCCTTTTCAACAATAAATAGTTCCACCATGTTAATGCATAATCCTCAAATGTAGAAATAATCAACTTTACCTTTTCCATTTCACTATAGGGGTAGTCATCAAATATGACATCAATTTCCTTCACCCAAAGAAGATACTCATCCAGATTGAAATTACTTCCAGAAAAAAAACATAAGCCTATTTTGATCAACAAAACAATGATTCCTCAAAGCTCTTCTTTGTGTATACATGGCATAAAAATTTCAACTACTTATGATTCATGAAAATTCAACGGCTTAATTAACCTACCTGCTTGATGTTCTTGCTTCACCTACCTGCTTCCAAATCCTTTTCCCTTTAAGATGGTCACCCTCAATTTTGTTCTTTTTTTTTCCTTTTTTCATCTTAAACTTCAATCAATTGGTCGCAGACATCTTCAAATAGACATCCCTAATTTGAAGATTCAATTTTTTGTTTTCTTTCACCTATCTTGCAGTACCCGCAATTCTTCAATTCTTTTTTTTCTTTCAATTTCAAATTCAATCTTTTTACTGCAAACAAAATTTCTCCCTTTTTTCTCTCTTCAATAGTCTCCTATTGCAGCACAGACCCTCAATACAATTCAATTCTCTTTTCTTTGGTTTAATCACCGATTCATTTTTTTTCGACAGCTCAGATTCACTTCAACATACAATCTTTCAATTTTTCTTTTCTGAATAAAAAAATCAAAGTTAATAGAAATCAATTAAACCAAGATTTCAATCTAGTTTTTTTCTCAGTACAATATAAATAAAAAGGCAAAGCCAAATCTAAAATATAATTTTGAAACTCAGTCCAATGAGAGAATACTCACAGGATATATCCGATCTAGAGTACCTAGGCTCTGATACTAAATGATACGAAATCCCTAGCGAATTGGAATTAAAAACCCTTTTAAATCACTAAAACCCTCAAATCAATATGATTTCAACCCTAAGGATTGGGTTAAACACGGATTACCTTGACATCAAATATCTTGGACAAAGAACAAGTTCCCTAGCCCAAGTTTCCAACACTCCACAAGAAGGATGATCAATTTCATTTTGAATGTTCTTGGTATGCAACTCAAATGAATTGCAAATTCAAGCTCTCTGGCTAACCTTGAAAACAAACACAAAGGCTAAAACTTAATTCATCATGATCTCCTTAAAACAACCTAATAGCAAGGCTTAAATAGCCTCCCAATAAAAACTCTAATACAACATAAAAAGACTAAATTATCCCTACTTAAATGTCATAAAAAGGATAAAATCGAAATACCAAAATTACATCAAAATTATTAAATAAAATATAAATAATAATTTGATGTTTGAGAGGTTCATATCATTTTCTTTTTAAAAATTGATCCCAAAAGTCTTTAAGCCCCTAAAACGTGTCCTGTTTTTGGAAATTTCACGATCTTTTTGCTTGTAGTTTCAAATAAGTTTTGAATTGGCCGACCATGGTTTGAGAACATCGTTAGATGAAGTTTAGTTTGGGTTGGTTACTAAGTCTCAAATTGAAGAGTTGGGATTGGATTAATTGAAAGTTGTAATTTTGGGAAATTATTTTAGATAGACGAATGACTTTAGTTGAGTCGAGCTGATTTGGAATTGCGAAATAGATAAGTAAATTTATTATTGGAATACCCTCAAGTCAAACAAATTATATTTTGATAATGTCTATGATATATATGATGATTAAGCATGTCTTTATGTGATTCAACATGTCAACTTTTTATTGATAAACATGTATACCAGTTCAACATGAACTATGATATTATGTGATTTTTGTTGGGGTTGATGCCCTAAAGTCTCGTGTTCTATAGTTTGTAAACAGTTTGTACTAACGCTTGTGTTGTATAATATATGATAGTTTACTTCACTTCTTGACTTTGCTCAGTTATTTGTTTTATTTGCTTTATGATGTGTGGTTAATGCGATGAAATAATGATGTAAACTGCGGTGGTGGTGTATGCGTTGTGCATGCAAGTTTTCTAAGCAAGATCCAAGTATAAATCCTACTAAGTTGCCTGGTAAGCCCAAGGTCGAACACAGGGTCTAAGGAAATAGTATGCGATGGTTACTTCAGATCTCTTTGTGGTGACAAATAAAACAATGCGTTAGTTGGTATGTTGTTTAAGGTATAAAGTCTATGCGGCGGAATTGAGAAAAGAGTCAATAACAACGAAAGTATAATGAGTATGCAGGGGAACGGGTTGAGAAGGTATTTAGCTAGCGCTTCCTGAGATTACGTTCAATCTATGCGATCACGATACACACATACAACAGTAATTTATCTTCCAATGCAAATGCTATAGTTTCTAGTTTTAGGATGCATGTGATGTATGTGATGATGTTTATAGGACTTATTCCTAAGTCTCTATTTCTTGCCTATGCGATGATGAATGATGCACACAGGTACAAGGTGACCACATACCATCAGATCCTATCTCTAGGGTGCATGCGATGCATTAATAGCAAATAGAACTTATTCCTAAGTTTCTATCTCTTGATTATGTGGTTCTAATCTGACTCTCCCGAGCCTAGATTCTAATCTGACTTTTCCAAGCCTAGATTCTATCCTCAGACCACCCTCCCGAGCATCTATAAAGGATGAATGACGTATACATAATACAAGATGATCGCATAAAGTGAAGATCTCAGGTTATGCTAGCTAAGTGCTTCTCAACCCATTCGACAGTTTAGTTACTCATGCGTAATATAAAGAAAGTGGACAGATATAGAGATGCAATTTCCATTTTATAAATAAGATCAGAATACAAAATGACAATGGAAAATAAGGATAGAGAGCCTGGTGGCAATATCTTGCATTCCAAGGCTTTTACATTGAGTTTTCTCTATTCTGCCCAAAAGATGTTCTTGCTTCCGCAAGAGTCGGCTCTCTCTCTATTCTTAATGCTCCCCGACACTCTTCTGAGTTAACCAGGACAATCTTCCGGCGTCTTCTCTCTTCTCTTGCCTCCGCCTTCTAAGTATAAGAAAACTATGAACAAAGGCTAACTATCTTCTATATGGTGAACTCTCTATATGGCTCAACTGGAATAGAACCGAACTGAAATCCTTTAACGAAGGTGGCCTTCAGTATTTATAGAGCTTCAGAGTGAAGAGCGTTTTCTCTCAAATGATTGCATTGATGAGATGTCATTAATTCTTTGTCTGATGATCAAATAATTATCATCGAAAAGTTGAGTGTACTTTCTATAGTGTGTCGTTAACGGCTTGTCAACTAAATTCGGATTCGACTGTCATCAGCTTTCTGTCCCATCGTGATTTATTAGGCTTTCACCTTGATGCGCCGACTCTATGCGGCCACCTTCTTAAGCAGATCTTTGCGAACACATATGATCGCATAGCCTTGTAGTTGCAATCTCTTAATTCGCTCGGACGCTAAATTCCTTGGATCGCAATTCCGCCTTGTGCCAATGCATTTTCCTGCACAAAATACATAAATTAGCTGCTTTAATGCGATGGATGCATGCGATCGCAATGTTCTAACTTAATGCTTTTGGACATGATTTTATATATTTTTACCATCGCAAACCTTCATTGTTTTATATCTTTTCATTGTAATAACGTGCATTTCTGCCCGTTATCACTTTACCACAAACCAATAAACATAAAATCTCTGGTTATCTATATGTAACTTAAGCATGTATGTGGTGACATACAAGTGGATCATGTCTTAAGCGATAACCAAAATGATCTGTAGTATATGGATATAGGAGGGAAACCTTATCCTAGAAATGCTACGGATGCGACCCGCTTTGTAGAATGGTCACAAGTATTGTGACTTGTCATAGATGGTCTGATCTTGATCATTTGTGTAAGAGACATGCGAGCGGGGGTGCCCTACACAAAGAATTTGTATAAGACCTGACCACGGAGTGTTAACGTCTCGTCATATAACACCGTTCATGACAGAGACTTCACTTCACTAGATGACCATAGGTAACACGACCTCAATCTTGAGTGAGTTGGGAACTCCTGCCATTGAGGGCGGTCTTTTTGATTTGTATGGTGCGAGTGGCCAAAACATCGACTCAAACTACCATTTTGGGGATTCATCTAATTTGGAGTGGGAACTCAGCTACACAAGATGAAATTCACTTCTTCCCCGAGGCAGGGGCAAGTAAGATAGATAGCTTCTTTAAGGGTGATTCCAGGGCTTGAATGATGTGGCGCCACACACCTTCTCTTTGCCCGAGAGTGTTCACACATAGTTGGACTATGTTGTATTGTTCATTAGAGAATCAGTGGTACTTAAGGAGTGAGATGTAACTACAGGAGAAAAATGGTAAATGGCCATTTGTACTTATGAGCATGTTGTGAAGGTCATCGTA
Organism: Benincasa hispida; assembly: GCF_009727055.1. NCBI lineage: Eukaryota > Viridiplantae > Streptophyta > Magnoliopsida > Cucurbitales > Cucurbitaceae > Benincasa > Benincasa hispida. The sequence continues at coordinate 1,721,718 of NC_052356.1, read as the reverse complement.
CTCATGATTGGTTATATCCGATGGCATTGAAATATATCTGTGGTAAGAAGAGTTTAGTTATTGGTCTTCAGTGGAATTCCTGGCAGTTAACGGATAGTAGAATCTCATGGCTAAAGAGTTTAGTCAGCTATTCACGTACGGTTGAAGCTTTGAGCCATAGGTCCATAAAGTCCCTAGGTAGCTTGATAAAGTCGAGAATCAGTTTTTGGAGTCAGTTTGAAATGTTCAAATTGATAAGAGACGTTCGATTATATATGAATTATAATTGAACTGGTTAATTATTATGATATAATTGATTAAAATGTATGAGATATATTATTTTGGAGGAAATTAGATATAAATATGATTTATATCAAGTGGAAGAGAAATTACTATAGTAGATATATGATATCAAACTATAGGATAAGAATATAATATGATTATATTTATTTATTAATTAAATTGGTTAATTATGTGATAATTAGCCAAAATTTTCTCCTCGATCGTGCATTAGTGGGAAATTCAGTATTCGGTTATTGTAACTAAAGAATAAAATGAAAATTTGTTTCATTTTGCAAAAAGTTCGAGAAAATCGCAAAAGATGTGAAAACGTAAACGATCGCTTAGCTGAGAGCCTATACGATATTATCTTATGGCCTACACGGTTACACACCTTGCATACTAAACGATCGCATGATTTTCTCTAAATGATCACTTAGCTTTTCTAAATGATCTCCTAGCGTGTCGTGTTTTTTAAACGATAGTTTACCTATTACTAGAAAATGCTTAGTAAAACCTACACGATCATGTAGCTTTTTCTAAACGATAAGCATCCCGCTATACGATAGCCTTCTCTCCCACTTGCTTATCGTTCTACACGATCAGCCCGTTCCTTCTACCTCCACCAAATTCAACAAAGACCACCCTTTGGATTCTCACTCCGAGAATACCAAGGGCTCTAAGTGGTGGTGTCATCCCCGCTTCTTCTTGCTCATTCTTGTTCATGTTGCCGCCATTCGTGTAGATGATCGTGCTGTCGTAGCCGACTGTTTTGCTCAGCGATAAAGAACGTAGGGGTTGCTTCCGCTGCGTTGAGTTTAAAGTGAAGAGAGTCTTCAACTGGTATGCGAACTCAATCCCTTGTATTTTATTTATCAAAGCATGCCGTTAATTAATCTAAATTGCATATTTGTTTGATAGAAAATATGTGTGGTATTTCGGTCACAATGAAATCGGAAAGATCTGAACACGCTCATGGAAACTCTTCGTTAGGAGTTCCTTCAATTGGTATCAGAGTCAGGTTTTGATATTCCAATTTCATTGATGCAACAAATTGCGTATACATTTGCGGTGGGTGCATATCTGCTCTGTTTAATTGTTAAACTGTTTGTGGATGTGTGGATTAATGGCGTTTTCTGGGATGTATCCTCGGTTTGATTTAATTCTTTTGCATTTTCGGTTAATTATAAAGGCCCCTGCATTTTTTGGCACAATTAATTGTAATTGAGTCTGTAACTCAAAGTCAGTTTAAGTCTTGAGTCATTCGTGAAGAATTTCGAAGCAAGGGTTGCTATTCTTCGAGCAAGAAGACAATCAAGGGTTGATCGAGTCGTGTAAACGATGGGGTAAGCGATCGCTGAGTCGGATACTCGAGTATCGTTTAACGCGCGTGCGAACTAGACGATCGTTTAGCTTAGCAAGCTTCGTCGCTTAGTAACTGACTAAACGATCGCTTAGCATCGCATGGTAAATCGTTTACCTTTCGCCGCGTTACGTGATCGCCTAGACGATCAGGCTTCGCAGCCTCATTATCATCTAAGAAATCGTTTAGCTTTTGCGCTATTGTCTAGTGTGCACTGAGCGATTGTTTACCTTCAGCATTTACTAAACGATGGAGTTCTTCTAGCGGTTCAAGACTCGGTTTGCCTGTGAACCGGTTTGCTCCATGGAAAATTTAATAGATAGAGTTATTTCATTCTGGTTTTTTGTAAAAGTTCATCTCGGTCCATTAATCCTTGTTTTATTACATGCGATGTATGGTTTTTATATGTCATATGGTATGCACATATAGTAAATCCCATCTTAGGTTATGCATTGGTCATGCATCATCTCTTTATTATAAATGTTATAATTTAGAGAATCGTGATTTAATTATGTAAGAGCATGTTAATGCATCATATAATATAAGAGTTATATTTATGCATGCATAAAAAGTATTTACATGCATCATCTTTATATTATAATTGTTATAGTATAAGAGTGTATGGAAAGCATGTTTGCTTGGTTATTACACATATATAAAAGTTATGTATAGTAATGACGGACATTGCATGACGCATGACACATAGGTTACTTTATAACCGTTATAAACACCTAGTTGTGCGCGATGTATTTTAGTTGTTTCTTTTTAAAGGTTACGGAGAAATTAGAACTAAAAGCAATAAGAAAGACATGAATGCTCATTTAGGTTTAATTCATAGTTTTATAATGTTTAAAACTTGGATCACATAGACCTAAGATCACAGTTCTAATATGATTAGCAACCCTAAGGCTTTAATCTTTTAATCAGTTTAATAGGATTAAATTGACTAATAAAAAGTTAAAGTGTAGCAAATCTATGAGGGATCTTTTGTTTAAGATGGGATCTATCTAGGTTGGGGTATTTAAGTTGATAGAAACGTAACACCCCTACCTGGAAAGGTGAATTAGATAGATTTGATGCATGCATGCAAGTTAAGGATAGTCCATTAAAGTGTTTAAATGTGACTACTTGAACTTGTTCATAATTCATAGACAAAAGTTGTTTATGAGCGGACTTAAAAAGATGACTTAGACTAAAATTAGTAGCCGGATTATCTAGGTTAATGAACCCCTACGTAGAACATTCAGTGGGAGGTACTTGGGGCATATGATGCTTCACTTAAACCTTCTATATAGTCCACACCATGAGATCTACCTTCGGCCTCAAGGAATCTTTGGCATGTCCCCCTAACGGATGGTGTTTGGGTAGGTCAATATCAAGGTGGATAGAGAGAGTGTTCATAGTAAGTGGGAGTGGGAAGTGCGACAGCATATCCCTCGGTCTCCCTCATTGGATTAAATAAAGTTACTGCGCATCGCATCGAGACACCCTGGGAGTGCCCCCTATAGGATGACAGTTTTGCACATTTCTTTATTTGATCTCATGTAAGAGGATAAGGTTACTTAGTCTCTTGTCCTAATCTGCTTCTTCCCTACGGTGGGCTCATTAGGGCGGGACTCTGGCACCGAAAGCGAGGGGTCACACTTACACGGAATTGTTAAAGGTTAACGGTTCTAGACCAAATAAATGGTGGTTGTTAGGTCCAATTCCAAGAATTGGTTCTGCCTAATGGTTGAGAATGTCTCATCCTAGCGAAAGGGCATCTGGTCACCCCACCGGTGACGTTTGTCCTGCCTCATTGGGGTATCATTGCAAAATAGAAGTCTTTCATTTAGGGTACTTGAAACTGTTTTGCAAAAATTAATTGATTAAATGTGGTTTAGAAAAATCTAAATACAGTTTTGTTCGTATTTTTAGCAACAATCTTTTCAAAATGGCCACAGCCACTTTAGCTTTGCTAAATGTCGAAAAATTAACTGGCGATAACTTTTCACATGGAAACACATGATCACGACGATTCTTATCATCGAGGATCTCATGTTCACCCTTATGGAGGTCTATCCTTCTATTCCATCTCTGAATGCCGCTCTAAATGTTTAGGAGGCATACGAGCGATGGACATAGGCGAATGAGAAGGTCCGAGCCTACATCTTGGCAAGTCTTTCTAAAGTCTTGGCCAAGAAACATGAGCTCATGGTCTCAGTGTGTAAGATCATGGATTCCTTGCGAGGGGATATTTGGACAACCGTTTGAACAGCTTATGGATGAGGCTCTTAAGTATATATTTAACTCCAAAATGGAAGAAGGCACCTCTGTTCGTGAACATGTGCTTAACATGATGGTCCACTTCAATGTGGCGGAGTTGAATGGGTCTACCATCAATGAGGGCAGCCAGGTTAGCATAATCCTGCATTTCTTGCCGGAGAGCTTCCTACACATTGTTAGTAATGTGATTCTTAACAAAGTGAAATATAACCTTACAACTCTCCTCAACGAGTTGCAGACCTATCAATCTTTACTGAAAAGTAAGGAGAGGAAAAAGAGAGAGGCAAATGTTGCTTCATCCTCCAGGACGTTCCATAGGGGTTCGACCTCAAGAATGAAGTATGTACCTTCTACTTCTAACTCTACAAAAGGGAAAAAGAAGAAGGGTGGTAAAGGAAAAGGGAAGATGCCTGCTAACCTGCCGCCTTTCACCCCAAGAAGACGTCCACCGTCGGTTGAAAAGGGAAAGTGTTTCCACTGCAACCAAGATGGACATTGGAAGAGGAACTATCCTCGTTGGCTGAAGGAAAGGAAGGCCACCAAGGCAGATAAAGGTAAATATGATTTACTTGTATTTGAAACTTGTTTAGTGGAGAATGATGATTCTGCCTGGATAATTGATTCGAGCGCCACTAATCACATTTGTTCTTCTTTTCAGAGGATTAGATCCTGGCAACAGTTGAAGGCTGGTGAGATGAAGATGTGAGTAAGCATCAGGCACGTCATCTCAGTTGTGGCAGTGAGAGGGCTCCAGTTAGCTACAGAATAGGTTTCTAGTTTTGAATGATGTATATATCATTCCTAAACTTAAGAGGAACCTTATTTTTGTAAAATGTTTGCTACAATATAAATACATTGTTTCTTTCAATGTGAATAAAGCGTTTATTCATAAAGGTGGTGTTACTATTTCTACAACATATCTGGAAAATAATTTATATATGCTAAGGCCGTTAGCCATTAATTCCCTCCATAACACATAATTGTTTAAAACTAGCATAACTCAAATAAAACATCGACGTATTTCTCCAAAATAAAATGCCCATCTTTTGCATCTTCATTTAAGGCACATCAATCTCAATAGGATTGAGAGATTGGTGAAGAATGGACTTCTTAGTGAGTTAGAAGAAAATTCTTTACCAGTGTGCAAATCTTGCCTTGAGGGTAAGATGACTAAATGACCTTTTACTGGAAAAGGACATCGAGCCAAAGAGCCTCTTAAGTTAGTACATTTTGACCTTTGTGGTCCTATGAATGTGCGAGCCCGAGGTGGCTATGAGTATTTTATCAGTTTTACTGATGCTTACTCTAGGTATGGGTATGTTTATCTTATCCAACAGAAATCTGAATCCTTTGAAAAGTTCAAAGAGTTCAAGGCTAAAGTTGAAAACACATTGGATAGACGGATTAATACACTTCAATCGGATCGAGGTGGAGAATTTTTGGACTCGGGATTCCAGGACTATTTGATAGAATATGGAATCGTTTCCCAACTCTCAGGTCGAGTACACCTCAGCAGAATGGTGTAGCGAGAGGAGAAATAGAACTTGTTGGACATGGTTCGTTCGATGATGAGTTAGCTTCCTTGTCGAACTTGTTTTGGGGTTTCGCAGTGGAGACTGCAGTATACATACTCAACTGTGTTCCCTCCAAGAGTGCTACGAGAACACCTTTGGAGTTGTGGAACGAGCATAAAGCTAGTTTATGTCACTTACGCATTTGGGGTTGCCCTACACATGTGCTTGAGGCAAATCTCAAGAAGTTAGAACCACGGTCGAGGTTATGCCTCTTTGGAGGCTACCCCAAAGGTACACAAGGGGATTATTTTTATGATCCATCGAAAAATAGGATGTTTGTTTCCACGAACGCTACTTTCCTGGAGGAGGCTCATATAAGGGAGCACAGTCCATGAAGTAAAGTCGTGTTGCATGAGATTTCCAATGAAACTACTGAAACTTCAACAAGAGTTTTTGAAGAGCCTGCTATATTAGCAAGAGTTGTTGATGGGAGTTCATCTAGTAGGTCGGTTCCACCTCAAGAGTTGAGACAACCTCGACGTAGTGGGAGGGTTGCAAACCCGCCCGTTCGCTATCTGGATTTCACGAAAATCCTTACTATGGTAGCAAATGACGACATTAAGGATCTGTTGTCTCATCTGAAGGCAATGGAGGATGTAGACCGGGATGGATGGGTCAAGGCCATGCATCTCGAGATGGAGTCAATGTACTTCAACTCAGTATAGGATCTTGTAAATCAGCCTGATGGGGTAAAGCCTATAGGTTGTAAATGGATCTACAAGCACAAACGGGGTACTAATGAGAAGGTGCAAACCTTCAAGGCTCGACTTGTGGCAAAGGGTTATACCCAGGTAGTGGAAGTCGACTATGAGGAGACTTTCTCGCCTGTTGCCATGCTAAAGTCGATCCGCATCCTCCTATCTATTGCAGCTTATTATAATTATGAGATCTGGCAAATGGACGTCAAGACGGCTTTTCTAAATGGCAATCTTGAGGAGACCATTTATATGGTGCAACCTGAGGGATTCATAGCCCAAGGTCAAGAGCAAAAGATTTGCAAGCTGAATCGGTCCATTTATGGGCTGAAACAGGATCTCAATCTTGGAACATACAGTTTGATACTGCAATTAAGTCGTATGGCTTTGACCAGAACATTGATGAACCTTATGTCTACAAGAAGATCATCAACATTCAGTAGTCTTCTTAGTGTTGTATGTAGACAATATACTACTCATTGGGAAGGATGTACGTCTACTGATTGCAGTTAAGAACTAGCTAGCGACCCAATTCCAAATGAAAGATTTAAGAGAGGCTCAGTTTGTTCTGGGTATATGGATCTTTCGGGATCGTAAGAACAAAGTGCTAGCACTTTCTCAAGCATCGTACATTGACAAGATGTTGCTCAAATACTCGATGCAAAACTCCAAGAGGGGCCTACTGCCGTTCAGGCATGGAGTCACTTTGTCTAAGGACGTGTCCTAAGACGCCTCAAGAGGTTAAGAAGATGAGACGGGTCTCATGCGTCTGTCGTTGGTAGTTTGATGTACGCAATGCTCTGTACTCATCCAAACATTTGTTACGCTGTGGGCATAGTAAGTAGGTACTAGTTTAACCCAGGCCAAGGTTACTGGACTGCAATGAAGAACATCCTCAAGTATCTTCGGAGAACGAAGAACTACATGCTCGTGTATGGATCTAGGGATTTGATTCTTAGTGGATACACGGATTCTGACTTTCAGACTGATAAGGACTCTCGCAAGTCCACGTTAGGGTCAGACTTTACTCTTAACGGAGGAGTTGTAGTGTGGCGAAACACTAAGCAGGGGTGCATCGCCAACTCCACTATGGAGGCAGAGTATATAATGGCATGCAAAGCTGCTAAGAAAGTCGTCTGACTCAGGAAGTTCTTGATGGAACTGAAAGTTGTTCCAGATATGTCTAGGCCTATTACTCTCTATTGTGATAATAGTCGGGCAGTGGCAACTCCAAGGAGCCATGGAGTCACAGTCGCGGCAAACACATAGAGCAAAAGTATCATCTGATTTGCGAGATACTGCATCGAGGGGACGTGATCGTCACAAAGATCGCTTTGGAGCATAATGTTGTTGACCTGTTTACAAAGGCTCTCACAGCTACAGTTTTCTAGAGTCACCTTCAGAGCATGGGTCTACAGGATCGCTCGCGGCTGAACTAGGACAAGTGGGAGATTTTCTTGTACTGGGCTTTTATGCCCTAGTTTATTGTTTTGTACTAGTTTTATGTACACACCACTTTGCTTTAGGAAAAGTGGGAGATTGTTGGGGTTGATGCCCTAAAGTTTTGTGTCATGTAGTTTGTAAATAGTTTGTACGAACGCTTGTGTTGTATAATATATGATATTTTACTTCACTTCTTGATTTTGCTCAATTATTTATTTATTTGCTTTACCACAAACCAATAAACATAAAATCCCTGGTTATCTGTATGTAACTTAAACATGTATGTGGTGACAGACAAGTGGATCATGTCTTAAGTGATAACCAAAATGGTCTATAGTATATGGATATAGGAGGAAAAACTTATCCTGGTAACGCTACGAATGCGGCTCGCTTTGTGGAATCGTCACAAGTGTTGGGACTTGTCATAGATTATCTGATCCTGATCATTCGTGTAGGGGACATGCGAGCTGGGGCATCTTATACAAAGAGTTTGTATAAGACCTGACAACGGAGTGTTAACGTCTCATCATATAACACCGTTAATGACAAAGACTTCACTTCACTAGGATGACCATAGGTAATATGGCCTCAATCTTGAGTGAGTTGGGAACTCTTACCATTAAGGGCGGTCCTTTGATTTGTATGGGTGCGAGTGGCCAGGTCACCGACTTAAACCTACCATTTTGGGGATTTGTCTGATTTGGGAGCTGAGAACTCAGCTTCACAAGATAGAATTCACTCCTTCCCTGAGGCAGGGGCAAGTAGATAGATAGCTTCCTTAAGGGTTGATTCCAAGGCCTGAACGATTTGGCGCCACACACCTTCTTTTGGCACGAGAGGTGCTCACACATAATTGGACTATGTTGTATTGTTCATTAGAAGAATCGGTGGTACTTAAGGAGTAAGATGTAACTACAAGGGCAAAACGGTATATTGTGCCAACTATACTTACGAGCATCTGTGAAGGGTCATCGTACTCATGATTAGTTATATTCGATGGACACTTAAATATATCTGTGGTAAGAAGAGTTCAGTTCTTGGTCTTTAATGGAATGCCTGGAAGTTAACGGATGGTGGATCTCGTGGCTAATGAGTTTAGTCAGTTATTCACGTACCGTTGGAGCTTCGAGCCACAGGTCCATAAGGTCCCTAGGGTAGTTTGGATAAAGTCGAGAATCAGTTTTTGGGTCAGTTTGAAATGTTCAAATTGACAAGAGAAAGTTCGATTATATATGATATAATTGAATTAGTTAACTATATATGATATAATTGACGAAATGTATGAGATATATTATTTTGGAAAAAATTAGATATAAATATGATTTATATCAAGTAGAGGAGAAATTACGATAGTAGATATATGATATCAAACTATAGGGTAAGAAAAGCTAAACGATAGTTTACCTATTACTAGACAATCGCTTAGTAAAACCTACACGATCGTGTAGCTTTATCTAAACGATAAGCATCCCTGCTATACGATAGCCTTCTCTCCCACTTGCTTATCGTTCTACACGATCAACCCATTCCTCCTACCTCGACCAAATTCAACAAAGACCACTCTTTGGATTCTCACTCCGAGAATACCAAGGGCTCTAAGTGGTGGTGTCGTCCTCGCTTCTGCTTGCTTCTGCTTGTTCGTGTTGCTACCGTTCGTGTAGACGATCGTGCTTCCATAGCCGACTGTTTTGCTGGGCGATAAAGAACATAGAGGTTGCTTCCACTACGTTGAATTCGAAGTGAAGAGAGTCTTCAATTGGTATGTGAACTCAATCTCTTATATTTTATTTATCAAAGTATGTCGTTAATTAGTGTAAATTGCATAACTGTTTGATAGAATGTGTGTATGGTATTTTGGTCACAATGAAATCAGAAAGATCCGAACGCACTCATGGAAACTCTTCGTTAATAGTTCCTTCAATTTTATATGTGACTTTCATGTGTGTTACATGAAATCTCAAATATGACATAATATGACACAATTCGCCTTCCAAGCACATGACAAGATTTGCTTTAAAAAAACATGTGATACGACTCGCCATCCAGCACATGACACACTCACCTAAAAAGACACATGACACACACTCGCTTGAAGAGGCACTAACACGTTTATCCTGGGCACATGATACACATGTGCCCTGGGTGGTACACGACACGAAAAACGCTTTGGAAAGGCACATGACAAAATAATGCCCTAAAGTGGCACATGACACAATTTTGGCCAAATTTGGCTAACTTTTAGGTCCTGCTAACTGAAGTGATTTTCAAACTTATGATTGTATGTAATTGTATACCCCGATAGTAGAATTACTAAGTATTTTATAGGGCCATTTGTAACATTAGCAAAAAGAACATAGAAAATTGCATCCCTGTCTATCGTTTTTATACATTGTAGATATAGCAAAAAAAATGTGGGAAAGTCTTCAACGACAAAATGTGGCCATTAAAATGGAGATGTCTTCTCATTCACCAAAATTAGGATTTCACTTCTCACTCACTAAAATTAGAATTTCACTTCACTCAAGCAAAATTATTATAAATTGATATTTTATTGATATTTTATCAATTTTGTTGATATATTTAGTATATATATGTGCTTTTCATTCTTGGTATATAAGCTTATATATTTGAAATACTTGATATACCAAACTTCAACTTTGTTGAAAATGAATGTCAGTTATATTCCAAAAATTGAAGGTCAATTGATGTTTGATAGCTTACGTTCTTCAAGTTTATGTTGGAAATTTCCTAAACTCGCAGTTCGTAAATATTGTTAACATATTCTATTTATCAATAAAAATATTGTTGAGTATTTTATTCAATAAATTGTTGTTGATATTGCATTCTTTTATGAAAAACCAATAAACAAATTCATAGCTATAATATGAATACTTTAACTTTATGTGGCGACATAAAAGAGGATCAAGTTTTAGTATATAGCCAAAAATGGTCAATAAGTATATGGATGAAATTAGGTACCTTATCTTGGTGACACTATTGGATGCTGCCCATTTTATATACTAATACAAATTATGTGATCCAAAAATCATTCATGTGGAGACATGGGAGTGAGACATCCTGTGCAATGAGTTTGCATAAGACTGGACCTCAAAATAGTTATTTTTCTTTAGAATAACCGTTTACTGTTAAAACTGACTATTTCAAACACAATGACCTAGGGTAACTCGATCTTAATTCTGAGCTAACTATGAACTTCTATTTATTCGAGATTATCCTTTGATCTGCATTAGTGAGAGTAGTCCAACAGCACTGCTTGATAAGCCCCCATTTTGGGGATAAGACCGGATAGATAGTTGGGGACATAGCTTTGCAATATGAAATTCACTCCTACCCGACTTAGGGTTAGCAGATAGGTTGTTCTCTTAAGCATTGATGTCTAGTCTTGAACAACGGGGCCCCGCCCTCTCATGATAGAGAGGGTTATTATTTATAAGTTGGACTATAAATTAATTGTCCAATGGAGGATCAATGGGAGCTTAAGAAGCAAGTTGTATTTACAAAGGTAAAATGGTAATCTTTGACCCAACTATAATCACAAACGATTTGTGAACGATCGACTTACCGATTATGGTTAAAATGGACAGAAATATATCTACAATTAAGGGAGTGCAACTATCGAGCTATAGTGGAATGACTTGGTAGTTAACGAATGGTGATTAATTCGGTTTAAAGAGTTTAACCAATTAATTGCAAATCATTGGAGCTCATGATCTGTAGGTCCATAAGGTCCGTCTACTACCTTGTAATTTGGATTAGTAAATTGAGTAATCTTGATGACTTTTGAAATTAAGGTTTATAATTTGAAATGTTCAAATTCAATTAGGGTTTCTATTAATTGTATTCGATACAATTGAAAGGTTTAATTTTATCGAAATTAAACAAAATTGGAGAATCAATTCATGTTTAAATTATGATTTAAATATTAATTACATGAAATTAAATTCATTCTAGTAAAACTGGTATTTTATTAATTTAATATTAGATATTAAATTAACAAGATTAATTAAAAAGTTTAATTAATTAGTTTTATATAAAAAAGTTAATTAATTGAATTAATTTTTATAAAACAAATAAATCAGTTTATTTATTAAATTGATTTTAGAAATTAATTTTGAAAATTAAATTTGAAAAACAAAAGGGAAATTTCAAAAGTTGGAAATCTCCATTAAAGGTGCAAGCATCTTATTCATCCAATTCCACTCAATCTCCATTAATTTCATGAAGGAGTTGGCCTTCATGCAAGCTCTAAGATTGCATGTTAAAAACTTTATAAATTGGAGTGTTAGGCTACATGATTAGCCATGCATTCAGAATTTCTACGAAAATTCTGCAGAATTTGAAACTCTTGAATAACCCTCTTCAGCCTTATCAAAAACCAGCTCAATTTAATGTTTCCACCACACAATCCTTGCAAAAGAATAGTAGAGAAGATCTTTGTGATGGTCTACTTGAAGATTGAAGCATCATTTCGTGGAACTCGACTGGTTTTAAAGAGGATTCATCAAAGGTATTGTGTTCAGCAAACCCTCTCATGAAATAGGTTCTCTAAAGCATGCTTTAAACTCAAATTAAGTGTAATAGAGTGCTTATTGATTCTATTTTTTTTCCATTGCATGTTAGTTTACTCCATCAGTTTCAATGTTATTAAAAATGAATGTTGTTTGGTATCCAATAGATTATTGGTGTGTTCTACAACTTTGATTGATATCTGATATGCTAATGATTGGACTAAAAAATTTAATATGTTTGCTAATTAATGGCTGGTAGATTATTGTCGTACTCTACAATTTTAATATATTGTTGATATACTAAAAAAATCGATAGGGTATAAGATTATTGGTACAATTAGTATACCAAAATTTGTAGTTTCTCAAAATAAGTTACTGACTAAATATTGATTGTTGTTAGATTTATTGTTATTATATTTGAAATGTTGATTGATGTTAGATATACTGTCAATAGACTCATGCCTTACTTCTAGTATTTAATGATTAATGTCTAATACACTCATGTTTTGTATATGATATATTGTCGATACATTTATATTCATGCTCATAAATGATATACACATACTTTACTTTAAAATAAGTTAATGGTTAAATGTTAATTGTTGTCATATATACTGTTGATACACTGTCAGATATACTGTCGATACACTTGGAACATTGATTGTTGTTAAAAATAATGTTGATACACTCATATATTACTTCAAGTATTTAATGTTTTATATATGAGACATCCATGTCTTATATTTGATATACACTACTAATATACTTGGAATATCATACTGTAGAATGAAACACACATGTTTACTTCAAAATAAGTTATTTAATGAATGTTGATTGCAGTTAGATTGTTGAAGCACTTGAAATATTGATTAATATTCAATATATGAATGTATTATTTCAAGTATTTTTTGATTGAGACTGATACACTCATGTCTTATATCTCATATACCACTGATATACTTGAAATATTTAATATTTTTCTCATGAATATTTAATAGTATATTGATGGACTAGAGATTTAATATATTTGCAAATTGATATTTGGTACACTAATGATTGTACTTGTCGTAAATTTAAGGGTGTGTTTGGCTCACTAACATGAGTTGAGTTGAGTTGGTATAATATACCAACTCATTATTTGGCTCACCGACTTTAAATGTTAGTGGAGTTGAATTGGTATATTTTACCAACTCACCCTAACTTTCCCTTCTTCCCATGTTTTTAATGGCTCCACCCATCGGCTACTGCCACACTCTGAGAACTAACTCTAAACTTCGACAACCACCTCTGATGAAAAATCCGGCGACCAACCCCGGGCTATGACAACCACCTCCAATGAAAACTTTGGCTACTAACTCCGGACTCTGATAACCACCTCCGATGACAATTCCGACAACAAAAATCCAGACTCCGACAACCACCTTTAGTGACAGCTCTGGTGACCAACTCCAAGCCCCAAAAACTTTCGCGCGACCAACTTTGACAACCAATTCTGGCCTCTAAAAACCACCTCCGGTGACCCAACTCCAACGATCACCTTCATACTACCAACTCTGACAACCAATTGGCTCTGACAACAAACTCCAATGACCAATTCCAACAACCACCTTCGTAGGCTCCAACAACCACCTCTAACTAAAAACTTCGATGAACACCTTCGATGATCACTTTTGAGCGAGCTGTTCGGTTTGATGTCCTAAATCTCGTAGGGTCCTATAGTTTGTAAACACTTGTATGAACAAACATTTGGTGATTTATAATATATGATATTTTTTTCACTTCAGTCTATGAAATATTTGATATTTTAGTTGCATTAACCACAAACCAATAAACTAAGATCTATGGTTATCGTTGTAACTTAAACATGTATGTGAAGACATACAAGTAGATCGTGTTTTAAGTGATAACTTAAATGGTCTGCAGTATATGGGTAAGGAAGGATACCTTATCCTGGTGACACTACGAGTATAGCCCGCTTTGTAGGTGTTACAAATGTTGTAAGGTACTACAAATGATCTAATCTTGATCGATCGTGTATTAGACATGCGAGCGGGGATATTCTATACAAAGGAGTTTGTATAAAACCAGACCATGAAATATTTAGTCTCGTTATATAATGTCGTTCATAATTGAGATTTTCATTTCACTAGGATGACCATAGGTAACATGACCTTAATCCTAAGTGAGTTGTGAACTCCTGTCTATGAGGACAGATCTTTGATTTCCATGGGTGAGAATGGCCAGATCGCCGACTCAACAAGCCTACCATTTTGGGAATTCGTCTGATTGGGGAGCTGCGTACTCAACTACACAAGATCAAATTCACTCCTTCCCTGAAGCATGGGTAAGTAGATAAATTGCTCTATTAAGGGCTGATTTCGGGGCTTGAACAATGTGGCGTCACACCCTCTCCTGGCTCGATAGGGGTTTAGTCATAGTAGGGCTATGATCTATTGTTCATTAGAGGAATCAGTGGTACTTAAGGAGTTGAATGTAACTATAGGGGCAAAACGGTAATTTGGCCCAATTGTACTTTCGAGTGATTTATGAAAGGTCATCGTACTATTGATTAATTATATCCAATGAACACAGAAATACATCTATAGTGAGAAGAGTGCAGTTGTCGGTCTTTAGTGGAGTGCCCAGCAGTTAACGGATGGTAGATAATGTGATTAAAGAGTTTAGTCAGTTATTCACGTATCGTTGGAGATTCAAGCTACAGATCCATAAGGTCCCCTTGGTAGCTCAATGGATTCAAGTTGAGAATCAAGTTTTGGGTTAGTTTGAAATGTTCAAATTAACAAGAGGGAATTTGATTATATATGATATAATCAAATTAATTCAATTGTATATGATATAATTGATATAATGTATTTGATACATTATTTGATTGAAGGAACTAGTATTTGAATATGATTCAAACATGAATTCTATGAATAAGATTCATGGTTATTAAATTTAATATAAATATGATTTATATTAAATGCCATAAAAGAGAAAAAGAACTATGGTTTATATATTGTATATGATGCAATATTAAAACTATAGGTTATAAATATAATATGATAAGTTAGTTATTGTATTTATTTATAATTTATTAATTATATGATAATTAAAAAAAAAAATTATCATAACCAATCTTAGTGGGTGGTTACACGGTTTTATGGCAATTATGGGATAAAATGAAATAAAATTTCAAAATCTCATGTGGCTTTTATTATTAACTATCGAATGACTACACGATTGGATCGAGTTTACTATACGATAGTGACTTAAATAAACGATCAAGTATCGAGTCTATACAATAGACTTCCATCTTCTATGTCATTCTCTCATCGCTTACTCGATCGTCTCCTCCTCTACTCCAATTATTCCCTCAAACCAAATCAGCTAGAGCCCACCACTCCTGGATTCTCACACCGAGAATACCAAGGTAATCTAGTGGTTGTGTCTGGATCTGTTCCAGGATTGAGTTTCCACTTGCTAGTGTTCGAGGGAGTTCGAGTTCGAGTTGATCGTTGCGTTCGAGTTTGGTCGAGGGATATTCTTGAAGAAAGACTCTTCAAAAGTATTGTTTTCTTTCTCCTTTGTATTTATTTCAGAAGCATGCTATAATTTATGATTTAATGCATAATCTATTTAGTATGATTGTGAATGTATGAGTTCTTTCACAATGGAGTTTGGACAATCCGTTTTCGCTCATAGGTCCTCTATATTTAGAGTTCCTTCACGAGAAACTCGACGGCCAACTCGAGGCTTCGACAACCACCTTCAACGACAAACTCCGACAACCAATTCTAATATCACCTTCATACGACTAACTTCGAACTCCGACAGTCACTTCCTGTGAAACCTGAACCCTACTTCCCTATTTAAATATGTTATTTGTTGAGATTAGTAAAATGAGGGGTTTAAATATTTGAGTTAATGTGGAATTGTAGGGAAATGGGTAAAGGATAAGGAAATGAAGAAGGAAAATGCTTAAGTATTGAAGACTTGACTCTCTGGTGTTTATAAGTTAGCCTAGCAAGAAGAAATTTTGGCTAAGTAGAGAATTATTCGTTGTATGGGAACCATAGGTGTTGATTTTGTCTTTAGAGGTTAGACAAAGCCTATTTAATGGCCAAGTGTTGGTCGTGAAAATGGTGGCCAAACGTGGAAGCAGCCAAGACAAAGATCGGGCATCGAGTAAACACTAGGCATTGAACGATCGAGCATCGAGTAAAGGCTATGGTGAGCGAGGAAAGGATCGTGCATCGAGTAAGGCCATGCGTGATCGAGGAAAGGATCGTGCATCAAGTAAAAGTCATGCGTGATCGAGGGAAAGATCATGTATCGAGTATGCCATCGAGCATCGAGTTTTCATGAGCAATTAGTCTTAAGCACCGTTTAAGAAGGCCAGTTGGGTTGGTCTAGTGGGATCAGCCCACTAAGTGGTTGTTGTGGCAGTTTATCTATGAATGGCTGGCAGATTCAAGTATAAAAAGGTTGCCGACTTCAAAAAGTTATTTTGAACAAACCACTCGAGCATTTGAAAAGATTATAAAGCCATCTGAAAGCTGAAGAAGTCTAGTTGATGGTGGAGGGCTGTTGGAAGAAGAGACTGTTGGGATTGGTGTCCTAATTCTCCCGAAATCTCATAGTTTGTAAACTATACATATTGTTATGAATAAAATAAGAGTTATTTTATTGGGCATTTACTCATATCCAATAAACAAAGCTCCATGGTTATTGTATGTAAACTTAAGCATGTATATGAGATATACAAGTGGATCATGCCTTAAGTGATAACCTAAAAAAGTCTGTAGTATAAGGATTAAGGAGGGATACCTGATCCTGGTGACACTACGGATACGGCCCGTTTTGTAGAGGTTTGCAAGTGTTGTGAACTACTACAGATGGTAGATCCTGACCATTCATGTGAAGATATGCGAGCGGGGGTTTCCTATACAAAGAATTTGTATGAGACCAAACTACGAGATGACTAGTCTCTTTTATCTAACGTCGTTGATACTTGAGACTTACATCTCACCTAAACAACCATAGGTGACATGACCTCAATCCTGAGTGTTTTGGGAACTCCTGCCTTTGAGGGCGGTCCTTTGATTAGTATGGGTGAGTGTGGTCAGATTGCCAACTTAACATGCCTACCTTTTTAGGGATTTATCTAATTTGGGAGCTGGGAACTCAGTTACACTAGATGGAATTCACTTCTTCCCTGAAGCCGGGGTAAGTAGATAGATTTTTCCCTTAAGGGTTGATTTCGAGTCTTGAACATAGTGGCCACAGCTTCTCTTTGGAAGAGAGGACTCAATCATAGTAGAACTATGACTTATGTTCATTAGAAGGATCAGTGGTACTTAAGAAGTTAGATGTAACTAGAAAGGTATAACGGTTATTGGCTCAATTGTACTTACGAGCGATCTGTGAAGGGTTATCGCATTGTTGATTGGTTGATATGGACATAAAATATATCTATAGTAAGAAGAATACAGCTGCCGGTCTTTAGTAAAGTGCCTGGCAGTTAATGGATGGTAGATCTCGTGGCTAAAGAGTTTAGTCAGTTATTCACGTACCGTTGGAGCTTCAAGCTACAAGTCCATAAGGTCCCCTTGGTAGCTCAATGGATTCAAGTTGAGAATCAGTTCTTGGAGTTGATTTGAAATGTTCAAATTGATAAGAGGAAATTCGATTATATATGATATAATCGGTGTGATGCATGAGATACATCAAGTGGAGGATTAATGTAAATGAGATTTACATTAAGTACCATAAAATAGAAAAAGAGCTATGGTTTATATGTTTCATTAGATGAAATATTAAAACTATAAGTTGTAAATACAATATGGTAAGTTGGTTATCATATATATTTATAATAATATTAATTATTGGATAATTATCTCTTTTTCTCTAATAACCAATTGAGTGGGAGGTTATTGGTGGTTTTATAGTAACCGTGAGATAAAAAGGAAAAATGTTTTTTATTCTAAATTAAGAGTTGTTGCTATTCTCGAAAAAGAACTCATGATTTGTTATCTAGTGAATTAGATTCACTAAATGATAGCTAAAAGAGAGACTAAACGATTGTGGAGTGTTACTATACGATAGTTCACTCAGCTGGTCGTAGCTAAACGATCATGAGGCATTTGCTATACGATAGATTGGCTTCATCTAAACGATTGAGCATTCGTCTATACGATAGACTTCTTCTCATCTCCCACTTACTCAAGTGTCTACACGACTGTTATTCCTCCGGTCTCTTCTTCTAACCAAGTCCACAAAGAGCCCACACTTCTAGATTCTCACACTGAGAATACCAAGGTAGCCATTACGGTGGTGTCCTCACTTAACTCAACTGAGTTCGAGGTTTTGGAGGTCATTCATTGGACGTGATCTTGGAGATCGTTGAGTTCGTGTTTGCTAATTGATCATGTTATATTACGATCGTTGTGTTCGAGCGTTCATGTGTTGCTGTCTTGGAGACTAAACGAGCATTCGTGATCGAGGAAGTTTGAAGCATAAGNATATTACGATCGTTGTGTTCGAGCGTTCATGTGTTGCTGTCTTGGAGACTAAACGAGCATTCGTGATCGAGGAAGTTTGAAGCATAAGTTTTCAAAGGTATGTATAATCTTTCCCTTAATCTTATTGTTAAGCATGTTGTAATTTCGTATTGTGCATGACTTGTAACTTTCCGTTTCTTTGTAATTGTGTATGTTCAATACGAATGAAATTTGGAACGGTCATTCTGCTACTCATGCAAATCCTCATGTCTGATTTCCTTCAGAAACCATCAGGAACTTGCTGAAAATTTGAAGAAAGTACAAGAAGGTCAAGCTCTCAAGTAAACCAGGGCTAATGCTAGATTTTTTTAAGATTTCGGCCTAACTATGAAGAATTCTAAGCTCAACTTTTAAGGTAAGCATGTTAAGACAATTTTGAACAAGTTTGTAGAAGAAAATTTTCTAAGAAAAGCTCTAAAAATGAGTTATTCGAATTATAAGTTGAATTTGGAATTTTTGAACAAGCAGATAGCTGCTTGGGATGAACAAACAGACAGCTCTAAGGTGAACATATGTGCATGGACAATAGCAAGCGTTAGCACGCCTTGGGCTAAGCGTGGGATTATGTAGGAGACCATAATTGACTTAGACACCAAGGAAAGGAGTATGCGTTGATGTGCAGCAAGTTGGGCGTATAGGTTGTACGATTGGCACAAGGGTTAGACTATATGTTTGGCCATGCGATAAGGTGTGTAGGCGTGTGTTGAAGGCTTGAATGCATAGTAGACACCTGTGTGTAGAGGTGGCTGAAGGAACGCCTAGGCCATGCGATTGACGCATGGTATGCGTTGATGGTGTGTGTGACCGTTGCATAGCAAGCTTAGCACCTAGAGGAAAATTCTAAGTGTTCAACGCTTAGTCAGTGTTGGGCGTGCGTTGAGGCATGCGACTGGTGGGCTATGCGATGTCAAAGACTATGCAATGAGACTGGAAGCTATGCAATGAGGCTAGAGCTATGTGATGAGGCTATGAGATATGCGATGAGGCTAGAAGTTGTACGATAAGACTAATTTGATGCATGCAGCAAGAGGCCTTAGACAAGAGGCTTGTGCAAGTGTTGACAAAAGAGCTGTCTAAGGTGAATGTTGGTATGCGTTGGTTGAAGAAATATGCGCCAAGCATGAGGCTAAGCGTTGGAAGAAAAGTACGGTCATTGGACTACTCGTTGACAAGGGGGATGCATTCAAGAGATGCTATGCGACCAAGAAGGAGAGTATGTGATGAATTGAGGAAACTTGGAGATTAAGGCTAGCATCGGGACAAGTGGCTAAACCAAGTAAAGTTTAAGTTTAACCTAGGAGGAGGTGGTAGTATATTAGGACATGCAAAAGGAGATATATGTGTTAGGCATGTTGGGAAGGACAACTCAAACCCATGCAAGTAGGTGGTGTTAAGGACCCTTATGCTAGACAATGCATGGGGTTAACACTTAGATTTTTCATACAAAATAGATGGTGTGCTTTAAAGGTTGGGCGTTGATAACAAGCAGTTTCCCTAAAGTCTATAAATACCCAAGAGACCTTCATTTTGGAATGTAAATCAGAAAACTCTCTCAAAATAACTTAGAGAGAAAAGGGAAACCAAGTTAGGCATTGAAGGAAGCTTCCCTAGGCGTTCAAAGTGCTGTCTGGGTGTTGAGAATACACCCAAGCATTGAGAAAGCTTCTCACAAAACATAAAGATTTCTGCACCAGGTTCAAACAAAGAGTTCTTCCAAAATTCTCGTGCAAATCAGGTGGTTCTTGAGCTAAAATCTCATAAATTGAATGTAGTTTATGCATAAAAGCTGCTGTGAGGAAATTCTAAGTGAAGTATTGTCAAAAATGAAGGAAACCGAAAGATGTTCACATAATTGAGGACATCCGGGCAAGGTAGAGGAATCTTGAGATTCTAAGCTCTTGCATCGGAATTTTATGCTCAAATTTTAAGATAAGTATGTTAATACATTTCTAAACATATTTATAGAAGGAAGTTTCTCAAAATAAGGACTAGAATAATGAGTAATCTGAGCTTCAATCTGAAACTAGAAATTAGGTTTAGAAAAGGAAGCCAGGAGGAACTAGAGAACTTGCGAGAAAATGAGAGTCCCTGCAAAACACGGTGAGTGGTATTCTTTTAAGGTCTTAAAGCATATATTTTAGATTATATATTTATGTGTTGAATGAGTAGTCAGATGAGAATGAGAATATTTGGCTGAGATGGTCAAAGGGTCAACAAACCCAATTCCTGAGCCTAGAGCAGAATCTCACGAGATGGTCAAAGGGTCAATAGACTTAGTTCCTATGGGAGGAACCTCGTATGGGATGGTCAGAGGGCCGACAAGCCTATCTTTTGAGCCTATAAGAGGGGAATCTATGTGCACATAAGAGATTAAGCGATTATGATAAGTATCAGTTTTAACTATCTACCGTGTGTGTAGGTAGGTTTAAGAACAGAATCATTCAAGGCTGAGGTTTGAGTGTTGACCTCGTAGTATGTTATATTTTTATTGTTATAATTTGAAAGAGACTTGCCAAGCTGTTACCACTCACTGGGCTTATTGAAACTCATTCTTTTCTTCTATGTTTTTCTTCCCAAGTAGCAAAAGAGAGGAGTTCCAGGGTACTGCTAAGGTCAAGGTCTTTCACGCCATAGCCACACTTCCGAATTTCAGTGGTTGTTGTAAACAGTTTTCGCTAAAGAGTTTGAGATTGTATAACGTTATACTGTTTGTAATAAAATAAGTTAAGTTAGCAACCGTTGTTTATTTACTTGGCTTAAAATTTAGTAAGTGAAAAAAGGTTCAAATGGACAGTAGGTATCACAAAAGGAAGGTATTTGTTGTCCTCACGCCTCCTTACGGGTTAGAAGTGAACTCAGGAGGGGGTGTGACGCTTCTGACTAAAATCTCCAGCGAAAATCATATTCAATGATCAACTTCGACGACCACTTTCACCTGACCAACTTCGGGATTCGAAAACACCTCCGATGACAAACTTCGACAACCAACTCCAACACACCTTCATGTGACCAACTTCAGGCTTCGACAATCACCTCCAACTACAAACTCCAGCAAAAATCATCTTCGATAATCAACTTCGACAACCATTTATGACTACTATAAGACTGATGACTGTTAAAGTATGTTATGGTTGTTGATTATATAAAAAATATTATTTTGTCTACATTAAGTGCAATATTTATATGTAATGAATTCACATGTCAAACGGGTGTTAAGAATATTTCAACGAAAAGTATGTATGTAGTTGAAAAGTATGTAACATACAATAAAAAACCACAAAATGAAAAAAAAAAAATCCTAGAACATTTTTCAGCAAGAATTAGTGAAAAATAGAGATTTGTTCTCTGATTATCCTCCAAATTTAGAGGAAATGAAAGTGAAACTGTTGAAGAAATGTGGTGACATTCCATTGGTTGTTACGATGATGGGAGAAATTAGTTAAAAAAAATTCATGATATAGTAAAAATATAGAGCAACAATAGGAAAAAGAAGAAAAAGAAGAAGATGATAATGAAATTCATGGAAAAAAATTAGCTAGAATCAAAAGTTTTGATTTCTCTTTAATTTCTCATTTTATTTAACCATATATCTACAATAAATGTAATGGGTTAATCGTTGTTCATAGCCCAAAAAAGAAAGAAAGAAAGAAAAATTAAAAAAATTAAAAAAAAAAATTGTAATCCACATTTTATTCAAACAAAGATTGTTATAATTATTGAATAAAAAAATTTCAAAACAAAAATAGTAATCATAAAAGCATATTATTTAGAGTTCAAAAAACTGCATCAATACTTAGACATATAAACCCAACTCTGCACCATAAACACAGATATAAGAATTCAGACCAAATAACTCTGCACCCTAAACACAGACATATGAATTCCAGATATCTTATCTCAACTCAGCGTCCTAAACCGTCCCTAAGATATTTGTTGATTGATATATGATAGATAATGTACCTTACAATTTTCATATACGGTTGATTTACTGAAAAAATGGATAGGTTTTATAAATATTGGTAAACCAAAATTCGAACTTTACCTTGATACACTTGTAATCTATCGTAAACCAATACAATAGTGTATATATTTAGCATATCAACGTACTTATTTGAGTTCTCGTTTTAGTAAAATTAGCTTAACATAGCTTTGGGTTTATTGGTGTGCTTATTAGTTTTATGTGTTTTCACGTCTAATCTAGTTCCAATTTTGTATATCTTTTTATATAATAACCTAAATTAGAAGGAAAAAAATCCCACAAATCAAACAAAGAATAGAATAAGATTAAAATGAAATACAAAAGTTTATCTTAATTTTTTTTAAAAAATCAAAATAAAATATTAGAAATACAACAAAATCTAAAAAATAAAAAAATAAAAATAAAAAATAAAAAATAAATAAATGTATAAAGAAGAAAATTAAAGAAGATTGAAAATCTAAAACGTAGAATAAAGATGTGAGGGAGAAAATATAGGAAATAAATCGTTAATGAGAGAGTGATCGGGAGAAAGGAAAAATAATTATTGACTTACATAAAGAGGCCTTAGGATGGTCGGGTGGTTACCATTTCTTCACAATTAGTATATTTTTATTTCATTTATCGTTGGTTAGAAAAATAATTATTGATCAATCAATTGCATTCTTATATTTCTTTTGTTGAAACAAAAAAATATATGTAACCTCATGCTTAACAAATTGGTAATCAATTATTAATAGTAAATTAATTAATTAATTAATCATCAGGTTGGAATTAAAAACTAAAGATAACTTTAAGTATAATATAAAATCAATGGTTCCAAATTTAGCAAAAGAACATAATAAATCCTTCTAGAAAAATATTTTTTTGAAAATAAAAAATGAGTATACCAATATATTTTTAAATTGTTACATTAGAATTTTAAAAATTATAATCTAAATTCATTAAAAATGTGATATAATATAATCAATGTGATTTTAATAAGTCCATAGAAATTAAATAAATGAAATGTGAAAAAACTATAATAAATTAATTATTAACTTCTTTATCTTACTCAATGGCAAAGAAAATTTGAGAATAAAGCAATAATCTTTTAAATTTCATGAATATTAAATTTGTCTACATTAATTTAGAACCATTTGAGCTCTATTTTAATAAAATAAAAAATGAAAGCATGTGCAATAATAATTAAGAAAATACTTCTTCTAGATATTGTTTCTATCATTATGAATTCTTTCATAATTATTTATATATAAACCAAAATCAATAAGGATGATAAGATGCAATATTATATATTTACAATTACACTATATATTAATAATAAAATAATTTCATCAATTTTATATTATGTAGTTTTTTTAGTAAATAAAACTACAATTTCTTATTATAATATAAAATAAATTAAAAGTATATATCACGTGCATCACATGTAGTAACAAAACAATTAAACAAAAAAATATTATTCTAATAAGGGTGATTTCTTGCTTGAAAATGATTAATAAACTTATTTTTTTGGCATAAAATAAGTAATTTATGTATTTTTCTAAAAAAATAACTTTTGGATAATAAATTAATTTAAAAATAATTATTAAGCTAATTAGTTATAGAACATTATACTAGATAAATAGTAATATTGTAAGAATATATAAAATTAATCGAGTTGTTTTCATATATATAGCAAAATGGTCAATTTATTTACAAATATAACAAAATATCAAAAAGTTTTCTTAATCCCTTAGAGTTTGTTTTACTATGTTTAAAAATATTTCCAGCGGTTTTGTCGTTTAAAATAATTTTTCCTAATCATCTTTTATCTTAACTAATTTTAAAAATAAATCTATCAAACAAAATTTTATATAGTTTATTAAAATGCACGTATTTCAATTTTTTTAAAAAAAATATATATATATGAGCATGTGGATGTGGTAAAATACTAGTTCTTCTAAAAGTTGCAATATTATGATTGACTCTTCATAATGTTTCAAAGTTATTGTTGATGATAAAATATATTAGAATGTTTGATGGAAATTGGAACTTAAAATAGTGTGGTAGTAACTTGAAAAGCTGTTAACATTGTGGCAATGTCAATTTTTGTTCGAGATCATAGTCACATCATTCCAAGTCCAATTTTTCGAATAATATTTTAACAAATTTCTACACTATGGGAAGTTTTAAGACATTTATAAAAGGTTTGGATAGTATTAATACTTTTAAAAGAATAATAATTTCAACCCATGCTTCATACGTTGCAAATAATAGATAAACTAACAGAGTTGAACAAAGAAAATGCATGCAGGCGATCGTGTATATATTATTTAATAAAATATAGAGAATAAGAAAATTTTGCATATTGATGTGTAAAGTTATCCAAACATAAAATAAAAAATGGTGCAAGGAAGTAGTTTAACGTGTATTAAAACAAGTAGTTTACATTACTATTAAATTTTTTTCATTAAGAAAAAAAACATATAACAATATTGGTCATATCCAGTTTGATATCAATATTCAATATCGGATTCAATCTATAGGCACTGATATTACTTTATCACCTAGCACAAACAATCGTATGGACGGTAATGGAATCATGTGGATAAAGAAAGAGAAAAACCTACCAATCCTAAAAAGTTTATCCAAAAAGAGAGTTGAATCCCACGTGATAATCAATAGTAATTGGATTGATCATTCTATCATTTAGAATGAGATTATAGAACAAGGTTACGGATTTCCTCATAAGGCACGCGCTTCATTTTGATTCCAGAATGTTGGTAAACATCATTATAAAATGGAATTCACTTTTCATGTTTCCACATTGTTTTCATTTTCAAGTATGTAAATGTGACCACAATTTAATCGTCGAGTGTCCATGGCAAAAAGACTTAACAAGCTTGCCTATGTGTTGTGTGACAAATTCGTACTGAGTACAAAATTATAAAATTTTCCCCACAAACAAATAGAAAACAATAATTATAAATAAAAGGCAAATTAAAAAGTTAAAACCTTGATCAATCTTTAGTTCTCCAATGTTATTCGTATTCAAAGGATCAAGACAAATTAATTGGTTACTTAAGTAGATGATCCATGAAATTTACATTAAAATTATAAATTTGGTCCCTATAATTTTTTTTTTTTAAAAAAAAGTTAGAATTTAATTTTTATGATTTGATAAAATTCTCCAAAATAGTCGCTGGTAGGGACTATTTAGGAGGAGTTTATTAAATCATTCGACTATTTATGGGATTTTATCAAACTAATATGACTAAATCATAACTTGTAAAATCAAAGGACTAAGTTTTGACTTTCTTCTCACCATAGGCAACAAATTTGTAACCTAACCTACTTTAAATTATGCCCCCAGATTAACACATACAAATCCCATGGAAAAAGGGACTTTGTTAGGTTTAAACAACTAAACATCTCCAAGCAAATACTCTCGGCAATTATTCCACAAGAATAAAATTATCCTATCAAATTATCTACAATAAAGATAGAGGAAAAACTAGTTACTTTTCCAGTCAACTAAGTATTTCACAATCGCAATACAATGCTGAAAAAATATCTAATGAAAACAGTTCTACCAAGTCTCATAGCTATATTTATTATGTTCAGACAAGAAAAATATTGGCAAGACCTGTGAATTGCTTTCATAAAGATGTAGCAACAAGTAATAAGCACCTGAAAATGATCTTTGTGTAGTGTCCACCTCAAGGGATCTTCTACGCCATGAGGAAAATCCAAATTTTCTGCAAGCATTCATATAGAACATCCCTCTATTGCTGATCGGGACGACTCATTGTTCAGACTCGAGAGTAGTTGAAATATCAGGACGTTTTGAGCATGCATTGTTGCTAATGCTTTTAGTAGCAATGAAAGATGAATGCCAAGCAATGCAGTCTATTTCAGATATTCCAAAACACTCTGCTTCACATCTTCGAGGAAGGAAACGAAACCCATGACGCTAGTGAGGCCGCTTCCATCGACATCCTGTTCCTCTATAAGATAGTTTTCAAAAGCTGTAGCATCATCCTGACCTCCCCGGATAAATATGAGTCTCGGAGTGATGCATCTGTCTTGTTTTAGTTCGTTAATTGTAGTTCTTAATAAACCTGAAAAATCAACATGGCAAAGTTTAAAAAAGAGACATCAACCAAACTTAGCCCTATTTGGTAACTATTTAGGCCCCTCTAAATTGTTTAACTACTTCCACCTCTAAATTTCTTCCTTTGTTATCTACTTTTTACCAACGGTTTAAAAAACTAATACAAATTTTGAAAACTAAAAAAAGTAGCTTCTAAAAATTTATTTTTGTTTTTGGAATTTAACTAACAATTCAACCATTGTACTTCAGAAAGATGCAAAATATTATAAGAAATGAGAAGAAAATAGACTTAATTTCAAAAACCAAAAACAAAAAACGAAATGGTTATCATGCATGGTCTTAGTTTTTTGTTTTTTGTTTTTTAAAATTAAGTTTATAAACACTCATTCCGCCTCTAAATTTCTTGCTTTGTCATCTACTTTTTACCATGTTTCCAAAAATCAGGCCAAGTTTGGAAAACTAAAGAAAGTAGTTTTTAAAAAATTGTTTTTGTTTTCATTTTTGTAATTTGGTCAAAGGCTCAATTCTTTTACCTAAGAAAAACCATTGTAAAGAATTGAGAGAAAATAGGCTTAATTTTTAAAACTTATATATAAAATGGTTAACAAACGGGCCTAAAGTATCATCCCTCCCCTCCAAAAGGGATAAATTCTCTTACAATCTTGAGGTGGAGGAAACGGAAGCATAGGGTCTGCGGTGGAAGAATAAAACACAATTAGAGTTGTGAACGCGTCAAGGAAAAATATGGGACTGCCACTTGTAATCAGTGCAGCACGACTCAATGAGTGACGTGGATATGCTTGAATGTCCGGGGTAGAATATGATGTCAACACTGGATACACAGCACAATGTAGGGAACTTGGTTCAAGTGCACTGCGCCAGTAAAGGACAGATAAATTACACGGCAATGTCACATGAGAAACAGGAGAGAAGACAAATATCTATATCTAGAAGATATTCTTCAGCTTGTTGCTAAAGCCAAAATTATCAAGTTGTATTAAAATTTCTAAATCACCGCATAACCCACCAAAGAAATAGTAGAACTGAATCAAGAGTAGGTTAAGATAAATTAGATAATATACTAGGACATAAGCAAGTATTGAATTAGGCTTGTTCCCGAAAAACAAAAAAGAAAAAAGGTACTGAATTTGAAATTTTCAAGGTGAATTATGAGATTGCAACCATAAAAATGGGAGATGACATTCTTCTAAATAATGATGGTCACAAAATTACCTGAAAAGGCATTGCAGATAGATCCGGTAGTCGGGATGGATACCTTCCTCATGAAATCGAAGGAGAGGGTTCCTAAGTAAAGCAAAGACCAAGCGAGGTAGAGATTGAAGTTGCGGACACTGAGAGAATGCAACATCAACCAGAGAAGTTCCTGAAGCTCCATTTTTGTAATGAACAAGTTTATAAGCATCATTGTATTGTGCTGTAAGAATTACAAGCCAATCATGAAGTAGAGCCCTGCCCTCTCGAACACCTTGCTCCAAAGAAGCTAATATAACCTTGAAAAATAGAAGTATGGTAAAGACAATATAAATGTCAATGATACATTGCGTTTTACTTTTAGCACATACAAATACAAATAAGACAACGAGTACAAAATAGCAATATCCAACACCATATGCCATCTTATTTCGCTTTGGATGAAATTGTTGCGAGCGTTCTTAAAATTATTTTGATAGCAGTCCTGCTTTGTAGAATGTATAAATGGAATATGCTATAATTACATTTGATTTCAATAATACCTTTTTTTTCTCTTTCTTTTGAATAAAAGACATCTATATTCAAAATACCAAATTAAAAGAAGATATATTTCCCAAACAAGGAATAAATTTACCTACCCTTAAGCTGGATTGTAGATGGAATACAAGCCAAGTTTGGAGTTGAAATCTTCACAATAAATCCAAAGTGTCTTTTGAGGCAATTTCAATTCTCCAAGTATCTTGTTAATCTATATACCTTCACAAAGTTCATATGTTGAGGCTCTAAATTTTATTTTAATACTGCTTTTGACTACTACTTTTTATTTTTTACTACACCATTTAACTAAATTCCCTCCAACAAATGAACAATAACCAGAAATAGATCTTATCAGTAGTACTTCCAGCTCAATATGCATCAATATACACTTCAACTTGAAGATTGTCAAGTTTTTGAAATAATATGCTTTTACTTGGAGTTCCTTTCATCTTAGGATTCTATACACTTCATTGAAATGAATGGGTGTAGGTGAATGCATGAATTGACTCACCATATTAACTATAAATGACATATCTAGACGTGTGAGATAAATAGATCAGACACCCATAAGCCTTTAGTATATGTCGTTGTCCTTTACTTCTTCAACTTTTCCAACTTGTAATTTTAAATTCAATTGAATAGGGGTTTTTGTTGTCCAACAACCAAGTAAACCTGTCTCTTGAAGTAAGTCGATAACATGTTTCCTTCGAAATGCTTTTCTTCGATCTTGCCACCTCCATTTCAAAAAAGTATTTCAAAACTCTCAAGGGTCATACATGTGAGAATAATATCAACAATATAATTAAAATAGCAAATTTAATATTTCCGGAGTGTTTAAAGAAAATTGTATGATTTGCTTGACTTCAATGGTATCATAGCTAGTGATTAGTAACTACTTTTTCCAAAACGTTCAAACCAAGCTTTAGAAGACTACTGAGACCGTATAATGATTTCTTTAATCAGCAAACTTTATCATTCAATGATGCATGCCTTACCTGCATCTTTCCCCTTCTTGGTGCATCCTGTGTTATCAGAACTCTAAATCTCCCACTCATCGGTTTGCTTACTACTCCTTTGCGAGGCATTTCTGGCATATTATTTTGGAAGCATTTGATTGGTCTTTTGTTTGCCCCAATTCTATTTTTTATCTCCCGTCATCTTTGTTTGTGGGACATCCTTTTGGTGGCCGACTATTCAATGACTCCTCTACTTTTGATAGATTTATGGATTTGGTTCTTACTGATGCTTTTATTTGGTGTAAATCTGATTCTCCTCTTACTCAGTGTAGTTTATCTTTCCAATTGAAGAGATTTCTTGCATTCACCAATAGGTGTTGAGTTTTCCCTATTTCATTCATTTAATGAAATGTTTCTTTATGATTTATCCAAAAAATAAAAAACATTCAAGGTTATCTAAAAGCTGAGAGATATAGAAGATTAGTTGGAAAGTTGAACTATTAAACAGTGAAACGATCAAATATCACTTACTCTGTGAGTATTTGTGAGTCAGTTTATGTCTTCTCCTCTAGTGGAACATTAGGCTGCAGTAGAATGAATTCTATGTTATCTAAAAGCTACACTTGGACGTTGGATCTTATATAAAAATCGTAGTCATACAAGGGTTGAATGTTTTTCAGATGCTAATTTGATTAGATCTCGAGAAGATAAGAGATCGCCCTCTGGATATTGTGTTTTTGTAGAGGAAACCGATGTCATGGAAAAGTAAGAAAAATAGAATGTAATTTCACGTTCAAGTGTTGAGTCAGAATATAGAGTTATGGCACAATCTCTATGTAAAATAGCATGGATACACCAACTTTTATCTGAGATGGACTTTAGTGTTACCATGTCAAGTAAATTATGGTGTGATACTCAAGTTGCACTTCACATTGCATCCAACCCGGTGTTTCATGAACGAACTAAATATATTGAAGTGGATTGTCATTTTATTCACGAGAAAATCAAGGCTTGATATCTACAGGATATGTGAAGACTGGAGAACAATTGGGAGATATCCTTACTAAAGCTGTAAACAAAGCAAGAATAAGCTATTTAGGCAACAAGTTGGACATGATTGACATATTTGCTCCAACTTGAGGGGGGTGTTATAATATGTATTTAAATTAATATGTATAATTTTCCTTTATTGTAATTTTATATTTTCTAGATTAGGGTTTCCCACTTACCTATATATATATATCTTTTGTCTAATTAAATAATAAGAGATTTGTTCTCCAAAGTACAAAGAACAATATTCACCCAAAGGTGTTGGGTTTTCCCTATTTCATCCATTCAATGAAATGTTTCTTTATGATTTATAAAAAAAAATAATAATAAAATGTTAAAAGATAGAAAATAGAGAACACTAGGTTTACGTGGAAAACCCTAGAACAGGGAGAAAAAACCACGATAGAGAATCTCTTTTATTATTTTTAACACACAATGAAAGTTACAATAGAAGTCATATTTATAGGCTCTAGCAAGCCCTAAAATAAAAAAGGAAATAAACCTAGGGTAAAGTAAAATATTAAAATACCCTTGGGGCTATAAACTATCAACAAAGCCCCTTATTTCCAACATTCTCCCTCAAGTTGGGGCGTAGATGCCAATCAGAACCAACTTACTAACACATGAATCAAAACTTTGCCTGAGTAACCCTTTGGTGAGAACATCAGCAACTTGTTGACTAGACGGAATATACAGAATACGAATACTACTATTGTCCAGTTTCTCTTTTATAAAGTGTTTGTCAATCTCCACATGTTTCGTTCTATCATGTTGTATAGAATAATTGGCTATGCCTATAGTCGCTTTATTATCACAATAGAGCTTCATAGGTAGAACACTATCTTGGTGTAGATCAGACAGAACTTTCTTCAACCAGATTCCTTCACAGATTCCCAAACTCATAGCTCTGTATTCAGCTTCAGCACTCCTTCTAGCAACAACATTTTGCTTCTTACTTATCCAAGTAATAGGTTACCCCACACAAAAGTACAATTCCAGAGGTAGACTTTCTGTCAATAACTAATCCTGCCCAATCAAAGTCAGTATAAGCCTCAATGCATTTCCTATCAGTTTTTCTGAACATCAGACCTTTACCTGGTGAACTTTTCAAATATCTCAGAATCTGATTCACAGTTTCCATATGTTCTTCGTAGGGTGCCTGCATAAACTGACTAACAACACTGACAGCATAAGAAATATTTGGTCTAGTGTGAGATAAGTAAATTCGTTTTCCCACTAGACGCTGATACCTCTCTTTATCAACAGGAACTTTGTCAACAGAATCTCCCAGTTTCGCATTGAATTCAATAGGAGTGTCAGCAGGTCTACATCCAGTCATACCTGTTTTTTTTAACAGGTCAAGAGTGTATTTATGTTGTGAGATAGAGATCCCTTCCCTTGATCTTGCCATCTCCATTCTAAGGAAATACTTTAGATTCCTTAGATCTTTGATCTCAAACTCATCAACCATTTTCTTTTTCAGTCTGGTGATCTCAGCAGCAGCATCTCCTGACAGGACAATATCATCAACATACACAATTAGAACAACAATTTTTCCAGATACTGACCTTTTTGTAAACGTGTGATCAAAGTGTTCCTGAGTGAAACCTTGGGACTTAACAAAGGTAGTAAACCTATCAGACCATGCTCTCAGGGACTGTTTCAAACCACACAAAGACTTCTTGAGTTTACAAACCTGATGATCAAACTGAGCTTCAAAACCTAGGGGGACTCATATACACCTCTTCTTCTAATTCACCATTCAGAAATGCATTTTTCACATCAAGTTGATGGAGAGGCCAGTCTTTATTAACTGCAACATAAAGAAGGACCCGGACCGTGTTTAACTTCGCTACAGTGGAGAAAGTCTCAAAATAATCTATCCCATAAGTTTGAATAAACTCTTTTGCTACAAGTCTGGCCTTGTACCTGTCTAGAGTTCCATCTTGTTTATACTTCAAAGTGAACACCCACTTGCACCTAATTGTTTTATGTCCTTTAGGAAGAGCAACAAGGCCCCATGTATTATTCTTTTCAAGAGCTCTCATTTCTTCCATGACGGCAGTATTCCACTCAGGAATTTCCATAGTCATATGTATGTTTTTGGGAATTATTACTGTATCAAGGCTGGCAGTGAATGCCCTGAACCCAGAAGATAGATTACTATAAGACATAGCTATACATAGGGTATTTGGTGCAGGATCTAGTGCCCTTTCTCAATGCAATGGGCATGTCAAGAGAGAGATCATAATCCTCTGGTTTGTCTGATTCCTCATCTATAATGGGATTTTGATTACATTTTCCAGCTTGATGAAGAATCTTACCCTCTTGTGTTTCTGTTGAAGTCTTATCACTGCTTGCAACTTGTTATTCTCTAGAACTAACATATCATTCCTGTCATTCTCAACCAAATCAACAATATCATCCTCAACACACAAGTTAGTATTATCAAGGCCAGTAGTACCTTGAGCTTGCGTTGGTTCAGATTCATGACCGGAGCCAGCAGAGTAGTAGGGGGACACCATTTCCTTTCTGAGATTCTTCCTGTAGTAGGTTATCCAAAGGACTTGTTTAGTGGGAGAACCGTGTCATGGGTACTCGAGATGGGTTCAAGAAGGAGTTCAGGAAGGTCAGTAGGGACTGAAGATGTGGACCAGTTAGTCTCTTCATTAGTACTCTTCCCCTGAAGATGACTAACGAGAAAGAAAGGTTTATCCTTAAGGAACGTTACATCCATGGAGATGAAGTATTTTCGGGAAGAGCAACAAGGTCCCACGTATTATTCTTTTCAAGAGCTCTCATTTCTTCCATAATGGCAGTCTTCCACTCAGGAATTTCCATAGCCATATGTATGTTTTTGGGTATTGTTACTGTATCAAGGCTGGTAGTGAATGCCCTGAACCCAGAAGATAGATTACTATAAGACATATAGCTATACATAAGGTACTTGGTGTAGGATCTGGTGCCCTTTCTCAATGCAATAGGAATGTCAAGAGAGAGATCATAATCTTTTGGTTTGTTTGATTCCTCATCTGTAATGGGATTTTGATTACATTTTCCAGCCTGATGAAGAATCTCACCCTCTTGTGTTTCTGTTGAAGTCTCATCACTGCTTGCAACTTGTTATTCTCTGGAACTAACATATCATTCCTATCATTCTCAACCAAATCAACAATATCATCCTCAACACACAAGTTAGTATTATCAAGGCCAGTAGTACATTGAGCTTATGTTGGTTCAGATTCATTATCGGAGCCGGTAGAGCAGTAGGGGACACCATTTCCTTTCTAAGATTCTTCTTGTAGTAGGTTATCCAAAGGACTTGTTTAGTGGGTAGAACGGTGTCATGGGTACTCAGGATGGGTTCAAGAAGGAGTTCAGGAAGGTCAATAGGGACTGAAGATGTGGACCAGTTAGTCTCTTCATTAGTACTCTCCCCCTGAAGATGACTAACAGGAAAGAAAGGTTTATCTTTAAGGAACGTTACATCCATGGAGATGAAGTATTTTCGGGAAGAGGGTGGAAGCATTTATAACCTCACTGATGAAGGGGATACCCAACAAAGACACATTTCTGAGCACGAGGGGTAAGCTTAGTTTGGTTAGGGTCATGACTATGGACAACAAAGGCAGTGCACCCAAAAACTCAAAAAGGAACATTGGGAATAAGTCGCATGGTAGGTTATGACTCCTCGAGGCATTCAAGAGGGGTTTGGAGTTTGAGAACATGGGAAGGCATTCGATTAATAAGATGAGCTGCAGTCAGAACTGCATCCCCCCATAAGTAAGATGGAAGTGAAGTAGACAGCATGAGAGACCGTGCAACCTCGAGAAGGTCACGATTTTTCCTTTTAGTCACCCCATTCTATTGAGGTGTATAAGCACACGAGCTTTGGTGAGCAATGCCTTTAGAAGACAAAAAATCAAGAAGAGTATTATTAAGGAACTCACGACCATTATCACTACGAAGAATAGCAATTTTGGTGTTGAACTAAGTCTCAACAGTAGTGTAAAATTGTTGAAATACTGATGAAACCTCAAATTTATCATTGAAGAGAAAAACCCATGTAAGACGGGTATGATCATCAATAAAGGTCACAAACCACCGTTTCTCTGAAGAGGGGGTAATACTCAAGTTACCCCAAACATTACTATGAATAAGGGTGAAGAGCTGAGAAGGTTTGTAAGGTTGAGACGGAAAAGTGACCCTATGTTGTTTTGCACGAATGCTCACATCACAAGGTGAGAAGAGACATCAACTTTAATGAATAAATAAGGAAATAAATATTTTATATAGTTGAAATTTGGATGACCAAGGCGAAAATGCCACAACATACAATCTTTTTCTAAAGTTGAAAAATAAGAAGACAACAAACTAGTCCTATAACAGTTCCTAGAGAAAGCATCATCATCAAAGACTAGTCCCCTATTGTGTCAGGCAGTGCCAATCGTCTTCCCCGAGCTCAAGTCCTAAAAGAAAACATTATCAGGTGAAAAAGCAACTTGACAATTCAGATCTTTGGTTATCTTACTAATAGATAGTAAATTGTAAGATATTTTGTGTACATGCAGCATATTCTGTAAAGTTAAACCATTAAAATGAGAAATATGACCTTGCCCGCAATAGGAGCAAAGGACCTATTTGCAATCCGAATCTTTTCATTACCAGTACTCGAAAGATATGATAGAAAATTATCAGAAGATCCAGTCAAATGATCTATAGCCCCTGAATCAAGTATCCATGGTTTCATACCATTTATGCTGAGGAGACTTAAGGATTGAGAGGTACCTGATTGAGCAACAACCCTAAGGGAAGAGAAATCGGGGTCACTTTGGCAATTCACCTGAGGTTGTGACTGGGAGGCACTTGTAGATTCACTCGTAAGAGCCCGACCAGGATTGGACCTATCATTTAGAGGACGTCTTCTGCCATTCAGTAGTCTACCATGTAACTTCCAGCACTGATCTTTCATATGTCAGAGTTTCTTGCAATATTCACAAACTAGTGTCTGTTTCCCATTTTGCTTGTCACTATCAAAACCAAATAATTTTATATTGAAAGCAACAGAATCAGTAGCAGATACAGTCATGATGTTTATAACACTGACTCTGTCTTCCTCTAGACAAATCTCATAACATACTTCCATAAGAGAAGGTATAAGCCTCTATCCTAGTATACGGCCTCGCACTGCATCAAACTTGGAATTCATACCAGCTAGGAAATCATAGACACAATCAACTTCCTCAATCTTGGAATACTGAACACCTTCACAAGGGCAATCCCAGATAATTTCACGACACAAGTCCATCTCCTGCCAGATTAAGGACAATTTATTAAAGTATGAAGTGACATCCATCGCCCCCAGTTTGCATTCGTGAGCCTGTTTACGCAGAGTATAAAGACGAGACGCATTCTGCCTCTTAGAATATGATTTTTGAACTGCATCCCAGATATTTCAAGTAGTCGCAACATACAACAACGGTTTCCCTATCTGAGGTTCCATACTATTAATCAGCAGTGATCGAAACAGGGAGTCTTCTCCTTTCCAAATGCACTCTTGGGGATCCCTGGCCTAGGTCTTGGTATCTCACCAGTTAGATACTCAAACTTGTGACGCCCCTCAAGAATCATTTTAATGGACTGAGACCAGGAGAAATAATTCTAACCATTCAACTTTTCTCCTGTAATTAACCCTATGAAATTTTCCATAGATCCAGACAAATAGTTTGCAATAGCTAAAGCAGGGAAAGAGGTTACTGGATTCTCTGGATACATCGGTAAACTGGAAGGAATATCAGAATTCACTATACTAGAATTTAAGTTTGTGGAAGCACCTAAGGCTACCCCAAAAGTAGCAATTTGTTACTGAAAACTTGCCTGAAGATTAGCCAACTATTATTGAACCATTACCTGAGATAAACCAATCGAATCTTTATGTTCATAACTAGGCGGCTCATGATGAGGAAGGCCCGGCGGCTGCAAATAGGTTGCTTGCGGCTGAAAGGAAAAGGAGTCGGGGATTCCCAACATTACCATGGTAGGGGATTTACCTCTGTGGTAGGTGGATGACTCACCAATCTCGGCTTCAAGGTGTAGGTTCTGACTACTGGTAGTGAGGTTGGAGGGATAGGCAACGGCAACTCTCGATAACAAAGGAGGAACGCCGACAGCATTGTGAAAAAGGGCGGCAACGCTAGGGTTTTCATCAAAGGGTTGCAATGCACTAGAGTTGGATGGATATGCAAGGACTAAAGGTACTAATTAACCGCGGCTTGGACAGCAGTAACAACGATGGTATCGGCGGCGGCAGTTGTGTCGGTGGTCAGAATCGGCAGTAGCGAGCCTAGTGCAGAACTAAGATTATCTTGCATCGGTTGGTTTTCGCCGATGGAAATTAGGGTTTTCTTCACCACGCTCTGATACCATTTTAAAAGATAGAAAATAGAGAACACTAGGTTTACGTGGAAAACCCTAGAATAAGGAGAAAAACCACGATAGAGTCTCTTTTATTATTTTTAACACACAATAAAAGTTACAATAGAAGTCATATTTATAGGCTCTAGCAAGCCCTAAAATAAAAAAGGAAATAAACCTAGGGTAAAGTAAAATACCAAAATACCATTGGGCTATAAACTATCAACAAAGCCCCTTATTTCCAACATAAAACATTCAAGTTCCACTAATGGTAGGCTCATAAATGTCTCTTCTTCTAAATCACCATTGAGAAAGACATTTTTAACATCTAGTTGATGAAGTGCCCATTCTAAATTGGCTGCAAAAAGCAAAAGAATTCTAATTGAGTTAATTTTTGCAAAGGGAGCAAAGATCTCCTGACAGCAAGGGATAAAAGAATTCTAATGGAGACAAACCTTGGACCAAACAAGAGGATGTGTATCCCTTACCCATTCTCACCCTTATTCCCATCTCAATTCCCTCAATCCAAACGACTCCTTAAAGAATGAAAAAAAATATTTGAATTTCAGTAATTACTATCTACAGTTTCTACCATTTCATTTGGACCAAATGATGATACTCGAGTTTGGTTTCTTGAACTTTCAGAAATAATGTTTCAGCATTGCTAAGTGGAATCTTGCTAATCCCAAAGCCAGATTTATCTGGCGCAGTTAAAACAATTATATCATAACTTCGGTTGGAAAGGAATCAATCTATCTTCCACGATAAACATCTACCTGGCTTTCAACATATTGAAGTAGCTCACTTGAAGACGTCTACTTGGTGTTCCGAATTATTTGGGTGGTTTTCTATTGAAGTATTTGCCTTAATGATTATGTTTATTCATGCTTTTTTCCCTCCTTTTCGGAGTTGGTATCTTTTGAGCAATCGTCTCTATATGCCACAGGCATGGCCGAAAGACATCACAAGAAGATATATTACCTATGAAATATAATAAATGCAACTAGCTAATAAATGAAATCTCAACTAAATAAAGATAAACCTTGTTATACGCTATTGCACTCTAATTTTAATGAACTTCTTACCTGGAACATTTTAAATAAGATAACTTTATATGTTAAACTACATATTAATTCAATATTTTCTTATACAATCAGATTTATTTAAATTACTTCTAAGCACAAGCTTAGGCTTTTTTTTATCTGAATGTTCCGATTGCATCAACTTATCTCACTAGACAACCTCCTAACCCTACTATATTTGATTGTCAAAGTAATTCATAAGATATTAAATCCTAAGTAGTCGCCCTGCATGAACTCATTCTCTCTAAATCCTTCATTATTTCCATGACCTTTATTGACAACTAAACTATCCCATGATGATTGACAAACTATGTAGATAGAGTAAATGTCTACAATACCATAATCCTCTCTTAAGACAGACTACCACACTCTTCTGCTTAAAATCACTCTCTCTAACAAGGATTCTCTGAGATGTTTCAACAATCCAGTATCAAGGGTTTCACCCCACTAATCCGAGGGTGCCCAAACATAAGAAACATCAAAGTTTTTCTTAATAAACTCACCTAAAGGTTTGAACACACAACCTGACACCACGTGTCTGTACAGTTGTGCTACTCAAACACCACAATCTTAGGGGAACAAGGGTTCTCTAAGATTATCAGTACAGTTCCCAACAAGTGGTCTTCCTCCAAGACAATAAATAAATTATATCATGTAGCTGTAGTGATGTTTATCCATTGAATTCATGAGTAAAATACTCATATTGTTTGTTTACCATGGCTGTAAAAGAAAATCAGCATGCTGCCATGTGAATCACTTTGTTAGATATATTTATAACAGATTGTTGGCACAGAAATTCAGCATTCCTCAATTAATCAAGGTGGATATGATATCATGTAGGATTTCATTATATGTTTTGTAATATTTATTGTGTATTTTGTGTATATTTATTATTTAGATTTGTAATATTTATTTCCTTGTTGGTTGGTGGTTTTTCTCCTATATAAAAAGACCTTGTAGCTGTTTTATTTAGGTAAGAAGAAATACAATAATATTATTCTTCCTAAATTTAAGTCGGTAACAAAGTTAGTGGTCTAGGAGGTCTTATGTTCAAGCCCCTGCAATGTTATTTCCTTCCTTAGAACTCAAGAATACAGTTGTACAACCTATAGAACAGATCCTGTTCAGGTAAGATCGTAATGTTATTTCCTCCCTAATTAATATTGATTTCTACTTGTTGGGTCTTCTACATATTAGTGGTACCAAGAGGGAAAGCGTTAGATAATATAATATTAAATTTACCTTCACCCATCAGCTTAAATTTGGGTCAATCGGTGATTTAAGATATCAGCTATCCCATACACTCAAGGTCATGTTTACAGTAAAGTAAATAAACTGACGTTTGGTTTCAAGATAGTTTTTTAGAGTGGATTTTATAGGACATACCTTGTGAACGAGCAATGAGAGAACCGCCTCAGGCTCAACACTGTCGTAAAGCTCATTGAAATTTTGAGCAGTACCAAACTGTATAGTTCGTATCCTCAGTCTTCGTTTAAGGGAATGTTCCGTTCTGTATAAACAATTCAGCATGCATCAAGCTAGGCAAAATAACTTGTTCTATAAGTAGCAGACATTAGAAGACTATATCGATGACTAAGTTAATTATGAAATGCTGATTTCAGACAAAAAGAATCCAGCGTGAAAAAAAATCGTACAAAGTTTCTCACTTTCTTCTCATGAAAGCAACTTGCGTTGGAGATTATCATGAGCATAATGAAATTGAAACTGAAATGGGAAAACAAACTGGATTGACGAAAAAATATGTTCTGTGATCATTTTCATCTGCCTACTGCATTATGGAGGAAATTAATTGAAAATAAAAGCCAAGAAAGTGATGAGGATTTTTTTTCACTGAAAAACCAGTCTTTCTTTGAGAAAAAAAGAACACACGGGTATCCCAAAAAAGAAGCCCATGGAAGGGAGTACTACTAGAGGAAGGATCTCCCGTTAAGCAAATTAGGACCCAACTAATAACTACAAAAAGACTTCATGATCGAAGTCCAAAGAAAAACATGAACCCTTAGAAGGGACTAAGAGTACAAGGAAGAACCAAAAGACTGAAAACATCACCGAAACCAACTGAAACTGCTTGCCGGTTTGGCAGTTTCAAGTTGAAAATGAAAAAAACCAAAAATTTTGTCAGGCTGAGGGTTGGCAAAGTGATAAAGCGGATAAACTGAACAAACCAATAATAGATATATTTTAAAATTTAAAATTTACTTCAAACAATACTGTTGATCTAGTTGGCGTGAAAGTGGAACTTGTATCCACCAGGTCATAAATTAAAGTTGAGGGAATGTAAAATTTTACTTCTGTCCAGCCCCTTGGACACAAAATGGACTGTAAGAAAAACAGGAAACAAAACAAACAAACAAACAAATAAACAGCTCATACACAAACTTGCCTCACCTCCCAAACTCAACCTGACCCGTCCCAGACCCACATGCCTACTGGTGAGCCACAAGCTGAATCAACCAAACGGACGATCTAAGCAGTTCAATCCACGCAGTTCTCTTACAATCAATTTTCATGTCTCCTTCACCATATGGTTGGTTCGACTCTAGTTTTCCACGATAACTGAGCTGAACAAAACCACTTGCACCACTACAAGGGACCACACCTTGCTTTGATCACTCTCCACACCTCTAAAGACTACGGTTTCTCTCCCCCCAAAAAATGACAAAATAAAGCACACACCACAATTTTTATGTCTTTCTAAAACCAGCTACCTATTTGGCCTAACCCTCTATTTTTATCCTACCCTTTCTGCCTTGCCTATAAAAAGGCAGCTTGATGTAAATTTTGGGTCATTATTAAAATCTTTGAGGTATTTCTTCCACTTGTGTGCATCGAGATATATATATATAACAAATAAGAGAAAAGGAACGAAATGAGTGAATGATTCTAGTATTAGAATGCAAGCTGTAACATCATGACCTACCTGTTTGTGTAAAAAATGTTACATAGAACCGATTAAAGAAAATCTTAACTTGTCATTGAGGACTGAACAGTCAAACTGATAGGCACATGAATAAATCTACTTGAGTGAAACATCAAATACCCAAGAAGGTCAACCTCTTTTTCTTTTTATTAAAAAAAAAAGAAAGAAAATAAAAAGATACAAGACTTTTCATTAAGGAATTGAAAAGAGATACTCAGAGAAGAAACCACGAAAAAAAACATCAATATTAGGAACATAAAAATGCATTTACACAAGAGGGTCAACCTATTGAATAGCACACTAATAGACGATGTTTAGATTTTGGAGCATTTACAAGAAGGGAAACTTAAAATCCATTTACAAGTAAAACTTAAAATCGACAGTTTTTTGTATCTTTGGATATACCTACTAGATGAAATAGAACTAGAAAGCTCCTCGGGAGGCACAACAACCGTATACTGGAAAGCAATCTGCACAATGGGAAACCCAGGAGCGTGCCTGCATAAGATCATAGTCTATTGATTAGTAGTATTAAGCTGGTTAACACCATAAAAACGTTTAACAGGATGGATTTATAAAATCAAAATAATGTGCAAGAACAGGAAGCTGGCGAAAGTCAATGAGGCCAAAGGTGAACTAATTTATTTGCAAAGTGAACAAGTACTTGAACGACATTGGAAGAAAAAAATTGACTTCGAGGACAACTTTCCATAAAACAAGACTAAATGGACCACTCCTAAGCTATGAATCCCCAAGAAAAGAAACATAAAGAAGCTGATGTAGGTTGTTAGTATAATTTCGTAAATCATAGCAGGAAAACTTTCAGGAAAATTCCAGTATGGTTAAGGTAGAAAAGACCCACGGACCAATAAAATAAGAACAGACGAATAGTAGAGTTGACACAAAGTAATTGCATTAGGACCCGCCTACTGCTGAGGAAAATGATACTGCATGGTTGTAAACACCCAGCACTTCTGTCCTGCACATTAATATTTAGGTGAAACGTGGAATTATCGAGGCCTTTCTCTTGGTGGATATGCCAAAAAGATCTCTTTTTGGCAGCCTGTTCTTGACAAGATTCAAATGAAGATAGAGAGATGGAAAAGATTTGCCCTATCCAGAGGTGGATATTAGACTCTTTGCAACTCGGTCCTTTCATGATCCCTTTATATTTCTACATGTCTATTTTTCTCATGCCTTCAATGGTCAGTTTAGAGCTTTGGTGAATTTTACGGTCTTTTTCCTTGGAAAGAAATTAAGGCAGCAAAGTAAATCATTCGATGAGATGGAATTTTACCCTCCAGGTCAACACCATGGGGGGGCTCAACATTGGAGCATAAAACACAGAAATTTGGTCCTAACTGCGAAGTGGAGTTGGAGATTTATTCAAGAACCTCATGCCTTCTGGAGGAAGATAATTATCAGCATCTATGGTTCAAGTGTTTTTACTTGACATACATTTGGAAGAAACAGTGCAAGTAAAGCCTTTGGGTGGGTATTTCTAAAATTTCGGAGAAATGGGGTCCTATGCATATGATGAATATCAAGAT
The DNA here is from genome assembly GCF_009727055.1 of Benincasa hispida. Lineage (NCBI taxonomy): Eukaryota > Viridiplantae > Streptophyta > Magnoliopsida > Cucurbitales > Cucurbitaceae > Benincasa > Benincasa hispida. The sequence goes on along the minus strand of NC_052356.1, from coordinate 1,679,214 downwards.
AGAATATTATCCAAATGAATCAAAGTTATCAAAACAAGAAGACAATCTCTCTATTTATAGAGAATTGTAAAGCAAACTAATCCCAATCCTAATTAATCAACGAAACTAATCATAATCCTAATAAAGCAAGGTAACTGATCCTAACTCTACTAAATCATGGAAATTAATCTCAATCCTAATCAATTAAGGATTTGACCACAATATCATGATTTACTCTAATCCTACTACATTATTCTATCCCTCCCAAAAAAGAAAAAAAAAAAAACTTGTCCTCGGGTTTTAAAACGAACATGAAGGTAAAAATAAAATTAAAAAAAAAATCCAAGTGACAGTGAAAATGCCCGTTCTCAAGTTCGAGGTGATAAAGTGAAGCTTCCTTCTCTCAGCTCATTGAGTGTGATAGACTCCAACTAAAAATTCTTGGTGTAAAATTTCCTAAATCCAAGTTGGGAATTAAATTAACTCCATGAAAATTTCTTCAACTTGAAATGGAATTTAATTGTTGAGCCATCATCTTAAAAATAAAACTTGAAATTTTGCCTTGTGTGGCCCATTAGGGGCCCAATGTGGTAAAAGTGCCCATTAGGGTTATTTTGGAAGAAAATACCAAAACTGCCCTTGTTTCTAACTTCCCTTCTTCTTCGTCGTGAGTAACTACCGCCCAACACTCCTTTTCTTCTTCACCATTCTTCTCTGGCAAGGCATGAACAGCCGAATCTGATGAGGTGATGATGACAGCGGTCTTCAAACCGTCAATCACTGCAACACTCGACGAATCAACGGCAATCACGAGCGACGCCGATGAAGCTGCAACAACATCGACCTCCAACGATGCAGTGATGGTGAGATCCCCAACGGCCAGTGCTTCCTTGTCTTTTCCGCTGAATTCTTGTCCTATGTCTTCTAATAAGTGGTTATGGTTGTCGCCTCCGATTTCTTATCCTTCTTTTTCTGCATCTTTTTTTCTGATTTCTTCTTTTACCAACTCTTGAAGTTGTGTTTCTGTCCTTCGTATAATTGATCCAATTTAAGAGGAATTTTCTTTAGTAACCTCACGATATCATTGACAGAACCTTCGACCGACTGCAAGCAGTTGGTCGTAGTTTTCGGTGATAGGACGGTGGGTGTCTCTGCCTCTTTGTTTTGGAAGTTTCTACCGTGGAAGGCTTCTTTCCCTCCATCAAGCCCAATTGATCTTGATGCTCTAATACCAATGGATGAATATCAAGAGAGAATTTTTCTCAAAATGAATCAAAAGTTATCAAAACAAAAAGATAATCTCTCTATTTATAGAGAATTGGAAAGCAAACTAATCCTAACTCTAATCAATCATAAAAACTAGTCTCAATCCTAATCAATTAAGGATTTGACCATAATACCCTAATTTACCCTAATCCTACTAAATCAGCATATTTCTGTTGAATATGGCAGCCGAATATTATTTTGGCTTGATCCTTGTATTGGTAACTCTCCCCTTTAAAGGTATGTTTTCCTCGTTTGTTTGCTATTTCTTATAATCCAGAAAGTTGGTTTCTTCACATCGGGATGCTTCAACTTTTTCATGGAATTCCATTTTTAGAATATTATTAAAGGATGAAGAAATTATTGACCTTCAAGCCCTTATGATGAGTCTTTCTTCAGCAACAAATTCTAATAAAAACTCTCGAAGGTGGTTTCTTGAATGTTCGGGTGGGTTTTCTGTCAAATTTTTGACATGTCATTTGGCTTCATCCTCACCTATGGACAGACGCAGATCTATTTGCAGCTCTTTAGAAATCAAAAAGTCCAAAGAAAACTAATACACTGTTATGGATTATGCCCAGTGGTGGCCTTAAGTCCTCTGACGTTTTGCAAAGGAAGTTTCCCCTCCATTGTCTATTGCCATCAATTTCCGCTCTTTCTTTTGCAGCAGGGAATTCTCTCAATTACGGTTTCTTTGAAGGAAAAATGTTCCTCAACCTCTTATTGGTCCCCTTCAAAATCCAAAGGCGGAACTCCTATGGATTACTGCAGTCAAAGGCACTTTATCATAATTATAGTTGGAGAGGAATCATAGAATTTTTCAAAATCAGCATCTTCCCTAGTTTGACACAATTGAAGTCTTGGATGAATTTGAGCAATAGTCTCTTTTAATCATATCAATGAAACGTAATCTTGTTTCCGTTTCAAAAAAAAAAGGGTCTTCTTGGTATTCCCTCTCAACGATTTTTGTCGTGTTCTCTCTCATCGATGTTTCTTGGATGTTCTTTAGAGGATATTTGTCTTAATTGGCATGCCTTTATTTCTCCTTTATAATGTTTTTTCTTTGTACAAGGTCTTTTTACTTCATTTTTTTTATTGTGTTTTTTTTCACTAATTGGAGTTTGCATTTTTGAGCAAAAGTCACTTTTCTTTCCTTTTTTTGAATAAAAACAACCACTTTCATTGAAAAATAAATGAAATAATACAAGGGAATACAAAAAGAAAAATCGTACAGATGACCAAAAAATTGGGCTGAAATGACATTTGACCTACTTTCTAAATTTTAAGATTTTTTTCCTTTCTGCTTTCGTCATATTTAGGTGACATTACCAAAACAGAACACCGTACACATAAATTGGGCCTCTAACTCTCACTCCTTGCTCTGTCACTCGATCTTCCCTCTCTCTTGTTTTCCTTTCACTCTCACTCTCACTCTTTGCAAACAAACCCATCATTCTCGCTCTTGCTCTCTCAATCTCCTCTCTCTCCCCCTTTCTCTCTCGACCTCTTGGGCAAAAACCCATTTCTGAAACAAACCCTTTCTGGCGAACCCCCTCTCCCGCGACCCTTGCAATAGACCCATTGCCCGCGACCCCCACAATCGACCCTTGCAAGTAGGAGAATATATATATATATGGAGAAGGAGAAAAATAGGAAGAGGAAGAGAGCAAAAAAAATTGAGGGTATTTTGGTCTTTTTGGCTAATGATGGCATTAAAGGGCAAAATTCCCAAGTTGTAGGGCAAAATCCATTTTGGGCTTTTTTTTTTTTTTGGGCTTCAATACAATATCTCAATACAAAAAGCCAAGGCCACAAAAACTAATCAAACTAAAGAAAGGAGCTCCAGTCACGCAAAATAACATTTATAGAATAGAAGAGAATAATGATTTATATTTAAATAGTGTTTATAGAATAGTTACAAAAAAACTTCAAAATCGAAGCCTAAGGAGAAACATAAAACCTAATAAGGGACCAAACATCACTACGATCTCTTTCCAACCCTCTAAATACTGTGTCATTCCTTTCACCCCAAAGGCTCCACATGATAGTGCACCCAGCAAGTCACAAGAAAGGACTCTTCACACAAAAAGGGGGAGGGAGAAGGAACTCCCTGATCAAAATACTAATGTCCCTTTGACAAGCTAGTACAAAACATAACATCTGGAAGAAAGCATTCCAAACAGATCGCACAAACTCACACGTCCAAAAGATGTGATCCAGGTCTTCCTCCACCTTTCGACAGTCAAAGTACAACAAAATGGGCCAAATAACAAAGGCATCGTCTTTGAGAGCTGATCCAATGACATCCTTTTTTTGTTTCTCTCGTGTAAACGGAAAAGTATGTCTCTTGTTTCTAAGAAAAGGAGTCCTCCAAAGATTTTTTGCACATTAGAACTAGTTAGGCCAAAGAGTCATTATGGGAAACCTTTCTCCGACTTTTAATAGCTTTGATTTAGCTCATCTTGCACCACATTTCGAAACTTTTCTCAAAAAAAAAAAAAACCATAGTTGGAATTTTCCATGATAATTACAAGGCTTGGTCATACACATGGGATTCAGTTCGTCTTTTATCTTCTTCTTAGAGTTCACAGTCCAAGCTCTTTGAAGATTATTTTACTCAAGATATTTGCCTCAATTGGAATGCTTTTGTTATTCTATGTAATCAAGTATTTTAGATCTATTGTAATCTCTGAAATTCGTTTTGTATTGGATATGATGAGGGTGTTGTGGATGTGTCCACTTAGTTGAGATATCCGGGTGCATCTCCTTATCCTTAGTGGTTTATTTGGTTCATGTCTCTTTGTAATTTGAGTTTTACTCTTTTCATTGTTTCCATTTCAAAAAAAATATAAAAACCATAGTTGGAAAGATACTCGACCATCATTTTGGTTTGAGCATATAACAATAACTTCCTATCACATGAGGCCACTTGTTTAGTCACTCAAAGTTGGGTTTTTGCTTAGATCATTAAAGATTGTGGGAGTACTTTCTTTGGGTTGCTCAACAATTGGTGATTGGTTCCTTGTTAGCTATATTTGGAAATTTTTAGTGATGGTGGATTACTTTTTCTTGTTGGGCCTCGTGTCGTCATCTTGTTGGAAGATTTTAGAGAGTTATGAGATTGTTTCTTTTCAAGTTTCTTGGTGTTGGCTGTTTCTTTTTAGGTTTCTTGGTGTTGGCTCTTCAGAAGCTTCTTTCTTCAGATTTTGGTCCATGCATCATTGAAGAGTTTTCAGTCTGCTCTCCTGCTCTTTGCTGGTCTTTTGTTAGTTGGTGGTCTTCTGGATATGTTTGGTAGCATTGTAGTAGCCTTTGCTTTTCTGCTGCTAAAGTGAATTTTCAGTCGCAGTTGTTTGAAAGTTTATCTCTATTTAGTTGTATTTGTTATTCTTTTCTTTTTCCTCTCTCTCCTTACGAGAGTTTGCATCTCCTAAACACTGTAATCCTTTTCATTACATCAATGAGAAATTATTTCTTGCTTCAAAAAAAGATAAGGATCTTCTCTCTTGAAAAATTCTCCAGCCCTATTGGAGGCAATAGCAATATCCTCTTTGAAGCTTTCGTACCCTCAACCTTCTTTCGCTTTCGACCCTCGACTTCCTTAGTGAAGGAAAGAAAGGATCTGTAATTTGTTTGATTGATAGTCCAAAAGAAAACAATATTATAGGTACTGGTTGCCCTGCCTTTTTGTAATTATCAACTAGGTTTTATTATGTCGGATTGGAGTCTGTAACCAGACTCTCCTTTTTGTTGGACATTTTTTTTTTGTATACCCTTCTATATTCCTTAAGTTCAAACAATGAAAGCTCAATTTCTTACCCAAAAAAGGCCCCAAAACTATCTTATATAACAATCAAACCAAACAGATTTGAGTTCACTGCTCTTTTTCTTCTTTTCTTCTGTTTTCCCTTTTTTGTAAAGGAAATTTTTCAATGGAATAATGAAAATAGCCTGATGGTCAAAATACATCGAAACTAAATAGAACTTCTATTTTCCATCTAAGTTCGTCCATAACTATAAATGTGTGTGCCTCTCATGTCTAACTAGATAGATTGTGGTGCCAGTTTTTTTTTTTTTTTTTTGGAAAAGGAAACAAGTATCTTTATTCATTAGGAAAATGAAGTGAGACTAATGCTCAAATTACAAGGAAATCAAAAGGATCAGCAGGTGCACCCGGACATCTCAATTAGGTTGACACCCCCTTAGCACCCATCATCACATCCGAACACTAGAAAATCCTCTAAATTAAAGAAATACAAAGTGATACAATTCTAAAAGCAAGAAAGAAAAAGCGAGCTGGAAAATTAAGGGAGAAAAAGAAAAAACACAGCCTTGAGAACTAAAGTTTCTTTGTAGCATGTACTTCAGAATGCTGGAGAAAGAAATGAAAGCCAATTTAGACTAATTTCCTGACTAGTGACTAGAATATGCTGCAAAAGAGTTTGTGAGGGAGCACCATAGATTGTGGTGCCAGTTAGAAATACATATGATGCTTTTCTTTCATAATAGCAAATTGGAAACATCTTTGTATTACCTTTGAATGAGACCTTTTTGATATCCTTGGATATTTCATTCAATCAATGAAATTGTTTCTTAACCCAAAAAAAAAAAAAAAAAAAGAAAAGGACACATGATGCTATAAATTGTTTCTAAGCTTGTCAATAAGGAAAAGTAATTCCACAAATATAACACTTGTTCCGTACCTTGAAAATCCAACATTATTTGCAAACTCAAAGTCATATGCATATGTTGCATAAGAATCGCAACAGATAATGTGTTGAACATTCTCATATTGTGGATCTGGGAAAAAATGACCATACTGCAAAATGGTTAAGAAAATTAGTATGATATAAAAAATTTGAAGGGTTAGCAATAAACAAATTATATATAATTCAAACAACATTACAAACTCACGGAACGGCCAGGCTTGAATTCAGTAGAAGTTCTTAATCGCAATACACAACCAAAAGCATAAGGCCGGCTTAACATCCGATACCTGCAACAGAATTCTTTGTTATAACTATTTCCTGGATAATAGCAATTTCATAATGCAGGTTTAGTTTGGGTTTCAAACTTTCATATCTGTATTAACATATATTTATTCTAGCAGATGATAAAAGAAAACTCCCATGCACTATGTATTTTCCCTGAGAAATCATGAGCATATGTCATTATTCATTAGTTTGCAAGTGCAATATTAATCCTAAACTGATTTATAACTAAAAGCACATATGCTACAGAGTGCTGGATGTTTTATTTCTTTTTAATTTAAGATGAGAAGAATAATACAAATTGCTAGATACTTACATATCCTGAGGAAGAGTTGAGTCATCAGTACTTGAATAGAAGCATAGTGAGCCACCACTTTCAATGCTAAGAAATTTTAGGGATGCCAAATCAGTGTATTCATTTGTAACAGCAAATATGTCTACACAAACTCCTGCTTGAACGGCAACTGCAGCCTGTAAGATGTAAATGAATACCTACAATCTTCAAAAGCATCTAAATTGATCAGAGCAACCGTTAATTAGCCATATTACCAACTCTCTATAAAATGGGGTTTGCTCAGGAAGTAATGCACGGTCAGCATCCTCTCCTTTACTAGCATATTGCTCCCCATATCGCCTTGTGTCAAGTTGCCCAGCTCCATAATCAGGAGGACCAGATAGGAAAGCAAAAACTCTAGCTGAAGTAAAGAAGACAATACCATACATCACAATATGTCCTTTGATTGAAAGAAAAATGTACATTGCTCAACGCCGATACTTTGAGTGCATAGAAATTATTAGATGAGCTTTCCCCTATAATACTTGCCTAATGCAAATATGTTCCCATATTCTGATCCGAGGTAATTAAGGAGTGCTTCCATAGCCACACCAAAACCTCTTCCACCCATCAATATACCATCTATTCCTTGACCTGCTGCTGTAGTTCTCTCCCATGATGTTGTTGGTCGAAGAGTTTCAAGAGCAGCCTCAATGCGATCCTTACAGGTTTCCACCTACAATCAGATTATTAAATTAAAGGCTCATCCAATTATCACGCATGACAGAGTGAAGATTCCAGGATTCTGAGCTTGATATTGATAAAATAATCAAATATATGAATTAAAGGCAAAATGCATTAACATCCTTGACATACCGGTGCCAAAAACTGCAACAAAGGCATTACATCTTCAAGTTCAATTGGTAGGGTGCCCTCTGTATCAGGGGGAATGAAGACATTCTTCACAACGGGTATAGGACCTTGAACATCATATAAACCTAGTTTGTGGCTGAAGGTAGCAAGACCAAAAAGTGAACCAGGCCCAAGAGCTACAAGGAATATTGAAATACCACAAAGATAAAAATGACTTAATAAGAATTGCAGATTTAAAAGAAAATAAGATTTTGATCCAACACTTAAAAACCTTCTAAAGCTGCCAGTAATGCACTTTTCGTGAGCTCCAAAAATTCTTCTGAAGCTGCAGTTGAAAACCAAGTAAAATAATAAGTTGAAGATGACAAGCATCTCCCAGGGGAGCAAAGGATGAAATATATAAATTAATTACTAGGTATTTCAAATTGCATTTACTGTTCAATCGTTTTTCCATATTTTGCATCCTATTTAACCAGATTCATTATCTTAGAATAAAAGCTTTTAATCTTCACTTTAAAAATAACTTGGGGGGAATTTCGAAAGAGCCCAATTCTGTAGCAAAATATTTAGTTGTATTATCTCCTCTAAAAACATACTGAATGGTAAACGAATAAGAACATAGTTTTCTGGTAACAGTCAACTATTATCTAATGCTTGCATCCGCAGATAATGAATGACCAAGGATTTGTGCTTGATTCATATGTGCCTAGCATCACAAATTATGTTATAACTAAACACGAACATAAATAATTTGACAATATATGAACCATAATCAGTTTTTATTCACTCCAATTCATTTTTGGCGTGTGTCAGTTTGAAGCCAAATAAAATCATTTGCACATTACAAAATGCAATGCTAAACAAAAAAGAATTGTAAGATCTACCAATTAATCTTGTCAAGTAAAGAACAAGAATACAATTAACAAAGTAGTCGTTCCACAATTAGAAAAAGTAACTTACATACTCACACAATAGATGAAATTATAAAACCAACTAGCTTGTCGCAGAAAAAGTTGTATCTAACAGTTTAGAAGGAAAGCTCTTACACATGGATACTTCATTCCAAAATAGAAACATTGCATAGGAAGTATACATGCTAAGCCAATTTATGCATTCACCGACTCATTTCAAAGATGGGTATAAAAATCTAAGATATTTAAAATAAACTGAAGAACAGGTTTACCTAAAAAGCACGAATACAGATAATGACACGAGACACAAAAACAACTCAACTGTGGGCATGGTGGATTTGGGGTTTTTACATGAAAATGATGCTCTGTGGAGGAAGCTAATTGTGGCAAAGTACTATGCTCCCAATTGTCTATGGCCAACTATTACTCGTGGTTCTTCTAAATCTCCGTCAGACTATTGATTTGGTGGCCTCTCGTAGATACTGTTGCCTTGGTTCAGGATCATCCATTTCTTTTTGGAAACATCTTTGGCTTAATTGTGGTGTCCTCTCGATAGCGTTCCCTAGATTGATTCGTCTTGCTCATTATCCCGATATTAAGGTGGTTGATGTAGGGATTGCAGATTCAAAAGCATGGGATTTACATCTTCGTGGGAGTCTTATTGAGCTTGAAACTTTAGAGTGGCTTCCCTATCTCAGCTATTGTTCTCTGTCAGATTTTGTGCTTCTCCTGATTCATGAAGGTGGCCTATTGACCCATCCTCATTTTTTTCAGTGAAATCTCTAATGGATGACTTGATGGCCACTATGGATCCTCATGTGAAGGATCTTTATTTTGTTATTTGGAGGGATCATTATCCTATGAAAATAAAAAATTTCTTATGGGAGCTTAGTCTGGGTGCTATCAATACTATTGATCGTCTTCAACACCGTATGCCTTATATGTCTATCTCTCCATCCTGGTGTGTTATGTGTCAGAGTCATTTTGAGTCCCCTGCTCATCTCTTTATACATTGTTCTTTTGCCACTTGCTTCTGGCATATTATTTTGGATGCTTTTGATTGGTCTTTAGCCTACTCTGACAATATTGTTGACATCCTAGCATCTCTTTTGGTGGGTCATCCGTTTTACAGTACAAAGAAGACGGTTTGGTTGGCCATATTGCTTGCTTTTTTCTGGACATTGTAGGGCGAGCCTAATAAGCGTCTCTTCAGAGACTCACTACTTGTTCTGATAGTTTCATGTATTTGGTTCTATCTACAAGGTTGTATTGGTGCAAAATGAAGCACCCCTTTTAAAAGTTCTAATCTTTCTTATTTAGTTTCCAATTGAAAATCCTTTTTGTAATCACATACTGGTGCATGGGCTCTCTTCATTTTTTTTAATGAAATGTTTCTTCTATAAAAAAAAAAAGAATTGCAAATTCTAAATTAGTATGACCAAGTATTGCTAAACAAAATAGTCATTATAAAAGTATAAAAAAAATAATAATAACAATAAAAGAAAAACCATCCCGTCAATTGCCACTTAAATAAAAAAACTCTAAAAGTATATCGGTAACATCACTACTATTATCATGAATAAGATTGACTTCACTACTATTATGGTGGTTCCCCCTTGAGCGTAATACCTTTTGGCATAGGATTATTGCGAGCAGGTATGATCCTTGATCCTTTGGGCGGGTTTTGTGTAAAAACAAAGGCACTTGTAGAAATGTCTGGAAAGAGATAGCTCTTGAGCTCTCTTTTTTTCAAACTTCAATCAGTATTTTGTGGGGGATGGGAAGAAAATGTATTCTTGAGATGATATGTGGGTGGGAGATGGACCTCTCTACTCTACGTTTTCCCTCTTATTTCTTCTCGTCTATGAAAAGTCACTCTGTTGAGGATATTCTATCTCTTTCCGCGAGCTCGATTTCCTTTTCTAATGACTTTTTTTGTTCTTTGTCTGGCAATGGATGTTAAAATTCTCTTGTTTTTTATCAAAGAGTTAGAGTTTAGATCTAGTAGAGGGGTTGTTCATTACTAAAGTTCAAACCCTTCTAGGGGCTTCTCCAGCAACTCAATCTTTCAATGTCTAATGGATCTTTCTACATCTAAGGAGTCTACTTCTTTCATCTTTGTGGATAGTGAAAATCCCAAAGAAAATGAAGTTCTTTATTTGGCATGTTATTCACAAAAAGTTGATACTATAAATTAGCTTTAGAGAAAAATGTCTTCTTTGACTGGGCCGTAGTTTTTGTTACATTCTTTGTTAGAGGAAAACCTAAATCATATTTTCTGGAACTACAACTCAAGCTATTTGGAGCAATCTTTTTTGGGGATCGACTTTCAATTTGCCTGTCATATGGATTATAGTCACATAATGGAGGAATTCCTCCTCCATCCACCATTTTGAGAGAGAGGAAGATTCTTATGGCGCATGCCACACATCGACGTTTGCGCTTTGTCATGGGGATTATGAGGAGAGGGAATAATAGGATCCTTAAAGGGATGGAGCGAGACGATGGGGATGTTTAGGCTCTTGCTACAATCTATGTTTCTCTTTGGGCGTCGATGTTAAATTTTTTTTGTACTTATCCTTCGTGCCTTATTTTGCTTGATTGGACTCCCTATCCCTAGTAGGAACCACTCTTTGTGTGTGGTTGGCTTTTTTTGATCCCCGTGTATTCTTTTTTTTTTTTTTTCCACCCTTAACTGAAAGTATGATTCAATATTAAAAAACGAAGGGATAGCATATTTTCTTATTCAAACAAACGGGAGCGTCTATGTAATTTCCATTGGCCTACTTGGACTTTCACTCGGAAGTCTAGTTTCCTTTCCCTCCAAAATAGGGAAGAAAAAGAAAATTCCTAAAGAGGACACATCAGGGATTCCATAATATTGGTGCCTTCTAATTGGGATATTCTTTGCAATGTCTTTTGATAATTTCCCAATTTCTACGATAATTACAGTACTGCAGAATGAAGAACCTCACTTTAAAAATTAATAAATAAAAATTTGCCTCTTGTTGGCACCGGCCCACTTTTCATTGCCTATCAGAGAGAGATGGATAGAACTATCTGCAATAGAGGCACCAAAGTGGGTTTATAGAAATCTCACATGACAGATCAATGGCTGCAACATATACTGGACGAGCTTGCATCGCTTCTCCTCCGGAGCCTTCATCTATAAAATGGGGGGGGGAAAAGAAGGATCAGTGTAAACCCCAGAAAGAAAAGAGGCAAATACAAACCATCAATCAATATCTTTCAGAAAGGGGAAGGAAAAAAAACAAGAGGAATGCAAAGCAAAAATGAACAACAAAACGAACTCACCAGGCAACTCGAGATCTATGAAAGAGGACATCATCTCGGGGCAGGATTCAGGATTGGAGAATCGAGCAATCGCCTTGGAAGAGAGGCCATTGAGGGTACCGCAGAGGGCACAGGTCCATGCCCAATGCTCGAGGTCACAATAGGAGTTGAAGTAGGCCCAGCAATGCTCGCAGCGGGGAAGGAGGTGGGCGTCGGATCCGTAGACCGGAGGACGGCCATTCTCGTCCTTGGAAGCGAAGGGGGTGAGGGAAACACCCCATGGAAGGCCGGAATTCTCCTGAGCATCAGCGTCAATTGGGAAACGAGAGACTGTAGCTCTAACAGCCATAGCCTCCGAGTTTTTAGCTCTCTCCGTTTAAAACAAGAGCCCAGTAGACGAACTGGTGCCGGTCGTCGGAGAGTGTATGCTAGAAAAAAATAATTTGGAAGAAAAAATAAAAAAGATGACGTGGCATTCCACGTAAGATGGACCAATTGTGAAGCGCCTTCTCAAAAAAACTGTATTCGGCTATCGTTAAAAAGTGATAAAATATAATTTCTATTCCTAAACTTGTCTAACCTTATCAACAAATTTGAAGTTTTAAGGAGCATGAAGTTAGTTATTATCATCTTAAATTATCATTATAATAGCTTGTCTTTGAGGTGGATTATTTTAGTTTAGATTAGATATAAAGTTTTTTAGTCTGAGAAATAAATAATAAATATTCTAGTAAAGAATAAAAAATAATAAATGTAAAATAGTAAAAACAGTAGTAAATGAGATTTTGAAATAGTATTGATGTAACTAATTAGAAAATACAAAATAGTATTTGTTGTAACAAAAGGTGGTTATTATAGTTTTAGAATAGTCTTTACTCCAAACACGCCTAAGTCTCTATTTGGAATTATCATGGTTTTTAAAATAATTGTTGATAATAATGTTTCTAGGAATCAGCTATGAATAGAAGTCAAATAATTTTGGTAAATTTTAATTTTAAATTAGAAAAAACTAATTGTGGTGTTTGATAAATTAATACTAAAGAGGTATAATTTAGTTATACGAGTCAAAGTCACTTATTTTTTTAATTATTATCATATTAATATAATATAAAATTTATTATAATATTTTTGTTTAAAATTTTATATGATTTGAATTTCAATTAATTTTGTTTAATATAGATTATTCGATAAAAGTTTAAGACAAATAATTATTGTAAATAATTAATTAAATTTTGAAATATGTGTGACAAAATATATTAATATAGAATAATATGATTATGATATTTTTATTTAAATGGTTAAGAAGGTAACAATTTTTTATGAAAGCTAAATCTAAAAGCGGATATTTATAAGCTTTTATATGTTAGTTAAGATTTAAAAGTGATTCTGCCAAATTAATAAATAAATCATTTTGTCAAACAAGATAGACGGTTAAGATTTTTCCTTAATCACTTTTTACCATTATAAACGCAATCCCGAATGGTGTCTTATCGGTCTAAGTTCAGCCCGTGTTCAATATATGCTTGGTCTAAAGTCAAAGAGTATATAGTTGTATTTGGATGATAGTTTTGAAAAAAAGCAAATTAATCTCATTTAGGCCATGTTTACTTTGGGTGAATGAAAAATGGTGTAATCTCGGTTGATTCCAATTGGACCATTAATTAGAGCCTGAAAGGTAAAATGATTTTATTGTGTTTGTTGGTGTTTACTCATCAATTTTTTCAAAAGCAGGGTCACTATCATTGAGGCGGTTTATTTCGCATCATTAATTGAAACGTAAAATTAAAAAGACTAGCCTACCCTCATTAAATGTTTTCCGATCAACAACACGCCCATTGACGAGCATTTCAAACAAATATGTCGATCATTTGAAACCATTCTTATTTGCTTCATTGAGCTTCAACTCTATACTTCCATTTTGTAGGGTCCCTCAGAGCAATTTGTTCCCTCACCTATATGTAGGTCGAATATTTTCTGCCATTAAACTTGTTTTTTTACTTCATTTTGATATTGCCTGTTCGTTGTCGTTACTTCTCTCGTATTAATAAGATGCCATTACACTGTTCATAAGTGATCAATCAGTAATCCCTTCATTTATCGTTACTATTATCAACATGACCTTATTTATTTTATGATCTAATTATACTTATTTATAACAATATCATTCGTCGGTCCGTTCATCTATTGGTATGATGTTGTTTGACATTTCTTACTGTCCCTATTGTTTAATAGTAGTAAGTTGATATCTATAAGTCAATAAGTTGATTGTGAAACCCTGAATTTCACCTAAGTGAATTAGGTTAAAACTTGTTAATAAGGAAGCTTGTAGAGGAATAAAAGAGAAGGAAAATGCCTTAATTGTTGAAAACTAGGCCTTAAAGGCTAAAACATAAGTTGTAGCTAAGTGAGGTTTTAAAGGACAAAAAATTGGCTAAGTGTAGGAAGCATGCGTTGGGATGAGGCTTAGAAAGCAATGGCTTTGACATTGCAAGGTTAGGCGATGACATTGTCATTGGAGGAGTTTAGTTGTTGGTTGAGGGTGGAAGGAGGATATTGAGGTTAGAGGATGCATGAGCTATGCGACCATCAAGGACCTTTTGAGGTTAAATGTGAAGTAGATGGGGCCGAGTCTTGCCATGCATTGATGTAAGCATTAAGGGTTAAAAGCTTGCGGCAAAGCTTGTCAATGAGCCAAGGTGGTTGAGGTTAAGTTGATTACATGAATGGTCGAGGAAGAGGGAGCCCTTGCGGTGAAGTCATGTGGTACGAGGAAAACTTTTAATTTGTTTGCGTTAATGAATATGTGTCGATGGTCATGCACTGATCATGAGTTAATTTGATGAGTATGCAGTATGTGTTAACCATGTATGCTATGATCATGCATTCCTGTCACAAGTTTTCTTGCTCTCTCACCAAGTATAACGAGATCATAAGTTTCTCGAGATGATTCGAGGTCAAACACGGGGACTTGTAACTAAAAGATGATTGTAAAATAATGCATTTGAGGCGGAGAATAAAAATAAAAAGAGAAGCTGATTACTATGCGCTACTCCTTCTCCTAGCTAAACAGATTGAACAATTGAATTTTGACTTTGATAATCGGTAGAGATGTGGCAACTGTTAACGCGTAATAAGATGCATGGAGAAGTAAAGTTATGGAGAAGATATAATCAAGTCCTTAAGTTTGGTCGTAAAGGTTATCCCAGCTCGCCACACTAATGCATCGCACACCTCTTAATGATCAGCTACATGCTTATATCTCTATAACGCATGGTTGCGTTAAGCATAAGGTTATTCCTATCTCTAGGAACACTGCTTACTTTGCTTAGTGAGTTTCACTACTTACTCTCTCCGGCAGTTGGTTATAGCTACTTCACTCATAGACAAGCATTGCAATAGCCTTGCACTAAGCAAACAGGATTGGCTCACTATACTCGCAAAATGCATACCTCTGATGGTTTGCTACATGCATCATATCTCTATGTTGCATGATCGAGTATACGATAACTCTATTAATCTACACTTAACTCATTGTGGTGAAAGAAAGAGATGATAAAGTAGAAGAAGATGATGAAAATGATGTTGAAGGAAATAAATAGATACATTGATTACAAAATGTATTAGTGTCTTAAGCCAAAATGTAATACAATACAGAGGTGAGAAGATAAATGGATGGCTAAATTTAGGCAATCTCTTGCTTTCATCGGATGTGTGTCAATGGTGTCGGTGGTGCAATGGATGGGTGGTGGAGTAGTCCCTCTCGAGATCTATCTTCAGCGAANCAGGTAGGGGTGTTATGTTTCTGTCAACTTAAAAAACCCAACCTAGCCAAAACCCGCCTTAGACAATGAAGCTTCGATCGGTGGAGGTCTTGGAATCTCGAGCTCTCAAGCTCTATCTCCAATAAAGCTCCGGTCGAGGAGGTTGTGGAAGTGAAGAACTCTCAGAGACTTTCTTGCTCATGCTCTCGTCTATGATCACAGGAATCTGCCCAAGGCAGGAGTTCCAGATGCTTAAATTTAGGCTCCAAGGCTTTATTTATAGAGTTCAAACACCGACAGCTTTGATAATCCCGCTCTGAATCACTACCATTCTTGTCGCAATAGGTAAAATATCATCATGATCTTATCTCTTTGACACTTCTGAGGTATCCATTCATGATTGTTTCTTCTGAAGTATCAATGCATTCCACCCATGTTGCGATCATCCTCCTATCATGGTTATCACTGTAGTTGCGGCATTTTATGCGACCAACTTGTCTTCATTAAGATCAACACATGCGATCAACTTTGCGATGGTATAGACATTTTAATACAAAATAACGCATGATATAGGGTTAACGGGGATTTTTAATGTTGATCAACGCAAGCTCATTATTCTACATGAATTCTTAGCAATATTAATGCATGTTCTATTCATCAACCCTCATAATTTAGTAAAAGGCTGCAATAGCTTGTATTTCTACAAGTTATCACCATGCGATGGCTAAGTTACTTCAAGGTTAGAAAAGGCCTCATGGATGCATATGGTAGGATTGGCTTAGGCGAGGAGTCTTGGCATTGGTATTGATCACATGCGATGAAAAAACCATGCGACAACCTAAGTATGGATGTTGAGCACATGAAGGTATGCTTTGGTCAAGGAAGGCATGCGCCAAGGGAGAGTCGTGCATGGGGAAGCGAAGTATGGCCAAAGGAGGACATGCGATGGATTTGAGGTTAATGAAGGCCAAGAAAGAGTCAAGCGTTGGACGAGACCATGCGATTAAGAGAGCATACGATCATTGGGATAAAGCATGCATTGACAAGGTATGTCTTGGAGAACAAGGCTAAGTTAATAACTCATCCGGACAAATGGCTAACCAAGGGTGATTTGGGCTTCAGTCAAGGTGAGGTGGGCGCATGAGAGGACTGAAGGATCTCGTTTTACAGAGAACCTTTGAGTGGAAGCAGATCGTCCAAATTCCATTGCGATTGAAAACAAATATTTACAGTAAACAATATAGATTATGCATAATACATAAATTACAGCATGCTTTTGTTGGGATTGGTGTACTAATTCTCCCGAAGTCTCGTAGTCTGTAAACATTATACACATTGTTATGAATGAAATAAGAGTTATTTTATTTTGTATTTACTCATATCCAATAAACAAAGCTCCATGGTTATTGCATATAAACTTAGGCATGTATGTGAGATATACAAGTGGATCATGCCTTAAGTGATAACCTAAAAAGGTATGTAATATAAGGATTAAGGAGGGATACCTGATCCTAGTGACACTACGGATATGGCCCGCTTTGTAGAGGTTTGCAAGTATTATGAACTACTATAGATGGTTGATCCTGACCATTCATGTGGAGACATGCGAACGGGGGTGTCCTATACAAAGAGTTAGTATAAAACCGAACCACGAGATGATTCGTCTCTTTATATAACGTCGTTGATACTTGAGACTTACATCTCACCTAAATGACCATAGGTGACATGACCTTAATCCTGAGTGTTTTGGGAACTCCTACCTTCAAGGGCGGTTCTTTGATTAGTATGGGTGAGAGTAGCCAGATTGCCAAAACAACATGCCTACCTTTTTGGGGATTTGTCTGATTGGGGAGCTGGGAACTCAGTTACACAAGATGGAATTCATTCTTTCCCCGAAGCAGGGGTAAGTAGATAGATTACTCCCTTAATGGATAATTTCGTGTCTTTAACATAGTGGCCACAACCTCTCTTTGGAAGAGAGGACTCAGTCATAGTAGAACTATGACTTATGTTCATTAGAGGGATCAGTGGTACTTAAGAAGTTAGATGTAACTACAGGGGAAAAACAGTAAATTGGCCCAACTATACTTACGAGCGATCTGTGAAGGGTTATCGCACTGTTAATTGGTTAATATGGACACAAAATATATCTATAGTAAGGAGAGTGCAGTTGTCGGTCTTTAATAGAGTGCCCGACAGTTTAACGGATGATGGATCCCATGACTAAAGAGTTTAGTTAGTTATTCACGTATCGTTGGAGCTTTAAGCTACAGGTCCATAAAGTCCCCTTGGTAGGTCAATGGATTCAAATTGAGAATCAATTATTGGGGTTGATTTGAAATGTTCAAATTGACAAGAGGAAATTCAATTATATATGATATAATTAGTATGATGTATGAGATACATCAAGTGGAGGATTAATATAAATATGATTTACATTAAGTACCATAAAATAGAAAAATAACTATGGTATATATGTTTCATGAGATGAAATGTTAAAACTATAAGTTATAAATATAATATGGTAAGTTAGTTGTCATATATATTTATAATAATAATTATTATTGGATAATTATCTCTTTTTCTCTAATGACCAATTGAGTGAGAGGTTATTGGTGGTCTTATGGTAATCGTGACATAAAAGGAAAAATGTTTTCCTAAAATTAGAGTTGCTACTTTCGGAAAGAAACTCACGGAATGCTATCAAATGAAATCGTTTCACTATGCAATAACTAGTAGAGAGACTAAACAATTGTGGAGTGTCACTATATGATAGTTCACTCAGCTGATCGTAGCTAAATGATCGCAGTGCATTGTTTATACGATAGGTTACCATCTTCTACACGATTGAGCACATCGTCTATACGATAGACTGTGTCATCTCCCACTTGCTCAATCGTCTACACGATTGTTGTTTCTCTTGTCTCTTCCTCTAACCAAGATCATACTAAGCCCACAACTTTTAGATTCTCACATCGAGAATACCAAGGTAACTATTGTGGTGGTGTCCTCACTCAACTCGATTGAGTTTAAGGTTTTGGAGGTCGTTCGTTGAGTTTGTGATCGATGTATTCGTGTTCATTGTTGATCGTGTTATGTTACAGTTGTTGTGTTCGAGCGTTCGTGTATTGCTATCTTGGACACTTGGAGACTGATCAAGGGATTTTGAAGAATGAGTCTTCAAAGGTATGATACTTTATCCCTTGATTATCTTAAAGCATGCTGTAATTTTTAGTTATTGCATAACCAGTTAATTTCCTTTTGTTGACTGTAATTATTAATATTCAATTTCGAATGGAATTTGGAACGACCCTTCCCATTTCATGGAAATCCTCATGTCTGATTTCCTTTAATTGGTATTAGAGCCAAGTTATTCTGATATTCCAAATTTATTTTGAACTTGTTTTACAATCGTGGTGGGTTTTCTTCATTGCGTTTAAATGTTAAATGTGTTTGTGGATGGTGTTGATGAATGTTTACGGGTTAATTGCCTCTGTTTAAAGCTTTCTTTTCAATTACAAAGTGTTACTTTGTAAGGGCCCCTGTGTTTTTGGGTGTAATTAACAAGCATTCGAGTCTGTAGTTCAAAGTGTTTGAGTTTGTTGACTCATTCGTGATGAAGTTTCGAAGCATGAAAATGCGGTTCTTTTCGAGGAAGAAGACCAACGATTGGTCGTATCACGTAGCCTCAGGTAAACGATCGTTGGGATTTGCCTAAATGATCGTGTAGTATTTACTAAACCATAGTTTAGCTGGGGTAAAGTGTTTGCTCTATCGTGTAGTAGGCTGCCCAATCGCGTGGATGTTGGAGGTAAACGATTGAGTGGGAGCATTTGATGCTCATCGTTTAATAAAAGACGCGCGCTAATCGACCATGTAGTTAGCATGATTCGTCGCATAGTCACTGACTACACGATCACCCGATATGCGATATCTCGCGTTAGACGATTATGCTTTAACGCATCGTTGTCATTTAGATGATCGTTTGGGGCTTTCATTGTGTGTTGCACACTGCACGATCGTGTGCCTCATGCTTCATCGCATAGTCTAGGTACACGATCGTTTAGCTTAAGAAAGGTTGGTAAACGATTAAGTTAAGCGTTTATTCTTTTATGTAGGCGATCACAAGGAGTTTGGTACACAATCAATGGAGACGTGGACTTCACTCGGATGGTTCAAGACCCAGTTCGCCTGTTTGAACCAGAGACTCTTTGTTATTTGTAATAGTTGGCTTTAGTTTTGAGGATTTGAGGCTAATTATCCCAGTTCATCAACTTTTTCTTAATAAACATGAGATGTATGTGGTTTATATGGCACAGTGTATGACATATAAATTTGAAACCCACCTTAGGTTGTGCAATTATTCATGCATCATGTATTATAAGTGTTATAATATGGCATGATGAAATTACAAGAGAGCATGTACATACATCATGAAATATAAGAGTTATATTTATGCATGCGGTAAACATATTCATGCATCATATTTATATTATAAGAGTTATAGTGTAAGGGTGTATGGAACCATGTTTTGCTTGGTTGTATAAGTGTTATATAAAAGTAGCAATGAATGAACAATGCATGGAGCATGACACTTAGACTTATTTTGTAAATGTTATGAATGTCTTGTATGTGTTTGCTTCGCGTTGTGGATGGTTTTGGTTGTTTCTGTTATAAGCATTATAATGGAAATTAGAACTAAAATCGATAAGAAAGAGTTGCATGCGAACATAGGTGAACTCATGTTTTAAAAGGGTTTTAAAATTGGATCGAGATAGACCTAAGTTCAAAGTTCTAATGGGATTAGTAACCTAGTTTAATCTTTTAAATCGGTTTAATATGATTAAATTGATTGGCATAAAATATTAAAATTGTATTAAATCTATCTATAAGGGACCTTTTGTCTAAGGCGGGTTCTGTCTAGGCTAGGGTACTTAAGCTAACAGAAATATAACACCCCTACCTGGGAACCTACTGATAACATGCAGAAATGCACATTATTACAGCGCAAAGATATAAAACAATGTGGGAATGCGACGATAAAAATATGTAAAATCATGTCCAAAAGCATTAAACTGAGAATATTGCGATCGCATGCGCCCATCGCATTAAAGCAGCTAATTCACTTATTTTGTGCAGGAAAATTCGTTGGCACAAAGCAAATTGCGATCTAAGGACTTCGGCGCCCGAGCACATTGAAAGATTGCGACTGTAAAGTCATGCGATTGTATGCGCTCGGAAAATTCGCTCAAGAAGGTGGCCGCATAAAGACGACGCATTAAGGTGAAAGCTTAATAAATCATGATGGGATAGAAAGCTGATGACGGTCGAATTCGAATTTAGTTGACAAGCCGTTAATGACACACTATAGCAAGTACATTCAACTTTTCGATGACCATTAATCGGCGTATCAGACAGAAGGTTTAATGACCTCCCACCATTGCAATCATTAGAGGGAAAAGCTTTTCACCCTGAAGTTCTATAAATACTAAAGGCCACCACTGTTAAATGAGTTCGGAATTCTGAGTTCGACATAGTTCTAGTTCGAATTCTACACAGTTTGCCATATACATAGAAGATAGAATATACAATTAGTTAGCCATAGTCTGTAGTTATTCATATACTTAAAAGGCGGAGGCGAACGAAGAGAAGAATGCCGAGAGATCACTCCTGGGTAGCTCGAAAGACTGTTGAGAAGCGCTGCAAATGGAGAGAGGGTCGACACTTACGAAAACAAGGACATTCTTCTGGACAGAGTAGAGTAAAAACATAGTGTAAAAGCCTCGGGAAGCATGACATTGCTACCGGGCTTCTTATCCCTACTTTCCATTGTCGTTTTGTATTCTGACTTTATTTATAAAATGAAATTTACATCTCAACATCTGTTCAATCTCTTCACATTTCGCATGAGTAGCTAAATTTTCAAATGGATTGAGAAGTAATTAGCTAACATGACCTAAGATCTTCACTTTATGCGATCATCTTATCTTATGTATGCGTCCTTCACCCTTTAGAGATACTTGAGAGAGTAGTATAAAGAAAGAACCTAGACTTGAGAGAGTTAGGTTAGAATCTAGGCTTGAGAGAGCCAGATTAGAATCGATAAGCAAGAGATAGAAACTTAGAGATAAGTTCTGTTTGCTACTATGCATCACATGCACCCTAGAAATAGGATATGATAGTATGCAGTCATCTCGTGTATGTGTGTGTCATTCATCATCGCATAGACAAGAATAGAGGCTTAAACATAAGTCCTATCGACATTATCGTATACATTGCATGTGTCCTAAAATTAGGAACTATGGCATTTGCATTGAGAAATGACATGTTATTGTGTGTGTGTAGCATGATCGCATAGCTTGAACGCAATCTTAGGAAGTGTTAGCTAAATCCCTTCTCAACCCGTTCCCCACATACTCATTGTAACTTTCATTGTCATTAACTCTTTACTCAACTCCGCCGCATAGAACTTATACTTAAAACAATACACCAACCAATTTATTTGTTTTTGTCACCGCAAAGGAATCAAAATTTACTAATGCATAGTATTTCAGTAGTCCCTATGTTCGACCCTAGACTTACTAGGAAACCTAGTAGGGTTTATACTTGGATTCTACTAGGAAAAGTTGCATGTGGAATGCATAAATGACCACTGCAATTTCTTACTATTATTTCATCACTTTCACAACGCATCAAGTTTTTGGCACCATTCTCAAGGACTACAATAATACATATTGTGCTAACAGTAACTTTTTTATTTTCTTTACAGCTTTCAACCTCTGTGCACTACCACTTCTTTGGTAAGGGAAGAAGCAGGCATTGTATGAGCGAAGGACAAGTTCCTGAGCCCAATTACAACCCAGAGATTGAAAGAACGTTAAATAGAAGAAGAAGAAACAACCGCCGACAACAACAAGAGAGAAATCCCAACATGGCGGAGCAACCGAAAGACAGAGCACGAAACACGGAAACGCAAATAATAACATGGCAAACCTCATTTCTTCTAGCAAACGACCAACAATAGATCCATTCGGGACTATGCGTCGCCCAACTCTATGATTTCTCCCAGGAATCATGAGGCCAGCCCTGGATGAATTGAGGTTCGAGATGAAGCCGGTTATGTTGCAGATGATTCAGACAGCCGGACAGTTTGGTGGAAGGCATGGCAAGGATCCGCACGCCCATCTCCGGAGTTTTATTGAAATCTGCAATACTTTTGTATCCCTAAACATCTCAGCTGAGGAGGTTTGACTAATGTTGTTCCCATTTTCACTGTGTGACCAAGCAAGGAAATGGGCTATTCTCTCGAACCAGTGGAGATTACATCTTGGGAACAAGTAGTAGATAAGTTCATGAAAGAAGTACTTCCCCCCGACAGAGAACGCAAGAATGAGGAAGTTGTTCACAAATTTTGAACAAGATATTGACGAATCACTCAGTGATGCCTGGGCGAGGTTTAAAAGACTGGTGCGAGACTGACCGCACAATGGCTCACCTGACTGTGTCCAAATGGAAATCCACGGTTTGAACTCTGCATCGCAGACGACTGCCAATGCGGCAGCAGCTGGAGGTCTGCTTGACAAAATGTATGATGAGGCTAAAAATATTCTTGATCGCATTTCGAATAATCATGAAGACTTGAGAGAAAGCGATCAACGACTTAGAATTCGAGAAGGTGACGCAAGTAATAGGGCCATCGCATCCTTACAAAATTAGATGAATGTGATAACTTGTAGAAATACAAGTTATTTATGCTGCCTTATTCAGATATTGCGGCCAAAAGAGAGAAAATATGCGTCGATTGTATGAAAATTAGCTAAGAAATACAATAATTATAAATTACCGCAATTACACCCACTAAGACCATTAAGATGGTAGAAAAGGATATTTCAAGTCTGTTTTGCAAGAAACCAAGTCATCGTATGCGCTCATGGCTCAATAGAGAAGGATTAACGCATCTACGTCATATTGCACCCATCATTCAGGAATGAAGAGACGATCAACGTAATGACGGTGCAATGCAACAGTCGATCCAGAGCTGAACTTCAACCGCATGAGGTAATAAAAACAATACCGCATGCGGGCACACGATCGGAAGATGCAAATGAGCAACGCAAACGCGGAGGATTGTGACACTTGCACAACTAACCATTGTACATATTCGATGGACTGATTGTATAACAGAAGGAATATTTATTCCACTATTTTCGGACCTTCCTTCCATAACAATAAAGTGGGGACCACAAGTCAGAAAGTCAAAGCCTTCAGCCTATAAATACCCTTAAAGAATTCACTGAAAAATATACTTGATACGGGGGTAATTGATACGAGGCTATTGAGTGAGAGCTGAGTGCTGATCGGAGGAAATATGGGAAGAGAAGATACAAGGCCGAGTGGTGAGTCTCAGTGCAATTCTGCCAAATCCTCGCCGAGAAGCTCTGTACTTAGATCCCTTCTACCGATTGAGCAAGCCTAAGAGGGAAGCTCATTCTTCCATTCACTCCATCAACGCTGGCAAGCGATTCTCCATTCCAGATCTGTGCCAAGGCATTGGCGCTTACTTGTATTTGTTTCTAACTATCATTCATCAATTGTATTTCATCTTCTTAATCTCTTCATTCACAACCATGTATCAGATGCTAAATAGTATTATTGAATGTCTCGATCATTTCCATTTACACTTCTCTGTCTATATCCGTTCCTCCGTAAATCATTTTCTCCATGATGTTTTCTTAATCCCTTGGTGACTAATATGAATTAAACAAGTAACTTAATCTGTGCTTAAGAAATAAAGATGTTTAGCTAAAGCATGCTAGACGGCATCTTCACCTGTGAGAGCAGAAGTGAAGATGCCATTCTGATCTGTCGAAAGAAGGTTAGAATAATACGTTAACTAAAGCAAGAAGTACTTCCAGAGATGGAAGCAACCTTGTGTTCATTACGTTTGTCCCTGTTTCACCACAGAGATGTGGGAACGTGGCCGATCACCGAGAGGTGTACGCCAAGGGAAAAGCGAAACCGTACTTATGCCTTTAACGCAATTAAGGAACTTGCGATGTTTGTACTAATTATCTTTTCTCTTTCTATTCCACACATAACACTTGCCACCGTATAACACGATCTTTGTATAATCTTCATAGCCAGTCTCACCCTCAGTATCTTGTATCATAAAACCTGTATCTTGTATCATCATAGCTTAGGTTTATTTTATCGCAATTTACTTTTACCAAAATTTACTTTATTATTGCATTTTTATCGCTTACCTTTACTTTATCGCATTTTTGAATACTTGTACAAATGGACTTTTTATAAATTGAAAAACCCCTGGTCGTATATATCACAAATATAACGCAATTAACCTAAAACAATCCCTGTGTTCGACCTCAGATCACACCGAGAAACTTGCGGTGAAATTATAT
This sequence comes from Benincasa hispida, assembly GCF_009727055.1. Taxonomy (NCBI): domain Eukaryota; kingdom Viridiplantae; phylum Streptophyta; class Magnoliopsida; order Cucurbitales; family Cucurbitaceae; genus Benincasa; species Benincasa hispida. The sequence goes on along the minus strand of NC_052356.1, from coordinate 1,654,449 downwards.
TTGGTTTCAACGCAAGGAAACTTGTGACAATGCACAATATACTACAAGAACATTCACTAATAACGTATATCTAGAAGTAGTATCGCATATCATTGCATAAAATCTATGACAACAAGTTTATGGCATGGATTTGTAGTTTATAGATTCAATTTCTGTGTGTCAAGTTTATGTTGCCGTTGCCCGGGAACTGGTAACGGGGACATGAACTTGAACCTTGCTTGCATCATTGTATAGTTTATGTCACGATAGAATGCAATGATGAATCTGATACAAGGCATCGCAATCAATAGCCCGGGAACGCATAGAGGACAGGTCAACACAATCGATCAAACGAGCGCAAAGTTGTGCCCCTTGCTGAGAAGCACATCCGATGGAAGAATGTCCGAGGAATCCACAATCTATATGCTTCGTAAAGAATAACCCTTTCTCCAACACTTACAACCCCGGATGGAGAAACCACCCAACTTCGTGTGGAAAATCAACAACAAAATTACCAACCATGGCGCAAAATGAAGGGCCACCAAGATTTTTCTGTGAACAAACAGTCAATCGCAAAATCAAGCTAGCAGTTCACAGGCGCCACAATCTTCATCCCTGGAGAGGCTTACTAAAGCAGTATATTGAGAATAATGAAACAGTAGTCTAGAATCGGCGACTTCAATCCGCAATCTTGAAAATTTAGATAGGACAGACTGCGGGCGAGTTAAAGAGTAGACCGTAAGGGGTGTTGCCGAGTTTCAACTGAGCTCCCACGCAACTCAGGGAACACAGGAAAGAAGCAGTGTAGGTTGTGACTTTGCGAAGCGAAAAAAATAGTAGCGAAAGAGAAGAAAGAGCCAAGTCAGACTATTCTAGTTGCGATGGAATCCCAGACCTCATTGACACAAGAGGAACCAGAAAAAAAATGAGACGATGGAATCGGAAGTTGCGTCACTCAAAGCCTATGGAACAAGGAACCGTGAAAGTACAGCTGCCACCATTTCCTCAGAGACTTAAAGAAGAAAAAAATGATGAAATGCAGTACATCGCTTCATGGACATGCTGAAACAGTTACATATCAACATCCCTTCACCGAAGCGATTGAACAAATGCCAAAATATGCAAAGTTTTTGAAGGACATGGTGACAAACAAAGAAGAACAGGGAAGTTTGCAACGGTGGCGTTAACGCAAAGGTAAAAATCATTATCCCACTAAAAATGCGCGACCCTAAAAGTTTTACAATACCCTGCTCAATTGGCAGGATATATATAGGTCAAACGCTTTTGCGATCTCGGGGCCAGTATCAACTTAATGCCCTTTAAATTTTTAAACAGTTGAATGTAAGGCAGTTGGCGCCCACGATGGTGACTCTCCAGCTAACGGACAAGTCCCTTGTCCATCTAGAAGGGAAGGTGAAGGATGTTCTGGTCTCTATTGACAAATTTATCTTACCGACAGAGTTCATCATCCTCGATTATGAAGCAGACAAGGATGTACCCATCATTTTGGGATGACCATTTTTATCCATTGGTCACGCTCAAATTGATGTATACAAGGGAGAGATCACGCTAAGTGTGAATGGAAAGAAGCTCAGGTTTGACATTATTAAAGCCATGAAGTATCCAGAAGAAGAAGACCTAACAGATTCCGACAATGAACCCAGTTATAACGAAGAAGAAGAGTTCGAAGATGAAAATGAAAGAGAGGATGTGACCGCATCCATAGCAATCTGCAATGCGATTATGGAAATGACAACCAAAGAAGAAAAACTAAAGTTGAATGAAGAGAGAAAAATACAAAAACCATCCTTGGAACAACCACCCACTGTGGAATTAAAAACCTTGCCAAGCTACTTGAAGTATGTTTTCTTGGGGCAAAATGAAACTCTACCAGTAATAATTTCCTTTGCGTAACAAGAAGATCAAGAGAATGCGCTGCTGAGCATCCTGAAGAAGTACATAAAAGCGATAGAATGGACGCTAGCAAACATAAGAGGAATCAGCCCCGCATATTGCATGCACAGGAGACATCTCGAGGAAAACCAAAAAGGGTCGATCGAACCTCAACGCAGACTAAACCCTACGATGAAGAAAGTTGTGAAAAAAGAGATAATCAAATGGTTGGACACAGACATTATTTATCCAATCGCTGATAGCACGAGGGTCAGCCCCGTACAATGCGTGCCCAAGAAGGGAGGGATGACGGTAGTCCCAAATGCAAATAATAAATTAATACCAATGAGGACCGTCACTGGCTAGCGGATCTGCATGAACTACCGCAAGCTCAATGCGGCGACGAAGAAAGATCATTTCCCCCTGCCTTTCACTAACTAGATGCTAGACCGCCTAGCAGGAAATGATTACTTCTATTTTCTGGACGGATATGCAGGCTACAACCAAATCATGATTGCTCCTGAAGACCAAGAGAAAACCACATTCACCTACCTTTACGGAACGTTTGCTTTTCGATGCATGTCGTTTAGATTATACAATGCGCCGAGCACGTTCCAGAGGTGCATGATGGCCATCTTCTCTGAGTATCTTGAAGATTCTGTGGAAATTTTTATGGACGACTTCTTAGTGTACGGGCAAACATATGAAGTCTGTCTGAACAATTTGGAGACCTAATTCGAAAAGAACACATTTATATAATAGGCTCAACATTACAACACTAGCAAGAGCATTGCAACATTCTTGTTGATCTAGTCCTCAAGCATTGGGAAAGATGTGTGACACTGCTATGATGCTTGCTTGCGATAAGCGCGCACACGTGGATGAAATAGCGTTCTGTTAATCTTCACAGCGTTGCAACGCTAACGGTAGCTTGTGACGTTATCTTGTATATGAGCCTATTGTTGGGGTTGATGCCCTAAAGTCTCGTGTCCTGTAGTTTGTAAACAGTTTGTACGAACGCTTGTGTTGTATTTTGCTCAATTGCTTATTTTATTTGTTTTACCACAAACCAATAAACATAAAATCCCTAGTTATCTGTATGTGACTCAAGCATGTATGTGGTGACATACAAGTGGATCATGTCTTGAGTGATAACTAAAATGGTCTGTAGTATATGGATATAGGAGGGAAACCTTATCTTGGTAAGCTACGGATGTGGCCCGCTTTGTGGAATGGTCACAAGTGTTGTGACTTGTCACAAATGATCTGATCCTAATAATTCGTCTTGGGGACATGCGAGTGGGGGCGTCCTATACAAAGAGTTTGTATAAGACCGGATCACAAAGTGTTAACGTCTTGTTATATAACACCAAACTTGAATTTCCTTCTTCTCCTTTCATATTTTAGCATCTTAGCTTAGGTTTTACATTTTTATTTTGGGTTGTAATCGATGGATCGAATCTTTATCTCAAATTAGATTTTTTTAGGTAATTCCTATCTAGTTTCTTTGAGCAAGAGTTCCTATGTTCAATTTCTTGAGATTTCTTTAATTAAATTTGATATCTTTCAACTCTATGCTTTCTTTGAACTTTGATGTAATTTAGATTTGCATTTATGTGTTGGACTGATGACCCTATCATAATTGCACGTTTGTGCTAATTAATTTTGAGCTCATGCATTTTCTTGTGTTCGTCTATGCTTGAATTTACCCTGGTGGCATAAGATTGAATGTGAATGCTTAGATTTATAGGTTGGACTAGAATCTTAGTAATACATGTTCAACCTAGGTTCAAAGAACAAATTGATTAAATTAAGTAGTTTGTCCAATCAATTAGTCACACAATTAAATCCTCAATCTTCATACATATGAATTTTAATTCTATATGGACGCTATTGAACCCAATAGAATTAAGAGCATATAATTTAATTAAGGAATGTCTTTCCAACCTTAATTAATAATTAGGACGCTTAATTGGTTCAGTTTTAATTAATTGTCGGTCTTTGTAGAGTCTAGTTAAGTCAAATCGATATAGTAGTTGTGCATGCATATAATAGATGTTTGTTTAATCATTGAATTCCATGATAGAAGTTGCATAGGGTTCTCTCTCTTGCTCTAGAAATTAGATAGACCCCTATCTTTTTTTACATTTACCCTTGCATTTTATGTTCCATCCTTTCTTTTCTTTCCACACCAAAACCCCTCATTTACCACTCTAGTTAGGAATTTGGCTTAACGAAACAAATCGCGCTTCCTTGCGGATCGACCCCTACTTACCATTGTTGCTATGTTTTTGTAGTGATGGACTAGTTTGGTATTATAAATTTTCTTTTGATTTTTTGCTCTTTTTGGGAATTAAACAACACTTGAAAAGGACGCAAACACATGGATATAACCAATCAACAGTAAGTTAATCCTTCACAAATTGCTCGTAACTATAGCTGGGTCAAATTACTGTGTTACCCATGTAGTCACATCTAACTCCTTAAGTACCACTGATCCATCTAATGAACAATTAGTTATAATTCAACTATAAGCTAGAAACCATATGTTATATCTAATATAACATATAAACTATAAACAATTAATTAAAATTATATGTTATATCTAATATAACATATAATCTATAGTTTATATTATATCACATATAATGTAACCTATAGTTTAATATGAAGGACCTCTTAACAAAGAGTTCCATGAGCACGTTTGGATCGCTATAATTTTACAGTGACTGAAATACACCAGATACATTCAAACGCACAGTTATGCAAACAAATAGTAATTAACGACATGCTTTGAACAAGAAAAAAAACAAGGGAGAGAGTTCTCATACCAGTTGAAGATGGTCTTCAAACTTTGGAACTCAACGCAGTGGATGACCTCTACTCGATCAACCAACGGCCAGATATGCAGCACAAACAACCGTAAAAACACGAATGCAGTGGGGACAACACCACCAAAAAAGAGCCATAGGTATTCTCGAAGTGAGAACCCAAAGCGTGGTCTTTGGTGAGTTTGGTAGAGGTAGGAGGAAGAACTAATAGTGTAGGCGATAAGCAAGTGGGAGGGAATATGAAGCTATCGTATAGCAAGATGCTTATCGCTTAGAAGAAACTACACGACCGTGTAGATTTTACTGAACTATCATTTATAAAACAAAAGGTGATTATTTAGCATTCACGACACACTATACGATCGTTTATGAAAACTAATCGATCGTTTAGGACTTAGTGTGCGATCATTTAGACGCTAGGTAGGTGATCGTTTAGGTGCTGAGTGATTATCGTATAGGCTCTCGATTTTTAGCGATCGATTACGTTTTCACACCAACGCACTCCTTCGATCTTTTTTTGAATGATTCAAAATTGAAACGCATTTCATTTTTATTCATCGGTTATAATAACTGACGTTCTTCCCAATAACGCACGTCCGAGAGAGATTTTGGGTTAACTATCATATAATTAACCAATTAAATTATTAAACCTAGGAAAGGGCGTGACTACAATAGTTATCAACCCTGTGAATGACATTTACTGCCTACTAACTGTTGCGGAATAACTCTTATACCAATATAAAACTCATATACAGCGGAACATCTTTAGGCCCAAAATTTATTATAACATATTTAGAGTCATTACAATACTAGATTCATAAGTCCCAAAACCCACAAACCCTAGTCCCTATATGAACAACAGTAACATGTGTACATTATTAACAGTAACCACCTAAATTGACGGGTTACAAATCTCTTTTTCCTTTAGTGGCAGAGCAGATGCAGAGCTATCTTCAGAGGATTTGACCGCTACCTGTGGGGAGGAGGGTGGGGGGGAAGAAAACATTTGAAAATGGGGTGAGCTTGCGCCTAGTGAGTGACTTAAGAAAGACAATTTATTCTCATGCAAAATCTCAATAAAGAGTTTAACTGAAATATAAGCTTCTACAATACTTGTACTGTAGTATAAACATTTTCCAAGCATGAACATATAAAGCTATTTTAATCATAAAACAGTAAAACTCTTTCTCAGTTGAGGATAACTCTACTATGGGCAAAAACAATCCCAACACCAACTACTAGTCAAGGGAGAACCCTTTTGCTCAATCTTTGACTCTACCTACGTGCATGTGGCCATACTAAGTACCATCATACCTTAGGTACTTCTGTTCAGATACCTTCTCAAACGTCTTTCAGTATTTGGTTGGTTTGGTACCTTCTCAAACATCCTTTAGTACCAATAGATACCTTCTCAAATGTCCTTCAGTATCTAGTTGGGCGGATACCTTCTCAAATGTCCTTCGGTATCGCGTTTTAAGTAAAACTAGTCATAAATGACTTTCTCTCTTTAAAGCATGTAAAGTATAACATATATAAAAATATGGCTTTAAAGGTACTAACGCATGCTGAGTATATTTAACATATATAAATCGCTTTTCAACAATTTCGCACACATGCATGCGTTTAAAAACATAATTCATGGTTTGCTTGGAAATCACTTTGTAAAACTAGCTGGTATGAGAATAATCTTCTTTAAAACATGCTTTCTATAACACATTGTAATAAAACATTTTAAGCAAATGTTTTAGTCAAAACGTTTTAGCCACTCACCTTTATTTCTTAGGAGCTTTTCACTCTAGTAGCTCCCTTTTCTACCTCGGGCTCCCTTTTCACCCCTAGAATTCAGATTCAACTTGCAGCTCAAATTACTCATAGTTATATATCTTATTTTGAGATGCTTCGTTCTAAAAATATATTCTAAAATGTCTCAGAAAGCTTACCCTAAAATTTGAGCTCATAAATCCTCGTGGTTTGGCCGGAATCACAGAATCTTCAAGACTAGCTCAAACTGATTCGACAGCCTGACCCTTCTGTGTTCTTCTCAGTTTCCAGCCCGATCCCTTAGCACTTTTCTTCCAGCAGCCCTACCCTGAAATCTAGACTTTTAGAGCTTTCAGGTGGCTTTAGAATCACTCCAAATGCATGAGTAAATTTGGAGAACTCCCCGTCCCAATTTGATGCTTCCTCTTCAGACCTCACTGTCCAATGCGTCCTCTATGTCTAATGCATGGATTTGGCTCCAACACAAGGTTTGCTCCACTCTCCCACTCTTTTTACGGTATTTCTGATTTTTGATCTAAAAATGAAGTCTCATGGCTCTATTTATAGGCATTCAAACCTTCTCTGGAGTTGACACCACCTACTTGGCCGCATAGCCAAGTGTCTCCTTCTCACCTCATCAACGCAATACTGTGATCATCACAAGCTAAGTGTCTTACTCTCATGTTGCCAACGCATGAGCCTCCAATCTAATGCCACCACCTCAAATTCTTAAGGCTTAAGGCTTTCGTCCCAAGAAGACACATGGTTTTGATGATGTTATCTCATGATTTCATCCTTGTATGCGTCCAACTCTTGGTTGCCCAACGCCTAGTCCATAAGCAATGCATAGCCTCTACTCAACGCATAGCAAGCCAATTCACAATCATGACAATTCAACTTAGCCATCGCAAGGAGCTAACCATCACCAACGCATAGGGTGACCACCCATTCTTGACGCATGGCTCACTCGCATGGCTTGCTTGGCATGGGCGCATGGTGCTGGCCACCAACGCATTGGCGCGCTGCTAGGCTGGCCGCTCGACGCATGGGCTTGCTTGGCCGCATAGGCTACGTGCGGCACCTTGACGCTTGGTTGGGTGCTTAGGCGCATGGGCGTGCTACTTCGACGCAGACGCATGCGTCCGGTCGGGGCTACTCGACGCATGGCCTGGGCACTGGCCGAGGCAGCTCGACGCATGGCTGTCTTTCCATGCATGCCTCGCCCATCCGTGTGCCTTCCAACGCATCATCTCCTTTTTCCTTCTTTAGTCGCATGCCTTCACCAACAACTCTTCCAACGCATCAACACCACTCTAACACACAGAATTCTATACTTAGCTAAATTTCCAATCTTTTCCCCAAAAGTTAACCTTCCAAATTTCCTCTCTTCTTCTAATTTCCACTCTTTTCTCTACCATTTCACCCTAGTTTCCACATCAACCTACTCATGACACTAATCTCAATAGGGAACATACTCAAGTAGAGAAATTGGGCTTCGGGGTTCACACTACATGACACAAGACTTTAGGGCATCAACCCCAACATAATATTCTCTTACTTAACCTATAGTACTTAATATGAACCAAATTCATATTAATGTTAATCTATGATTTTTATATGAATCACATTTATATAATTAATATTTGAACCATACTCAAATATTTATTTTCTCTCAAATAAAACTTTATATTATAATATATCGTATACATTATATTTATTATATCTCATATAATTAATTTTATATTAGTTATATCCTATATAATTAATTTCCTTTATTAATTTGAACAATTCAAGTTAATCCAAATTACTTCGATTCCCATTAACCCCAATTGAGCTAATGAGAGGACCTTATGGATCTATAGTTTGAAGCTCCAATAGTATTGGATTAATTGTTACTTGATTAATTGATTAAACTCTTTAATTAAATTCATCAACTTCCATTAACTGCCAGTCACTCCATTAAAGACCGACAGCGGCACTCTCTGCATTATAGATATATTTCTGTGTCCATTAGATATAATCAATCAGTAGTGCGTTGACCCTTCACAAATTGCTCGTAAGAACAACTGTGTCAAAATTACTATTTTCCCTATGTAGTTACATCTAACTCCTTAAGTACCACTGATCCCTTAATGAACAATAAGTTATAGTCCAACTATAATCGAAACTCTCTCCGACTAAGAGAGGGTGTGGCGTCACATTGTTCAATCCTCGGAATCAGTCCTTATGGAACCAATTTCTCTACTTACCCTAATAGTAGGAAATGAGTGAATTCCTTCTTGTGAAGTTGTGTTCCCATCTCCCCAATCAGATGAATCCCCCAAAATGGTAGGCATATTGAGTTGAAAAAATAGGCCACTCTCACCCATGTAGATCAAATACTTCCTTCATAGGCAGGAGTTCACAACACACTCAAGATTCAAGTCAAGTCACATATGGTCATCCTGATGAAATATAAGTCTCTTCTAGCAATGGTGTTATATAAAGAGACTATTCATTTTGTTGTCTAGTCTTATATAAACTCTTTGTATAGAATACTTTCGCTCACATGTCTCCACATGAATGATGAAGCTCCCATCGTTTAGTAAACGTAGCCGGGTACGATCGAGTACTAATTACTATGCGATGAAGCATGAGGTACCCGATCGTTTAGCGCACAAGACATTAGACGCGCAAGTCTAAACGATCGTTTAGACGACGACGTTGCTGTGAAGCACGATCATCTAGACGATCACATAACAAGTACTTAAGCAAACTTTTTACTATGCGATCGTGTAGTCAGGAACTAAGCGATGAAGCTTGCTGAGCTACACGATTGTCTAGTGTGTGCATGTCAACCTACTCTCGAGTATTCGATACTCTATGATCATTTACCCCATCGTTTACACGACTCGACCAATGCTTGGTCATCTTCATCCTCGAAGAACAACAACTTATTGCCTTGAAGCTTCATCACGAATGACTCACAGATACTCAAACAATTTGAATTTACAGACTCGATAGCAAGTTAGTACGCCCAAAAACATAGGGGCCCTTACAATTAACTTTGAGTGTAAAAGAATTTAAATGACCAGAGGCTTCATCCTAGAAAACTCCATTAATCCACATCCAAAAACACGTGTTTAACGCTTAAACAGATTGTAGACATGCTTTACCCTCCGAGAAAGTAAATGCTATTCTTTGCATCAATAATCGTGTAGTAAAAGGGGTGACATCATATAGATGATCTTAGTAAAATGCTCAGGTGCGCAATCGTTTAAAAAGAGCTAGACGATCGTTTAGAAAAACCTATGCGATTGTTTAGCAAACCGCGCACGTGTATATGATCGTTTAGTAACACTAAGCTATCGTGTATGCTCTCGGTTTGCTACGCGATAAGCAATATACACAATCAGTGAGAGAATGCTGATTCTTTGCAAAATGAAAACAATTTTCATCTTATCCTTCAGTTATGAAAACTGAATGCAACCTCCCACTATCTCATTCGGTTACGGAGAAAAGGTCGGGACAATTATCCCATAATTGTTAAATTAAAAAAATATATATATAATCTTATTATATTTATAACATATGGTTTAATATTAGCTCATATGCAATACATTAACCATAGTTCTTTTCTCCTCAATTAGATATAAATCATATTTATATCATTTTCCTCCAATTAATGTATCTCATACATCATGTCAACCATATCATATATAATTGACCAGTTCAATCATATCATATATAATCGAACTCCCTTTTGTCAATTTGAACACTTCAAATGACCCAAAAACTGTTTCTCAACTTGAATCCATTGAGCTACCAATGGGACCCTATGAACCTATGGCTTGAAGCTCTAATGGTACGTGAATAGCTGAGTTAACTACCAAGCATTCCACTAAAGACCGGCAACTGAACTCTTCTCACCACAGATATATTTCTGTGTCTATCGGATATAACCAATCAACAATATGATAACCCTTCACAGATACTCATAAGTACACCTGGGCCAATTTACCGTTTTGCCCCTGTAGTTACATCTAACTCCTTAAGTACTACTGCTCCCTCTAATGAACAATACAACATAGTCCTACTATGTGTGGACACCTCTCGGGCCATGAGAAGGTGTGTGACATCACATCGTTCAAGCTCCAGAATCAGTCCTTAACGGAGCTATCTATCTACTTACCCCTGCTTTGAGGAAGAAGTGAATTCCATCTTGTGTAGCTGAGTTCCCAGCTCCCAAATTAGACGAATCCCCAAAGTGGTAGTTTACCCCCATTTATCTAAATGATCGGTCTACTTGGTGATAAGCACCACATACTAACTAATCCTACAGATAAGGAGAGATTCAATCAACCTCAGAGAGGATGAGTATTTCGTAATTCTTTTATTTTTTTAAGAAAAAAGTATGTTGATAAATAAATTCCAATTTGTAGGTTCGCGTCGGCGATCTGGCCACTCGCACCTATGCAAATCAAAGGACCGTCCTTAAAGGCAGGAATTCCCAAATCACTCAGGATTGAGGTCATGTTACCTATAGTCATCCTACTAAAGTGAAGTCTCTGTCATGAACGACGTTATATAATTATATACTATAATTTATCAACATGCATTATACTTTATATTAATCACATTAATATAACTAATACCTTTAATGCTCTAAAATAATATGAACAATTCAAAATATTCCAAAAATAATTATCCTTTGTTTTATCCTGAGTGAGTTAGTAAGTGGATTTTATGGACCTATAAATTAAAAGCTTCAATGATACTGGATTAATTAATTAACCTCTTTAATTAAATTAACCAACATTCATTAAATGTCGGTCATTCCACTAAAGATCGACAACTACACTCTTCGCACTGTAGATATATTTGTATGTTCATGGATAAAATCAATCAATAGTAAGTTGACCTTTCATAAATTGCTCGTAACTACATTTAGGTCAAATTACCATTTTACCCTTGTAGTTACATCTAACTCCTTAAGTATCCCTAGTCTCTCTAATGAACAATTAGTTATAGTCCAATTATAAACTAAACCCCTTTCTAGCCAATGAGAGGGTGAGAGGCATCATTGAAGACCCAAAATCAGCCATTAAGGGAGCAATTCATCTACTTACCCTCAAAGAGGGAAGGAGCGAATTTTATCTTGTGTAGCTGTGTTCCCAGCTCCCCACCCAGACATATCCCTAAAATGGTAGGCTCATTGAGTCGATGAATATGACCACTCTCACCCATATAAATCAAATGATTTCCATCATAGGTAGAAGTTCACAACTCATTAAGGATTAACGTTAAGTTACCTATGTTCATACTAGTGAAACGTAAGTCTTTTCGTAATGGTATTATAAAGAAAGACTGATCATTTTGCGATCCGATCTTATACAAACTCTGTATAGGATACCTCCATTCACATGTCTTCAGATGAATGTGAAGGAAATTTTCATAAAAGATCCTTTGAGTGGAAGCAAAGATCGTTCCAAATTCCATTTTTATTGAACATGAAGTTTTAAAGTAGAACAACAATTAGATATGCATTTATATAAAATTACAGCATGCTTTAAAACAAATATAAAGGGTTTAAAAAACCCTTTCCTTTGAAGAACTCTTTCTTCAAGAATTCCCTCATACAAACCACGAACGAAACTCCTTCCACGTGAATCTACTTCTTCACGCGGACACCACCACTTGAGAACCCTTTGTATTCTTTTGGGATTAAAGGATTCAAGCAAGAGTTGTGTGCTTTGCTTGAATCCTTGGAAGAGGGAAGGATATGGAAAGGAGGAGAGGGATGAGAAGAACTTTTCTTCTCTGTGAGTGAATTGAGAAAGACGATCATCTTTTCTTCTCTGTGAGTGAATTGAGAAAGACGATCATCTTCCAAAACCAACTTTAATCCCACGTAATATCATTGAGAGAATAAGAGGAGAGAGTTATAACTTCTTCCCTTTTATTAATTTCAATTAAATTAATAAAATAAAAAATATATAATAACTACTTTATTATATATAGCACTATATGTTATTCAAATATAACATATAGCCTATAGTCTTATATTGCATCAAATACAACATAAACTATAAATTTTATTCTCTCTCAAAGTATACATGACATTTAATATAAATCACATTTATATTCAATCCACTTATATGAATCTCATCCATATAAATGATATTTGGATCATATCCAAATATTTAATTCCTCTCAATATAAATCATATTTATATTTAATTACATGAATCTCATTCATATAATTGATATTTGAATCATATTCAAATTCCACCCATATTACCTTAAATTATAATGTATCAAATACATTCTATTAATTATATCATATATAATTAATTCCCTTAATTAATTTAAACACTTCAAATTAATCCAAAGATTAAATCCCTATTGAACTACAGAGTGGACCTTATGGACCTGTAGATTGAAGTTTCAATGGTAGTCAGATAATTAACAAAACCCTTTAATTAAATTACCCAACATCCGTTAACTGTCGGTCACTCTAATAAAGACCGATAGCTGCACTCTTCGCACTATAGATAAATTTCTGTATTCATTGGATATAACCAATCAACAGTGCAATGACCCTTCGCAAATTGGTCGTAAGTAAAGCTGAGCCAAAATACCGTTTTGCTCCTATAATTACATCTAGCTCTTTAAGTACCACTGATTCCTCTAATGAATAATAAGTCATAGTCCCACTATGGCCAAGTCCCTCTCGAGCCAGGAGAGAGTGTGGCCACTATGTTCAAGACCCGAAATCAGCTCTTAAGGGAACAACTTATCTACTTGCCCCTACATCGGGGAAGAAGTGAATTCCATCTTGTTTAGCTGTGTTCCCAGCTCCCCAGTTAGACGAATCCCCAAAATGGTAGGCTTGTTGAGTTGGCAATCTGGCCACTCTCACCTATACAAATCAAAGGACTACCTTCATGAGCAGGAGTTCACAACTCACTCAGGACTCAAGTCAAGTCACCTATGGTCATCCTAGTGAAATGTAAGTCTCTATTATTAACGACCTTATATAAAAAAACTAATCATTTTATGGTCTGGTCATATACAAACTCTTTGTATAGGATACCCCCGCTCACATGTCTCCACATGAATGATCAAGATTAAATCATTTATAGCACTTTACAACACTTGTAATACCTACAAAGCGGGTCGTATTCACAGTGTCACCAAAAGTACCCAGCCTTATCCATCTACTAGAGATCGTTTAGGTTATTATTTAAACAAGATTCACTTGTATGTCTCTACATACTTGTTTAAATTACATGAAATAACCTGGGATCTTAGTTTATTGAATTAAGTATATGCTTATAAAACAATACTTATTTTATTAACAACAATATGTTTATACAAAGTTTACAAACTACGAGATTACAAGGAGATTTAGGACACCATTCCCAACAAGCTTCCACTTGTCCTAAAGCTTAGGGAGACTAATGTACAATACAAATAAAGTACAAAAATACAATAAACTAGGGCATACACTATACCCTAGTAACATCTCCCACTTGCCCTAGATAATGTGCTACATATCCCGTTGACCCAGACTTTCTAAATGACCTTCAAACACTTTAGCCGTGAGAACCTTTGTAAACGGATCAACAACTTGTGCTCCGAAGCAATCTTCGTGAGAATCACATCACCTTGATGCACAATCTCCCGAATCAAATGATATTTTCGTTCTATGTGCTTGCCTCTTCGGTGACTTCTAGGTTCCTTAGAATTTGCCACAACACCATTGTCATCACTATAAAGTGTGATGGGCAAAGACATATTTGGAACAACTTCCAAATCAGTAAGAAACTTCTTAAGCCAAACAGCCTCCTTAGCAGCTTCACAAGCAGCCACATATTTGGCTTCCATAGTGGTGTCTACGATGCATCCTTGTTTGCTACTTCACCATTCTATAGCTCCTCATTCAGAGTAAACACTGACTCTGATGTGGATTACCTAGAATCCCGATCAGTCTGAAAGTTAGAGTCTGTGTATTCTGTAAGGATCAAATCCTTATCTCCATACACAAGCATATAGTCCCTCATTCTTCGAAGATACTTGAGGATCGTTTTGATTGCCGTCTAGTGATCTAATCCACATTGGACTGATATCGATTGACTATCCCTATTGCATAGTAAATGTCAGGTCTAGTACATAATATTGCATACATAAGGCTACCAATAGCCGATGCATAGGAAATTCGTCTCATTGAGCCAATTGGGTCCATTTTAGCTCTTTCTACTCTGAATCTCCATATCGAACACAACCCTTGGAGATCATTAAAAAATGACATAAAATCTGATAAAATCATATAAAAATTATTTTAAATCCAAGGTAAATAACACACATCTTAGGTGTATTTCAACATGAGGGACATACAGTTGATAAATGTCTCAATAGAAATCCATCAGGTAGTAATGCCCAGCCCACAAGCTCATATCAAAGAAGTTCTAGTAAACGACATTAACAACACGGTCGGGTTTATGCTAAAACTCGGTGAGAGGCCGAAAAGTCCAATACAGTACTGATAAGTACACTCTCTATTTTGGGACATGATGCATTAAAGTTATTTGATTTTGGTTCACCACATTTGTTTATATCATAAATATTTATGATACATGCTAAGTTAGGAATAGATCTTTACAATATGTTCTATTAGTTTTTATGTTGTCTTGAGGTATTATATCAGTAAATGAAAATGTAAAAGCATGCCAAGTTTTAATAGCAAAACGTATGTTAGATGTGACTCTGGTAGTCTTAGATATGCTACATTTTGATGTCATATTAGGCATGGATTGGTTGGCTAAGAATCATGCCAACATAGATTGTTTTCGTAAGGAGGTCATTTTTAGCCCTCCCGTGAAAGCTAGCTTTAAGTTTAGAAGGGCAAGGACTCGGATCTTTTTTAAAGTACTCTCAGTCATAAAAGCAAGAAAGTTGGTCAACCAAGGTGTATAAGGCCTTCTGGCTATTGTGGTTGATACCAGAGACATCGATGCCATCTGACGTTAGAACCAATTATTAGGGAGTATGCGGATGTTTTCCTGAGGATCTTCCAGGTTTGTCACTATATGAGGAAAGATTTCACACTTGAGCTAGAGTCAGGTATAACTCCTATATTTAAAGCCCCATATAGAATGGTTCTAGTTGAATTGAAAGGGCTCAAGACCCAGCTAAAAGAGTTTCTCAATAAGGGCTTCGTACATCTGAGTATGTCACCCTAAGGTGCACCGGTGGTGTTCGTGGAAAAGAAAGATAGTTCGTTACACATGTGCATTGTCTACAAGGGGTTGAACTGTTGAGGTTGATACCCTATGTGAAACCTGGATTTTCATTTTTCCTACTTAAGAATATGGAAGTTAAATTCTATGTTGAAGTAAAGGAAATTTCTAGGTGTTCAATAGATTTTTCTTGAGTAGTTTTGAGTTAAGTTTTAATTGATGAAAAGATGGCTAAGTGTTGCACTAGGAATTGCTATGCATTGGCCATAAGATCTTGGAAAGATTACTTGGGCAAAGGGAGAAGAAAAAGTGTGAATTTGGAAGATTGACTTTTGGGGAAAAACTTGGAAAATTGGCTAAGTATAAACCTATATGATGGATGCGTTGGATGCATTGGATGCGTTGAATGATGGTTGCGTTGGATGCGTTGGATGCGATGGATGCGTTAGAAGGGTGGTATGCGTCCATACGTTTGAAGGAAGAAAGTTGAAAGTGATGCGTTGGAAGGTTGGGATGGCACGAGGGTCGACGATGCAAAGGGCATGCGGACACAAGGGTGAGAGCCAACTATGTGTTGAATATCCAAGGGTTTGTGGACGCATATGAAGGATGAGCTCATATGGAGAACGTCATCCGGACATGTGGCTAGTTAGGAGAAAATCTTAAGCCTTAAGAAAATTAGGTGGATGCATAAGAAGACATGTAAAAGTTGAGGGCTATGCATTGGTGAAAGGAGAAGAAGACACTTTGGCTTGCGCTAATGTAAGAATGCGTTGATGGTGTGAGGAAAAGACACTTGGACATGCGACCAAGTAGGAGGTGTTGGTCGTGGAGCAATCTTGGACGCCTATAAATAGGGCCAAGGACTTCAGATGAGAACTCAATTCTCTTCAAAGGACATAAATAAGAGTGTGTGAGGACTAATTAAGAGAAGACTATGCGTTGATGGAAGAACGCATGCATTGGTAGCATGACCATGCGTTGGTCAAGAAGTTCTAAGAAGAGAGATGTTGTCGGGTAGAAAAGACAGGAAGTAGCATCAACTTGGAACGAGGAGTTCTCCCAGAATACTCGTGCGTTTGATGTGATTCTAAAGCCATCTGAAATCTAAAAGAGTCTAGTTTTCAGGGTAGGGCTACCGAAGAAGAAGCTTCAAGGAATCGAGCTGAAAAGTGAGGACAAGACAGAGAGGTCGAGCTGTTAGGTAAGCTAGGCCAGTCTTGATTTTTTGATGTTTTCGGCCAAACCATGAGAAGTTATGAGCTAAGATTTTATGGTAAGCTTCCTGAGACATTTTAGAACATGTTTTCAGAAGAAAGTATCTTAAAATAAGCTCTGGAAATATGAGTAATCTAAGCTGATATTTGAATATGGAATTTAGGGTTCAAAAGGGAAACCTAAGGAACTTCGGAAAGGAAAGTTCCTAACCAACCAAGGTGAGTGGTTATTGTGTTGTTGTATTGTTGATGTAATTTCTATATATAGGTAAATATATATAGGGTATAATGTTAAATTAGCATGATCAGAAATATAAGTTTATCTTGTTACTATGCTTGTTAAGATATTGCTTGTATGTTTGTGTTGGAAACTAGAATTGTACCCGAGATATATAGTTAGCATGCTTAAAATGGTACTTGGTAGGAAAATATAGTCGGCTTCAGCTGGTGAGAAATGATAGTCGGTGACGAGCGACGAGGAATATAGTCAAGTTACCTAAGCATAGCTAGAAAATAGTCGATGTGTACATTGGCAAGATAATAGGGTACAGGGACAGTTTCCACAGGAATTGTTGTTGTCTTAGTATACGTGTGAAAGTACTAGGGAAAATGTAGGATTATGCCAGGGATAACTAATGGTAAAGCTGGGGATGTTTTTATTATGTGATAACTAGTGGTTAAGCTGGGGTTGATTGTTTTAACCAGCGGTTTGGCTGGAAAATAATATTGAATTTGTGGTAATGTTCTTGTTGACTATGTACTGCTTTCCAAAAGTATATTTCTGTTGACAAAGTTATTTTTTTTATCTAAAGGCACCACTCACTGGGCTTTATAGCTCATGTTTTCCATGTTTTATGTCCCCCCCCCCCCGGTAGCGAAAGGTGAGGAGTTCCAGGGTGCTGCTAAGGCCAAGGTTTACCACGTGCCACATTACACTTCCGGAGGGTTTTACAGTTGTTTTTGTAAACTTGTAATTAAGTCTTGGAGTTGTATAAATGTTACATTGTTGTAATAAAATGGGCCTACTTAATCAGTTGATTGTTAAATTTGTACATTGGTATCAGAGTTATTTCTGCAAGAATTATTAGGCAGTAGGTGTCAACAAAAGGGTTGATAACTGCTGCAGTCATATCCTATCCTAGGCTCAGAGGATAGTCTGGGATGAGGTGTGACACCTTAAATCTTGTAGGGTCCTATAGTTTGTAATTATAATGTACAAACATCTTATTTCTTTAAAAAAAAAATATGATGTTTTATTTCAATTTTAGTTGCATTAACCACAAACCAGTAAACTATGATCCAAGTTATCGTGTAGCTTAAACATGTATGTAGATACATAGAAGTGGATCATGTTTAAGCGATAACCTAAATGGTTTGTAGTAGATGGATAAGGCTGGATACCTTATCCTAGTGACACTACGAGTATGACTCGTTTTGTAGAGGTTACAATCGTTGTGAAGTGCTACAAATGATCTGATTCTAATCATTCATGTGGAGACATATGAACAAGGATATTCTATACAAAGGAGTTTTTATAAGACCAGACCACGGAATGTTTAGTCGCATTATATAACGCCATTCATAATAGAGACTTACATTTCACTAGGATGACCAAAGGTAACATGATTTGAATCCTGAGTAAGTTGTGGACTCCTGCCTATAAAGATGGTCCTTTGATTTGTATGGGTGAGAGTGGCCAGATCGCCGCTCAATAAGCCTACCATTTTAGGGATTCGTCTGATTGAGGAGTTGGGAACACAGCTACACAATAAGGAATTCACTCCTTCCCCAATGTCGGGGTAAATAGATAAATTTCTCCCTTAATGGGAGATTTCGGGTCTTGAGCAATATGGCGTCACACCCTCTCCTGGCCCGAGAGGGGTTTGGCCATAGTTGGACTATGATTTATCGTTCATTAGAGGAATAAGTGGTACTTAATGAGTTAGATGTAATTACAGAGGCAAAATGGTAATTTTGGCCCAACTGTACTTACGAGCAATTTTTGAAGGGTCATCGTATTGTTGATTAGTTATATTCAATGGACCCTGAAACAAATTTGTAGTGCGAAGAGTGCAGTTATCGGTCTTTAATGAAATACCCGACAGTTAACGGATGGTGAATAATTTAATTGAAGAATTTAATTAATTATTCACATACCGTTGGAGCTTCAAGCTACAGGTCCATGAGGTCTCCTCTATAGCTTAATGGAAATTAATGAGAGTCAATTTTTGGATTAATTTGAATTGTTGAAATTAATTGAGGAAATTAATTATATGTGATATAATTAATTTAATCTAATCATATATGATATAATTACTATAATGTATTTGATACATTATAATGTAAAGTTTACTCGAGAAGAAATAAATATTTGAATATAATTCAAATATTAATTATGTGAATTTGATTCATATAGTTTAATTTAATATAAATGAGATTTATATTAAATGCATTGATGAGAGAATTAAAACTAAAGATTATATTGTATATGATGCAATATTAAACTAGTATGTTATATATATATATATATAATAAGTTAGTTATTATATATATATAATGATTTTAATTATAAATTAAAATTATTTATTTTTTATTTTTAAAGTTTGATGGGAGAGAAATAACTTCTCTCCCTTATTCTCTCTCAACTACTACGTGATAGTGGGGCGGCTTTAGTTCTTCTTCTCTAGTGTGTGTTTTATAGAGAAGAATGAAAAAATAAATTTTCCAGGAAAAATTGAAACCCTCTCAATCTCCTCTCTACTCCATCATTCCCTCTTTACCAAAATAGCCAGAGCCCACAACTCTTGGGTTCTCATCCCAGAGAATATTGAGGTAGCCATTGTGGTAGTGCCTATTGTACGAGGGAATCCATTGAAGAACGATCTTCAAATGTAAGGGTTTCGAACCTAAATTCATTCTTCTGTGTTTAAATTTTTTAGCATCCTGTAATTTCTAAATTAAATGCATGATCTTCTGTATGTTTTCTGTAAATTCTAAGTTATGTGAAAATTGGGAAATCGGGACGATTTGCTTCCGCTCAAGGACTTTTAACTAGGTTCCTTCAATTAGTATCAAAGACATTGGTTTTGGTCCCAATTTTCTTAATTTTCAAGAATGTTTTTTTTACAGTTTTGGTGGGATTTAGCATTCTTAATTCATATGATGTATTCTGGCTGATGAATGTTGTTTGCAATAATGGATGTTTCGGGATTGGACTTTTAGATTTAATTGTTTTTCTTTTACAAAATTGTTTTGTAAGGGCCCATGTTTTGGGGCATTAAATCATTATCGAGTCTATAATTTTATGTTTTGGAGTTGTTTGTGATGATCCCGATCGAGTTTTGGAGAAAGCGAGATGAATTTTGTTGAGGTTTTGAAGGCATTCGAAGCAATACAATAGGCGACTGTATTGTAGAATCACGATGTTGCGATGTTGCAGACGTTGATCTTCTTCATAGCGTCATGACACTAGGGCATAGTGTCGCGATGCTCCAAGATGGAGAAGACGCGTGATCCAGCTACAATTCGCGCGCGGTTCATGGTCTATTGGTCTAGTTCTGTTCGTGGGTTCTTTGGTTCGAGTTGTTTGGGTTCCTCTAGACCGACTTGTGGTCTTGTTTGGGCGGTTCAAGGCTTGGTTCACCTGTTTTGAATCGGATGGTTTTTATTTTATAGTAGTTAGTTTTTTAATTTTCTTTTAGGTGTCCAATCCCAGTCCATCAATTGCTTTTATATTATGCATGTGATGTATGATTTATTTATTTTTATTATTATATGCCATAATGTATGCCGTATAGTATAAAATCCCACCATAGGTTATGATTTTAATTTCATGCATCATGTTATATTATAAATGTGATAAATATATCTAGTTGCATGATTTATTTTATAGCATGCCCATGCCCATGCATCATATAATATAAATGTTATAATATATGCATGCATTCATTAATAACATATCCATGCATCATTTATATTATAAGTGTTATAATATATGGTTAAATGTATCTATGCATGATTGTTATTAGCCTATTTCATTACCTTAATATATAATTATTATATAAGTTAGTAATGAAATGAATTTGCATGAAGCATGACACTACCTTAGGTAACTTATAAATGTTATAATTTACTAAGTAGGTCAACAGGCAATAAATGATTTTAATTTATTTCATTTGTTTATAATTGTTCTAACTAATTGAAATTAGAAATTAAAATCAATAAATCAAAATTGCATGCAAGCATTCAGTTATAATCATCTTTTAAAATTGTTTTAAAATACGATTCATATATACTTGAGATCACTTTTCTAATGAGATTAGAAATTTAAGTTTGATCTTTTAATTGATTTAATAGGATTAAATTGATTTCTTTTTTAAAAGATTAACAATGTAACAAATGTATCTATAAGAGATCTTTTGTCTAAGGCTAGTTCTATCTAGGTTGGGATGTTTAAGTTGACGAAAATGTAGCACCCCTATCTGGGAACTTACCTGGAAAGGCGAATTAGATAGATTTGTTACAAGCATGCAATGTTTGATTAAAGTTTGTAAAAGTGTTTAATAAACCTTAATCAAATTTGTTTAACTAACCAAAGCAAGTGTTGTTTTTGACAAATTAAACAGTAGTTAAAATCAGTAGTTGGGTTTTCCTAAGTTAATTAACCCTATAGGTAAAACGCTCAGTGGAGGAAAATGGGATATATGATACTTCATTTTTCCTCTTCACATTTCTCCCTAAAAATTCACATCGGGAGATCTATACTTGGCCTTGTGGCACCTTGAGTGTCCCCCTACGAATGGTGTTTGTATATATCAATATCAAGGTGAATGGAGAGAGTATTTATAGTAAGTGGGAGTGGAAAATGTGGCAACACATCCCTCGGTCTCTCTCATTAGTTTGAAATAAAGTTTCATGTACGGCCTCGTGGCACCTTGAGTGTCCCCCTACGAATGGTTTTTTTTTTTTTGCATGCCGCTTTATTCAAACTCCAACAATGGATAGGATTATTTTAGTTTCATGTCCTAATCACGGTTGGCTCATTGAGGCTGAATTTTAGAATCTAAAATGAGAAGTTACACTTACAAGAAATGTTAAGCGAGTTTAATAATTTTTGGACTGTACAATGGTAACTGATAGTTACAGTAACAAGGAGTTGTTCTGTCTATTGGTTGAGATTGTCTCATTCTAACGAAGGGGCACCTGATCACCCTACAGTGGCTTTCGTCCTGCCTCACTGAAACATCATTGCAAAATAGACGTCACTTAGGGTACATTAGATTATTTTACTAAAATTGATTGGTTTTTTCTAAGTGGTTTAATGCAAGTAGACTAATATAATTAATTTGTATGGTTTCGGCAAACTTATTCGTAATTTTTTTCCCTAAACTCTTAATTTACTCATTGTTGACAAATTAATGGGTGAAAATTACACGTCTTGGAAAAATACAATCAATACAATCCTAATCATCGATGACCTTCGTTTTGTCCTAATGGAGGACTGTCCTCTCATTCTAACTCTAAATGTTGCTCAAAATGTTAGAAAAGCATACAAACGATGGACACGAGAAAACGAGAAGGCCCGAGCGTATATCTGTAAAAGTCTTTCTGAAGTCTTGGCCAAGAAGCATGAGCCCATACTTACGGGCCGTGAGATTATGGAGTCCCTGAGGGGAATGTTCGAACAACTGAACACACAACTCAAGCACAACGCTCTCAAACACATCTTCAATGCCAATATGCAAGAAGGGGCATCTGTTCAAGAACATGTTCTCAACATGATGGTCCACTTCAACGTGGCAGAGAGGAATGGGTCCGTCGTCAATGAAGCCAGTCAGATTAGCTTCATTCTGAAATATTAACCTAAAAGTTTCCTACAGTTTCGTAGCAATGATGTTATGAACAAGATTGACTACAACTTAACCACCTTGCTCAATGAGCTACAAACCTTCCAGTCCTTGATGAAAACCAAGGAACAGAAGGGTGAAGCAAATGTTGCTTCATTCTCTAAGAAGTTACACAGAGGTACGACCTCTAGGACGAAGTATGTGCTTTCTTCTTCCGGTACCAAAAATTGGAAGAAGAAGAAGAAAAATGAAAAGGGGGAAACTAACCCACTAGCTGCTGTCCAAAAATGGCAAGAAAGCCAAGGTTGTAGAGGGAATCTATTTCCATTGCAACTAGGAGGGACATTGGAAGAGGAACTGTCCCAAATACTTTGCGAAAAAGAAGAAAGTCAAGCAAGGTAAATATTATTTGCTTGTTTTGGAAACCTGTTTAGTGGAGAATGATGATTCGGCCTGGATAATTGATTCAGACGCCACTAACCACGTTTGTTCTTCATTTCAAGGAATTAGTTCCTGAGGCACTAGAAGCTGAGGAGATGACAATGCAGGTTGGAACTGGCACGTCGTCTCAGTTGTGGCAGTGGGAGGTCTCCAGCTGACTTTACAAAATAAATATATTTTACTAAAAAATGTATATGTAGTTCCTGGTTTGAAAAGGAACTTAATTTCTATAAAGTATTTGTTAGAACATTCCATTACATTAACTTCTAAAATAAAGTGTTTATTTCAAAAAAGGGTGTTAATATTTATTCTGCAAAGTTGGAAAACAATCTTTATGTGCTAAGACCATTAGCAACTAAAGCCCTCTATAATGTTGAAATATTTAAAACTATGGTAACTCAAAATAAAAAACCTAGAATTTCTCGTAAAGAAAATGCCTAATTTTGGCACCTGAGATTAAGACACATCAATTTCAATAGGATCGAGAGGTTGGTAAAGAGTGGACTTCTAAGCGAGTTAGAAGAAAATTTTTCACCTGTATGTGAGTCATGCCTTGAAGGAAAAATGACTAAAAGATTTTTTTACTGGAAAAGGTCATAGGGCCAAAGAACTCTTAGAGTAGTACATTCAAACCTCTGTGGTCTGATGAATGTACAAGCAAAAGGAGGGTTTGAATATTTCATCACATTTATTGATGATTATTCAAGATATAGGTACGTTTATTTAATGTAACATATGTCTGAATTCTTTGAAAAGTTCAAAGAAGTTAAGGCCGAAGTTGAAAATGCATTAAATAGACCAATTAAGACATTTCGATCTAATCGAGGTGGAGAGTTTTTGGATCTTACATTCTAGAACTATTTGATAGAGCATGAAATTGTATTCAACTTTCAACACTTGGTATACCACAACAGAATGGTGTAGTAGAAAGGAAAAATCGAACCCTGTTGGACATGGTTCGGTCCATGATGAGTTACGCTTCCTTACCTGATTCGTTTTGAGGTTTTGTAGTACAGACTGCAACATATATTTTGAATTGTGTTCCATCCAAGAATGTTACTAGAACACCTTTGGAATTATGGAATGGTTGTAAAACTAGTTTACATCATTTCAGAATTTGTGCCCAGTGCATGTGCTTGAGGCAAATCCCAAGAAACTAGAACCTCGTTCAAAACCATGCCTATTGTAGATTACCCCAAAGGAACGAGAGATGGTTACTTTTTCAACCCTAAGGAAAATAAGGTGTTTGTGTCGACAAATTCTACTTTTCTAGAAGAATACCACATAAGGGAGCACAACCCGAGGGATCCCAAGGTCAAGAGCAAAAGGTCTGCAGGCTTAATCGATCCATTTATGAAATGAAATAGGCTTCTCGGTCTTAGAACATAAGGTTTGACAATGCGATCAAATCTTATGACTTTGATCAGAATGTTGATGAGCCTTGTATATATAAGAGGATCATCAATAGTAGCTTTTCTAGTGTTGTATGTAGACAATATCCTACTCATTGGAAATGATGTACGTCTACTAACTGAAGTTAAGAACTAGCTAGCGACTCAATTCCAAATGAAAAGATTTAGGAGAAGCTCAGTTTGTTCTAGGAATTCGAATCCTTAGAGATCGAAAGAACAAAATGCTAGCTTTGTCTTAAACATCATACATTGACAAAATATTTGTCGAGTATTCGATGCAAAACTTCAAGAAAGGTTTACTACCTTTCAGGCATGGGTTTATATTGTCTAATGAATAGTGTCCTAAGACACCTCAAGAGGTCAAGGAAATGAGACAGATCCCCTATGCATCAGTTATTGGCAGCTTGGTGTATGCGATGTTGTGTACTAGACCTGACATCTGCTATGCGGTGGGCATAGTCAGTAGATATTAGTCTAATTCAAGATATGATCATTGGATCGCAGTTAAGAATATCCTTAAGTATCTAAAGAGAACGAAGGACTACATGCTTGTGTATGGTTCTAAGGATCTGATCCTTACAGGATACACAAACTCTAATTTTCATACTGATAAGGATTCTAGGAAATCCACATCAAGATCAGTGTTCACTCTTAATGGAGGGGCAATATTCTGGAGGAGCACTAAGCAAGGGTGCATTGCTGACTCCACCATGGGGGCTGAGTATGTAGCGACTTGTGAAGCTACTAAGGAAGTTGTTTGGCTCAGAAAATTCTTGATTGATCTAGAAGTCGTTCCAGACTTGTCAAAGTCCATCACACTTTATTATGATAATAGTGATACTGTGACTAATTCCCAAGAGCCTAGGAGTCTCAAGCGTGGAAAGCACATAGAGCGAAAGTATCATCTCATCCAAGAGATTGTGCATTGAGAGGACGTGATCGTCACGTAGATAGCTTTGGAGCACAACATTGTTAATCCATTTACAAAGACCCTCACGGCTAAAGTGTTTAAGGGTCACCTGAAGGGGATAGATCATGTTTAGACTAGGGCAAGTGGGAGATTTGTACTAGGCATGTTATGCCCTAGTTTATTGTTTGTGTACTTTGTATATTAGTTTTACTTTATATTGTACACTCCACTAGCTTTAAGGTCAAGTGTATGATTGTTGGGGTTGATTCTCTAAATCTCTCAGAGTCCTATAGTTTGTAACCCTAATGTACGAACATTTTATTTATTTAATAAAATATATGATGTTTTATTTCAATTTTAGTTGCATTAACCACAAACTAGTAAACTGAGATCCAAGGTTATTTTGTGGCTTAAACATGTATGTAGAGACATACGGGTGGATCATGTTTAAGTGATAACCTAAATGGTCTGTAGTAAATGGATAAGGTTGGATACCTTATCTTGGTGACACTACGGGTATGGCTCGTTTTATAGATGTTACAATCATTGTAAAGTACTACAAATGATCTGATCCTGATAATTCATGTAGAGACATGTGAGCGGGGATATTCTATACAAAGAAAGGAGTTTGTATAAGACTGAACCACGAAATGTTAGTCTCATTATATAACGTCGTTCATAATAGACACCTACATTTCACTAGGATGATCATAGGTAACATGATCTGAATCCTGAGTGAGTTGTGAACTCCTACCTATGAAGGAAGTCCTTTGATTTGTATGGGTGAGAGTGGCCAGATCGCCGACTCAATGAGCCTACTATTTTGGGGTTTTGTTTGATTGGGGAACTGGGAACATAGCTACACAAGATGGAATTCAATCCTTCCCCGAGATCGGAGTAAGTAGATAAATTACTCTCTTAAGGGCTGATTCTGGGGCTTGAACAATGTGGTCAACACCCTCTCCTGGCTCAAGAGGGGTTTAATCATAGTTAGACTATGATTTATTGTTCATTAGAGGGATCAGTGGTACTTAAGGAGTTAGATGTAACTACGGGGGCAAAACCCTAATTTTGGCCTAGTTGTACTTACGAGCAATTTGTGAAGGGTCATTGCACTGTTCACTGGCTTTATCAAATGGACACAGAAATATATCTGTAGTATGAAGAGTGCAGTTGTCGGTCTTTAGTAGAGTGCCCAACAGTTAATGGATGGTGAATAATTTAATTAAAGAGTTCAATTAATTATTCACGTACCGTCGGAGCTTCAAGTTACAGGTCCATGAGGTCCCCTCTGTAGCTCAACGGGAATTAATGAGAATCCAATTAACTAATTATATATGATATAATTAATATAATGTATTTGATACATTATAATATAAAGTTTACTCGAGAGGAAATAAATATTTGAATAAATATTAATTATGTGAATTTGATTTATATAATTTAATTTAATATGAATGAGATTTATATTAAATGCATTGATGAGAGAATTAAAACTATAGGTTATATTGTATATGATGCAATATTAAACTATAGGTTGCATGTTATATATGATATAACATATAGTTATATATATAATAAGTTAGTTATTATATATATATATAATGGTTTTAATTATAAATTAAAATTAATTTATTTTTATTTTTATTTTTATTTTTAAAAATTTGATGGGAGGGAAATAACTTTCCTCCCTTATTCTCTCCAATTACTATGTGATAGTGGGGTAGTTTTGGTTCTTCTTCTCCAATGTGTGTTTTACAGAGAAGAACGAAAGAAAGAAATTTTCCAGGAAAAATTGAAACCCCTCCCCATCTCCTCTCTTTACTCTTTCATTCCCTCTCTACCAAAATAGCTAGATCTCACAACTCATGAGTTCTCATCCCAGATAATACCAAGGTAGCCATTGTGGTAATGCCCATTGTACGAGGGAACACATTGAAGAACGGTCTTAAAAGGTAAGGGTTTCGAACCCAAATTTATTCTTCTGTTTTATTTTTTTGAAGCATGCTGTAATTTCTACATTAAATGCATGATTTTCTGTATGTTTTATGTAAATTCTAAGTTCCGTGAAAATTTGGAAATTGGGTCGATTCACTTCCGCTCAAGGACTTTTAACCAGGTTCCTTCATGAACAAGTTAACTATTGAGAACAAGTGCCCTCTTCCTAAGATTGATGATCTGTATGATCAGTTACAGGTAACCACAGTTTTCTCCCAGTTCGATCTTCGTTCAGGTTATCATCAGTTGAGGATAAAAGATACTAATATTCCTAAGACTGCGTTCAGGTCTAGATATGGACATTATGAGTTTATTGTAATATCTTTTGGTTTGACCAATACTCTTTTAATATTTATAGATATGTTGAACAAAGTGTTCGAGAAGTTTCTTGACAATTTCATTGTAGTTTTCATTGATGATATCTTGGTCTATTCCAAAACAGAGGCAGGTAGAGATGTCCAAGGGGCGAGACAGGGAACAGCGAGCCCTTCCCGTCCCCATCCCCGCCTCCCTATTCCATTCCCTATCCCCGCGAATTTTCCTGCGGGGATTTCGCGGTGAAAATTCCCCCCCCCCCCCAATCATTTTTTTTCTAACAACTTTTTTTTATTTCAATTAAATATATATTTTTAATAATTCCTTAAATATAATCAAATAAAACTTTCACTAAATTAAAATATTATCAATTTTGGTAATAAAAACAATAATATACATTCAATTTAAAAAGATATAATTTAAATGTTAAATTCTCATAATTTATAAATTAAAATTCAAGAATTAGAACATAATATATTAAATATTACAACATCTAAGGAATTAAAGTAATAGAGTCTTAAACTTAAATAATTAAAACTTCCATAATTATCTTAACAAAGCCTACAATATTAATATTAATATATATTTTATAAATTTATAATTTATATATAAAAGTCGGGGCAGGGCGGGGTCGGGGAATATATTCCCCATCCTCGACCCCGAATTGCAAACGGGAAAAAAATTCCCCACTTCTTCCCCTATTCCCCATGTATTTGGGGATTCTCTGCTCCGTTCGGGGTGGGTCCTCTCGAGGTTAAGCAAATAAATTGTGCTTAAGGAACATACCTTTAAAAACTATCTTTAAATCTTCTCCGAACTTTATCTTCCATGGGTTTTGATCTTCTGCAACACTAGGGACGCCTCTATTGAGCCTTGCTTGCTATGACTCTGGTAAAGACTGACTTGTGGGAGCCTCTTTTGAGAGAGGGAGAGAATTTATAAGGAGAAGTATCTTTGTAAAGAACTCGCTTCTCTGTGTTATGAGATTAGAGAGAAGAAAATAAGAGGAACCTCCTTGCAGAGAACTACCTTCTCTTGTCATGTGAAATGTGATAACTACCCACTTCATCTCTCTCCCACTCCCATAAGGGAGTTATTTTCATTAACTTCATTAATTAATTAATTAATAATTAATAATTAATAATTAAATTATTCAATTAATTGATTTAGTTAAATATCTCATATTTAATCAAATAAATATTTGAATTATTCAAATATTTATTTCTCTCATAACATGTAGCTTTAATATGAATCTTATTTACATTAACTTTTAACCCATAGTTTTAATATGAATCTTATTCATATTAATTTGTTATTTGAAACACATTCAAATGTATTATATCTATCATATTATATAGTTTAATTTAGAATTAACAATATATTCTAATGTATTTATATACATTATGTTAATTATATCATGTACAATTAACATATTATTGCCTAAATTAATTTGAACACTTCGAACTATTCTTTCAGGACAATGATCCTCGTTAATCCGTTGTGAGCTAGTAAGGGGACCTAATGGACCTATAGATCATAAGCTCCAATGATCTGAGATTAATTAATTAAACTCTTTAGTTATATTAATCAACATTCATTAACTATGTGGAAAACCATTATGGATCCATAGTTGCACTCTTATACGTAGTACACCATGTTGCATCCATGAATATAACCATTACACGTAAGTTGATCCTTCAGAATTGTTCATAATTACAGCTGGGTCAAAATTCTGTTATACCCCCTCTTAATCCTTAAGTATTGGCCCATTATTCAAGTCCCGGAGTAGCACTTAAAAGAATTACTCATCTATTTATTGAGTCGGTGACTCGGGCCACTCTCACTCATGCAAATCAAAGGACGAGCCCTATATGATCATCATGTGAAATATTAATATCTTCAATTAACGAACAAAGAGAAATTAAATATTTTGAGCCTCAGTCTTATACAAACTCTTTGTATAGGATATCCTCACACACATGTCTTATGAATGATTCAGATCAAACCGTTTATAATAATGACAAAGTGGGTTGTATCCATAGTGCCACTAGGATAAGGCACTCAATCTTATCCATATATTCTATAGACCATTTAGGTTAATACTTGAACATGATGCACTTGTATGTCAACCACATACTTTTCGGAATTACATTTAATAACCTTGGATTTTTACTATAATGGATAATAATGAAATCAAATCATTATTAAATAACTAATTAACTACGAGGCCTTAGGGCACAAATCCCAATATTTGACTTATTTTTCTATTTGAACATTATTATTGTATACAATGTGTACTGTATTTAGTTGAGGTGTAATCAATTTGCAGTATATTCAGTTCATATATATAATTTCCCTTAAACACTAATGACAATTATTTGTGAGATGATGACTGTAAACTCCTCTAACAATGTTTCCACTTCTACCACGGTGGGATCGCTCATTGTCAAACCCCATAATGAAGTACCAGAGAAGTTCAAGGGAGAAAACTTCAAAATATGACAATAGAAGATGATCTTCTACCTCACCACATTGAATCTTGCATATATTTTGAAGGAAAAATACCCAGCTACCTTCCCACTAGAAGCTGTAACTCATGAAACGAAAGTTGCGAAGCAAGCATGAATGCATTTAGACTTATTGTGTCGTACTTACATACTTAGCGGTCTTAAGAACACTTTGTATAATGTCATTTCAATGCCTACAACACATCAAATCTATTGTGGAAGGCATTAAACAAGAAGTGAAAGCTGAAAGATGTTCATATTAAGAAATTAATTATGGGAAATTTCTTAGATTACAAGATGATTAATACCAAGTTGGTAGTCAATCTGATGGAAGAATTGCAAATTATCATTAATGATCTATAAAGTAAAGGATTGGACATTTAGTGAGTCATTCCAAGTTGCTATTATGATTAAAGAGTTGCCTCATTCCTGGAAGAACTTCAAATGCTATCTTAAACACAAACGAAAGAAGTTATTGATGATGGGCAGAAATGTATGTCATTATAGGCATTTTAATTAGAATTATGAGGGTTGTTAAGTAGAATATGCCTGATTGTACTAAGTTAGTGAGAAAACGAGCTTGCGTCAATCGGCATTAAGAATCTCGGCTAACCCATTATTATGTGTTACTTTACGTCCAATTATCTATTTTTGTAGCTAACGCAGGAATCGATCGCATGCGGTAAATATCGCCATCGTAGAGGCATCATATACACGATCGCATACACTCGACGCATGGATGTTGCGGCCATTAACCGCATGCGTCCATCGCATGGAGGTTGCGACTACAGAGTATAACCATAATAGAGGGATGACCGCAAGGGTGGTGGAATGCGATGATACTTCGGAAACTAAGCATGAACGCATACCTTGGGAGTATCAAAAGGTGATGTTGACATTTCACCTACCATGCTGTTAGCAGCAGAGATTTAGAGTAGGTCCATCACGCCGTTAGCTGCAGAATTTCAGAGAAGGACCATTAATGATATCGGCGATCAAACTCTATAAATAGAAGCCTTGGAGCACAACTTTAGATATCCGAGCTTCTACCTTCGGGCAGATCCTTGTGATCTAGACGAAAGTGTGAGAAGATAGTCTTGAGAGTTCTTCATTCCTCCTACCATTTCGAGTGATGATCGGAGCTCCATCGGAGATAGATCTTGAGAGAGACTACTCCACCGCCCATCCATGACACCATCAGTAGCCTTGACACACATTTGATGGACGCAAGACATTGCCCATCTGGCTCTCCATATCTCTTCTACCTCTGTATTGTATTACATTGTGGCTTAAGAGATTAATACATTTTGTGATCAAGGCTAAGTAAGATTGCTAGAGTATCGCATATTTAACCATGCGGCATAGACATATGAAGCATGCAGCAAACCATCGAAAGGTGTGCGTTGCATGAATGTTGTGAGAAAATCCTATTTGCTTAGTGTGATGTTGTAGCAATGCTTGTCTATGAGCTAACTAGTGGTAGCTAACTACACAAGAAGGTAAGTGGTGGAACACATTAAGCAAAATAAGTAGTGTTCCTAGAGATAGGAATAATCTTATGTCAACCATGTTTATGTGATTATCTTGTCGTATGAGCACATCATTCATCATTTAGTCATAATTGAGAGAGTAGTCTAAAAACCAAATCTAGGTTTGAGAGAGTCAGATTGGATCGCATAGGCAAGAATAGAGGCTTAAATATAAGCTCTGTTTGCTATTACACAGTGTATGCACCCTATAGATAGGATATGAAAGTATGCGATCACATCGCATGTGTCTAGAAGTAGGATACGGTGGTATGCGGTCATCTTGTTTATGTGTGAGAGCATGTGAGAAAGAATAGAGACTTAGACATAAGGCCTCACGACACTACCACATATACATCGCATGCGTCTTTGTCAAGTGTGTGTAGCATAATCGCATAGCTTGCATTGGCTGGGGTCACCCTTGCGATTAAGCTTATTGATGCGGTGAAGTCATTCCAGCCATTTTATCTATTTTCCCATGCATCTTATTATGAGTTAACAGTTTTCGTGTCTCTATCTCTCACAGTCATACTTCCACTACTTAATATGTTACTTAAGAATAGGAGTAGCGCATAACCCTTAACTTCAAATTCTTTTATTCTTCGCTGTAAACACTTTACTTCATAACATTTAGCTACAAGTCCCTGAGTTCGACCTCGGATCACCCGAGAAACTTGTGATCTCGTTATACTTGGCGAGAAAGCAAGAAAACTTGTGGTAGGAATGCATGGTCATCAAATGCATATTGCATATCTCTTAGTCCAATGCATGACCAACGATGTATGGAGAACGAACAATGAACGCATATTTATTTACCTCCAATTTCTAGCCCATCAGTTATCCATGGAGGACCTTGTGGTGAAACTCAGCATAGAAGAAAATAACAAAAAAAAAATAAATAAATAAACCTCTACTGCTAAGGTTCGTATTGCTAAAGCTTCAAGGCATAAATTCGAGAAGAAAAACTTCAAGAAGAAAACTATGAGTCATGGATTGAGAAATGATGCTACCAAGCGCATTTAAGGAAATTGTTGGGTTTGTGGTAAGAGTGGTCATACAGTTGTAGTGTGCAAACAGAAGAAGAGACAAAGTTCCAATAATCATGCCAAAGTCGTGGGAAATGATGATTTGATTGCCGTCATTTCTAAGGTAAGTATGATTTCGAACATTGAAGGTTGGTAGATTAATACTGGTACTACTAGGCATATTTGTAAGAATAAGTCATTGTTTATTACATATGAGAAGAAAGATGACAATGATAAGTTGTACATGAAAAGTGCTTCCATTGTCTCTAAGGAATGAAAGGGAGATCCTGCTGAAATGAACTCATTAAACTAATATTACATAAAATTGGGCTAAAAAATATTTGTCTCTTAATGTGCATTAGCTAGCTTTGAAGATGTAGTGTGAAAGCCTCTTGAATATTTTTTTCTTGCTTCTTGTAATGGCTTCTTCTTGTACATGCAATAGTTTAATGGTCGAATTCATGTGAACGTCTTCCTCTTTAGTTGATACACAACCCTCTAATCTCAATACCAAATTATTGTTGCTTCACAAATAGGAATAGGCATTGGGTTGGACATTGGATCGGCTACTCCCTCTCTTTGGGAAGAGTTGTAGGGCTTAGGGCGCTCCCTCTTCACGACTCGAAGTAGCAAAGGAGTTTAATTTATGCTCCTCCTTAGGTATGTGATGCATGTTCCAATGGTCAATGTGCTTCACATTATGGTTGTAGGCAAGCTTGCTCGGGTCTACATTATCGAGGTCATGATCATCATTAGAACCATCGTCATCTTCATCAAAAGTTCATTGTCCTCATTCTCTCCACCATGATCATCATTATCCCTATTATCATTTGTTTCATAAACAAGTCTTCTACAGATTAGGTGTCCCAATATTGTTTTTCAACATTCTTAACGAGCATCATTTTTACCATGTTAGGATGTGTGCCCTAAAAGCTCATAGCTAAATAAATTATTTGAAATAATGATTGATTATTTTATATATGCAATTATCCATTAAGAAAATATCCAATGTTATTTTATGTAACTTGAACAGTATGTGGTAGACATACAGATAGATCATATTCAAGTGGTAACCTAAATGGTCTACAGTATATAGATAAGATTGGGTTATTCTGATGACACTACGGATATAACCCACTGTGTAAATGTTACAAAAGTTGTAAGTGTTACAAGCAATTTGATCCAACTCGTTCAATTAATTAGTATTAATTAATTAGGTTAATTTATATTTATTTAATTTATTAAATTAAATATGATTTAATATAACAAATTAAATATTAACTCTCTACAGTTATAAGGGAGTTAACATGAGTTAAGAATGGTTAGGGGAGTTATCTTCCCTCTAACACAGGATGCACAAAAGTTCTACATTGAAAAACATAGAGAAGAAATTATTCTTCCTGGGGAATCTCTAAACTCACTTCTCTCTCAATTTTCACAATCTCTCATCACTCAAAATTCACAGAGAAAACGTTTCTATGTAATTTCTTCTCTTCTCTTTCTTCTAAAAAGGTTCCCATAAACCTTTTCCTTGTTGGAGAATAGTGGAGAAGATGTAGTGGTGGTGTCCTATTCTTGAGACCGTACAAAACTTGTTGAGATCATGATCACAGTGAGGATTTGGAGAAGATTGAAGAATTGTCTTCAAAGGTAACTCTTTTCTCCTTAAATTCTTCACTGTTTAAAGCATGCTTAATTAGAATGTGTTTAAGTTCTCTGTATTTTCTTGTATATTCAAAACATAATAAAAGTATATACATTCACATGCTTCCGCTGCGGGCTTCGATCCCTTCACACCATTGTCTACATTACCATACCAAATCAATACAGTTAGTAAAGTAACCATAAATGCATTGTATTCTATATTTAGGATTTAGGATACTGACCTTTAGAAACTAAAAAATGTCAACATAGTTCTCTAAAAGAATATGGAGTGAGAGCATGACCATTATAAGATTCAAGGCACTACTTTACCGCTTCAAGTTGCAAACTTACCGGCTACTGAGGATAATTTCTCTAGGTCTAAGCTTTAAAATGGCACACATGTATAAGTTAAGGTTCATTGTATGCAAATAAATAAATAAATAATAATAATGGGTAGAGGAACATGTAATACCTGGAAAGCTTTGAGGAAACCCATAGAGAAAGTATTTCACGACAAAGTCTTTATTTGATATGTCTTTTATTTTACACCCAAACTTTGTATTCCAATGCATTTGAAGACCTTCTAGTATCCTTTCCCAAATTATGTTTTCCTAGCCCATGATGTTATAGTATTCTATGTCCTTTATAGCCTCCCTATCATCGTAACTTTGATGTAATAAACTAAGGTAATCTTCGTTGCATCATCATCGTATGATAACTCCAACACTTGTACTCTTCTTCAATAACATTGATGTGGAATGGGTCATACCTAGACCTATTACTAAACCATTTCCTTTCCAATCCTTCAAAAACCTCTTGATTCTAAGCTACTCGAGTGAGGGCCCACTACAAATCAATCATCAATAAAAACTCGTCCTTCAAAATTCGACGATCACTCTCTTTATGGAGAAGCTCATGTCATTTTCTCTCTAGGTCTTAACTTCCCTTAGCAACATGTGATGGACAAGGGGATTTTGAAAACCAAGTTGATGCCCTAAATCTCGTGGTTATGTAATTTGTAATTGTATTGTACAATTATTTTATTTTTTTTAATAAAATAAGAGGTATTTTATTCGACCTTTAGTTGCATTAACCTATAAAAGACAATAAGTTAAGATCCAAGGTTATCTTCTGTAACTTAAACATGTATGTGAATGTTGGGTTTTATTTCTTAAAACTTGTAGATAGTAAATGTAAATAATTGATTGTCATCAATAAAGAGTTATTAATGTTATTTTAATAAGTGTTATTGATTATATTGTATTTGTTTTGTCTTAATAATCCTAAATCCAATAGACTAACATCTTAGGTTGTCTTATGAGTCTTGAACTATATGTGGAGACATACATGGATCAATGTTTAAGATACAGCCTAAAGGATCTATAGCATAGGGATAAGGTTGGGTACCTGAACTTGGAGACAATATGGATATGACCCACTTTGTATTTGATACAAATGTAATTATCCAACTTGTTGGAGTAGGCAACATGTGAGTGGGGGTATCCTATGCAATGTGTTTGCATAAGACCGAACCACGAAATAATAACCACTAGATGTAACTCCATTGACTAGTTAGGTTTCTATTTCAATAGGATGACCTAAGTAACTAGTCTTAATCCTGAGTCTATTATGAATTCCTGTTCCTGAGGGATTGTCCTTTTATTTGTATGTGTGAGAGTTGCCAGTTCATAACTCAATAACCCTATCATTTTAGGGACAAGACCGAGTGGCAAGCTGGGAACACGATAATACAAGATGGATTTCGTTCCTTTCCAACTTTAAGGTAAACAGATAATTGTTCCCTTAAGTGTGTCTTTGGGACTTGAACAAAGTGCCCTACCCTCTCACTGGCCCGAGAGGGGTTTTTGTTTAATGGTTGGACCATAAAAAAGTTGTTCATTAGAGAAGCATTAATGCTTAAGGATACAGTAACCTAAGGGAAAAATGGTAATTAGACCCAGCTGGTGTTACAAACACACGTGAAGGACTAACTTGCTGTTATTGGTCTATATCTGTGGACACTGAAATATATCTGCAATAAGAATAGTACAGTTGTGGGTCTTTAGTGGAGTGTACCCACAGTTAACGAATATTGATTAATGTGGTTAATAAGTTTAGCCAATTAATCTCATATCGTTGGAGCTTCCGATCTGTAGGTCTATGAGGTCCCTTCCTAGCTCGTAAAAGGAATTGAGATAATTATATCTTGAATAGAGTTTGAAATTTTCAAATTTATTGTGGGAAATAGTATAATGTATAATGATACATTATAATATAAAGTTTATATTTTAATTAAACTTTATAATATGAATTTAATTTTGAATATGATTCAAAATTAATTTATGGGAGAATTAAATATTTGAAAGAGTTCAACTATTAATTTAATATGAATTGGATTTATATCAAAACTATAGGTTAAAATTAATGCGTATCAGATGCATATTAAATCTATAGGCTATGAGAGAAATACAATTGAAATAATTCAAATGTAGGTCAAATTAAATATTTTAATTTGATAATTAATTAATTGAAGAAATAATTAATTATTAATTTGATTTAATTAAATTAAATTAATTGAATTAAAACTATAGGTTATATGATAGATGTTTCATTAAATATGATTTAAATGAAATCATTAGTTAAATAAAACTTAATTAATTATAATTATTAAATTAATTTGATTTTTATTAAATCAAATAACTCATACGTAGGGGAGTTATTTGAAATGTGGGTAGCTCCCACGTTTCCTTTCTCTCTCTATTGGATGATATACCTGCAAAAACGATTTTTCTCTTTACAGAAGTGTTATGTGAAATTTCTTTAAAAAATTTCTCCTTCTTCTTTCCTCAATTTTGAGATTGGTTCCCACAAACCAAAACCTTAATTCTCAGAGAATAGGAAGGTTGTCCATTGATGGTGTTTGTGAATTCCAACTCAAAGGAGAATTGGCATTCGAGTCTTCAACGAGAGTAAGGTTTGTTTGTTTTTTTTTTTTTTGTTTTTTTTTTTCCTGTAGGATTAACCTAGAATTTTATATTAGATTTTTTTTAAGTCTTTATGGTTTTCTAGCTTTTCCCAGGGTACTGGTATTTCACGTTTTCTCAATTAATTTTGTGAAAGGTTCTGATATTTTCCATTCCGCTAGGGCTTTTATCCCTACAATTGGTATCAGAGTTTTTTTGTAGAATTAATTTAGAATTTTGAAATTTTCATTATGAATGTGTTTTTGCGAATAAATATTTTTGGTAAATTTTTTACCATAGATTTACATGTTTGATTCGATCTATTTATAAAGGCCTATACGTTTTTAGACATTTTATCATGCAATTAGAGTGTTATGTAAGTCCATGTCTAGAATTTGGACTGTCAACGATGAAGATCGAGACCAATTTTGGCAAAAAACGGACGAACAATTGACAAACTACCAGAATTGTTTTCTGGTGTTGTGGCATTGCAATGCTGCACTTGGCGTTACAACGCTACAATACATGCGACGTTAGGGTTTGCTTTGTGTGTGGTTCAGCTGTAGTTCGGTGGTCCAATTCGATTCAGTTGGTTCAAGGTGGTTTGGTCCGATTTTGTGTTGGGTTGGCTTGGTTTGTGGTTTTGAGGTCCAATTCGAAGCGATTTGAGTCGGTTCGAGTTGGTATGGTCCAATTTTAGAACCGCAAAAGTTGTTTTAGGATAAAATTTGCAAAATTATTGTAATTTATTGCTTTATTTTATCCTAGGGGCTAAACTATCGGTTCATTTACTATTTAAATGCTTTGTGGATATCATTTAGACAAATCACACCATAGGCTAAACATGTTCAAGCATTTTGATATATTATAAGGGTTATAATGTATGGTATTAATGCATTATATATATATATATATATATATATATATATATATATATAATTTTATGAGTTATTGAATATATTTTGATATGTTAAATATATGAAATTTGAATAGAATGATGCATGACATTATTTAGATAAAT
This sequence comes from Benincasa hispida, assembly GCF_009727055.1. Taxonomy (NCBI): domain Eukaryota; kingdom Viridiplantae; phylum Streptophyta; class Magnoliopsida; order Cucurbitales; family Cucurbitaceae; genus Benincasa; species Benincasa hispida. The sequence continues at coordinate 1,615,940 of NC_052356.1, read as the reverse complement.
ATAAAGGGTTATATCTATTTATATTTTGTGTATGCATGGTTGATTTTCATGAATTGTTTAATATAAGTGTTATATTAATAAAGTTGAAAATCAATTTGCATTGAGCATGACACATTCATACTTTAATATAGTTGTTATAATAAGCCATGAAATGCAATTAATATGATTTTCTTATTAATTAGAATTTGATTGTTAATTAATTAAATCATAGAAAGCATGATTATAGGGCTAATAATTAATTTTGTAATAGTTATATAATTAATATTATTAACCATCAACCTATAATAAAGAGTTGCATGCAAACTTAGGATCTTAAGGAATTATAATTAATTTTAAAATATTTAAAATTAATTTAGACCTTAGATTACATTAATTCTAATAAGATTATAATTAAGTCCTATTTTTTAATAGATTGAAAATATGACCTAATATAAGAGAACTCTAACGGTAAAGTTCTGTCTAGGTTGGGGGTACTTAAGATGACGGTTTATAGAACACCTCCTACTTGGGAACTGACCCGGAACTTAAGTTGAATTAACTTTAGTCTTTTTAGCATGCAATGTTACTAGGTTAATTAAATGGTTTAATTCACCTAGAACATTAGAGTAAAGACCTTATTATAAGAGTTATAATAGGCATAGACTTAGATAGATTCATTAGTCCGAATTTAATTAAGTATAATAAAACCCTAAAATGGCATAACACTTTACTGGGAGAAAAATGGTATATAGGATATATCAGTTTTTAGCTTTTTGATAACGGGCAGAAATGCACGTTATTACAGTGCTAAGTTATAAAACAATGTAGGTTTGCGTTGATAAAAATATACAAGATTGCGTCAAAAAAGCATTAAGTTCACAATATTGCGGTCGCATGCGTCAAACGCATTAAAACAGTTAACTTATGTATTTTTGTGCAGAATATCCGTTGTCGCAAGGTGGAAAATGCGATCCAAAGAAATCAACGGCCGAGCGCATCAAAGATTGCGTTAATGCAAGACTATGCGGTCATTTGCGCTCGCAAGTATCTGCTCAAGAAGGTTGCCGCATAGAGCAGGCGCAACTTGGTGGGTGCATTCGGGTAAAAAGCGTAATAAATGACAATGGGACAAAAAGCTGATGACAGTTGATTCCGAATTAAGTTGACAAGCCGTTAACAAACTACTGTAGCAAGTATACTTAACTTTTCAGTGACAAATATTCGACGCATCAGACAGAGAATTAATGTTATCCCATCAGTGCAATCATAGGAGAGAAGAAGCCTTTCACCTCGAAGCTCTATAAATACCAGAGGCCACCCTCAGTGAAGAGTTCGATAGTTAGAGAATATTCCCCTAGTTAGAAGTAGTCGTGTTCTTAGTTCTCTTTTACTTAGAAGACGGAAGCGAGGGAAGTGAGATTGTACTGAGAGATCGTTCCAGTGAACTTGGAAGAGTGCCGGAAGCGTCGAGATCAGAGAGAGGGCCAACTCCTGTGGAAACAGGAACATCTTTTGAGTAGAATAGAGTTAACAATGTAAAGGCCTTGGGAAGCAAGGAATTGCTACCAGGCTCTCTATCCTTATCTTCCATTGTCATTTTGTACTCTGAACTTATCTATAGAAATGAAATTTACATCTTTATATTTGTTAACTCTCTGTACATTACGCATGAGTAGCTAAATCTATCGAATGGATTGAGAAGCACTTAGCTAGCATAACTGAGGATCTTTATTCTATGTGATTATCTTGTATTATGTATGCGTCATTCGTCCATTAGAGATACTCGGGAGGGTAATCTAAGGATAGAATCTAGGCTTGAAAAAGTTAGGTAGAATCTAGGCTCGGGAGATTCAGATTAGAAACGCATAATCAAGAGATAGGAGCTTAGGAATAAGCGTTGTTTGCTATTAACACATCGCATGCATCCTAGAGATAAGTTATGATTGTATGCGGTCACCTTGTCTTTGTGTGCATCTGATGACATGCAGAAATGCATGTCATCTTAGGCCTTTTATTTAGAATTATGAAGGCTGTTAAGCAGAATATGCGACAATTATGTTAAGAATTCATGAGAAAAGAAGTTAGCTGTGTTTAGCATTGAGAATCTCGGCTAACCCATTATTATGCATTATTATATGTTTAATTGTCTATTTTTGTAGCTAACGCAGGAAGTGGATGCAAACGCAGAAGCCGGATTATCGCATAGACGACCGCATACGGAGAAACTCTCCATCACAAAGGCGAACGAATACGATTAACGCATGGGTGTTGCGGTGATCAACCGCATGCCTCCATCGCATAGGAGTTGCAATCGTCAAGCGATTGCGGTCATCGTGTAGAGCTGCGATATAAAGCGAATACGATCACTGCACGATTGCGGCTACACGATAATGCATAGTAGAGGGATAAACGCAAGGTTGGTGGAATGGACGCATCAACACATCTCTCAGGAAAATCAAAAGATGATGTTGACATTTCACCTACCACGCCGTTAGCAGCAGAGATTCAGAAAAGGACTAACGTGTCATGAATGTCAAAATCATAGTAGTCCATAAATGTTGTCAGCGATCCAAGCTCTATAAATAGAAGTCGCTGAGTAGAATTTCAACTCATCCAGGGTCTTTCACTTGAGGCTCGCCTTAGGGCGGATCCCTATGATCCAGACTAATGCGTGAGAAAGAAGCTTGAGAGTTCTTCATCTCCTTCATCCATTCCTAGTGACGATCAGAGCCTTCGATCAGAGCTAGATCTCGAGAGAGTCAGTTCCACTACCCATCCATGGCACCATCGGCAACCTTGACACACATCCGATGGAAGCAAGGCATTACTTCCAGCTGGTTCTTTCATTTTCTCTTCTTTTCTTATATTGTATTATATTACATTTTGGGATTAAGGAATTAATACATTATGTGTTCAATGCATTTCTGTGTTTCCTTCGATTCCATCTCCATCTTTCATTACTTAGCATCCTTAACTTTCATTGCATCACTTAGTGAGATTGCTAGATTATCGCATACTTAGTCATGTGGATTAGAGATATGATGCATGTAGCAAACCATCGAGAGGTGTGCGTTACATGAGTGTGTGAGAAAACCTTATTTGCTTAGTGCGAAGCTGTAGCAACGCCTGTCTATAGGCGGACGCAATGCTTGTCTATGAGTAAAGTCAGCAACAACTAACTGCCCGGGAGGGTAAGTGGTTGGACGCATCAAGCAATGTAAGCTATTGTTCACTAGAGATAGGAATAATCTTGCGTCAGCCAAGTTCATGCAGTTACCTTGTCTTATGAGCGCATCATTCATCATTTAAGCATACTTGGAAGAGTAGTCTAAAATCCAAATCTAAGACTCGAGAGAGCGGATTGGAACACATAAGCAAGAATGGGAAACTTAAGAATAAGCTTCGTTTGCTATCACACAGCGTATGCACCCTACGGAGAGGATATTGCATGCGTCCAGGAAGTAGGATATGGTGGCTGTATGCGGTCATCTCGACCCTTTTGCATACACATCGCATACATCCTATATTTAGGCTTTTAGTGTGTGTAGTATGATTGCATAGCTTCTGTTGGCTGAGGTTGCCCTTGCAGTCACTCTTAAGGGTTGCGATGAAGACATCTTCACATTTTATCTATTTTCCCATCTGTTTATTTCACGCCAACAGTTGTCATGTCTCTACCTCTCATTCTACTTCTCATTGTGTTGCCTGTTAGTTAGGAGTAGGAGTAGTGTTAGCATAATAACCCTTCCATCATTCTTTTATTCAACCACAGCATACACATTACCGCATACATCTAGCTACAAGTCCCTGAGTTCGACCTCGGATCACCCGAGAAACTTGCGTTCGCGTTATACTTGGCGTGAGTGCAAGAAAACTTGTGACAGGAATGCATGGTCATCGCATACATTCGTTAACGCATAATTCATTCCAACGCATGATAATCAACGCACACACTAAGAATATGCATCGCATATTGCGTTCACTTAAATTTAGTTATCAAGTCCTTGACGATTTTGTAATCTAAATTTTCATCATTAGCATCTCGCATCATCGCATAGGCAAGAAGTAGAGACTTAGGAATAAGCACTATAGACATTATCGCATTCATCGCATGCGTCCTAGAATTAGGAGCTACTGCATTGCATTGGAAAATGATTCTTGTCGTATGAGTGTAGCATGATCACATAGTTTGAACGCATTCTCGGGAAACACTAGCCAAAGACCTTCTCAACCCGTTCCTCCGCATACTCAGTGTATCTGCCGTATAATCAATCTTTTCTAAAATATGCCGCATACTTTTTATACTTCAAACAATAAACCAACCAAACCATTAATTCATCTGTTATCACTAAGTAATCTTAAAAATTATTACCTCATATTATGTTCCTTAGTCCCTAAGTTAGTCCCTGAGTTTAACCCTGAACTTACCTGGAAACTTCGCAGGATTTATACTTGGGTTCTGCTGAGAAAGCTTGTTTCACAATGCATTTTCCTTCACCGCAACTCCTTTCATTATATCACCACATAAAATAACGCATCAAGTTTTTGGCGTTGTTGCCGAAGACTTCGGCAATTCAGTGTGCTAACAGTAATTTTTTTGATTTCTTTGCAGCTTTTAATCACTGGCGAATTACGACCCAGAGATTGAAAGAACATTCCGACGAAGACTACGAGATAGTCGCCAACCACAAGAGAAAGATAATATGGCGGAACAATCTAGAAACGGAGCACCAAATGAAAACAATGTCAGGCGAATCAAATCCTACTGGCAGAGGACCACAATAGGCCCATTCGGGACTATGCGTCGGCCAACTTTTACGATTTCTCCCAGGAATCATGAGGCATGCTCTTGATGGATCGAGATTCGAAATGAAATCGGTGATGCTGCAGATGATCCAGACTACTGGACAGTTTAGAGGAAGGCATGGCGAAGACCTGCATGCCCACCTCCGAAGCTTCATAGAAATCTGCAACACTTTTGTGTTCCCGAATATCTCTACGGAGGAAGTTCGACTAACTTTGTTCTCATTTTCGTTGTGTGACCAGACACAAAAATGGGCGTATTCTCTTGAAATGGAGGAGATTACTTCTTGGGAACAAGTAGTAGAGAAGCTTATGAAGAAATATTTCCCACCAACTGAGAATGCTAGGAGAAGGAAATTAATAACCAATTTTGAATAGGAAACTGATGAATTGCTCAACGATGCTTGGGCGAGGTTTAAGAGGCTGGTAAGAGACTGCCCACATAACGGCTTACCAGATTGCTTACAGATGGAGATTTTCTACCAAGGATTAACCCCTGCATCGCAGACCACTGCCAATGCAGCAACAGCTGGAGGTCTGCTAGATAAAACGTATGAGGAGTTCAAAAATATCCTTGATCGCATTACAAAAAATCACGAGGACTGAAGAGAAACCGATTAAAGATTAAGAATTAAAGACAATGACGCGAACAAGGGGCTAGCGCATCCCTTTAGAACCAAATGACTGCGATGATGAGTTTAATACAAGGCATCGCAATTAACAACACGGTAGTGAAAAAAGGGCAGGTCAACGCAATTACTTAAACGACAGCAAGTTGTGTCATCTACGGAGATGCACATCCGATGGAAGAATGCCTAGAAAATACGTAGTCAGTATGCTTCATAAAGAATACAACCCTGGGTGGAGAAACCACCCCAATTTCGCATGAAAAATCAACAACAAAGCTTTCAACCAGTGGCGTAAAAAGAAGGGCCACTCGGATTTTTCCCGCGAACCAACGATCCAACACATAACCAAGCCAACAGTTCGCAGGCATCGCAATCTTCATCCTTAGAGAGCTTGCTTAAGCAGTACATTGAGAAGAACGAATCAGTGCTTTAGAGTCAAGTAACGTCCATCCGAAATCTCGAATTTCAGCTAGGACAGATTGCGGGCGAACTCAAAAAAAGACCGCAAGAAGCGTTGCCAAGCTCAACTGAGCTCCTCTACAATGCTGGGGGTACGAGGAAGGAATAATGCTTAGTAGTCTCCTTGTTAAGCAAAACAATGACTGCAGAAGGAAGGGAGGAACCCATCGCGACCAGCTTGAATGCAGTAACCACTGAGAACCCGTTGACATATGTTTTAGAAGAGCCCGAGAAGATGAAACCAAAAGTTGCGTCCATCTGTAAGCCTCTAGAACATGAGATAGAAGAAGTCCAGCTACCACCATTCCTGCAAAGATTGAAAAAGAAACAAATTCATGAAGATAAAATCGCTACGGAGACATTACAACGATCCCACCAAAAATGTGCGACCCAGGTATCTTCACGATACCATGCTTCATTGGAGGGGTCTACAGTGGCCAAGCACTATGCAATCTTGGGGTGAGTATAAATGTAATGCCACTATCAATCTTCAAACGATTGAATATGGGCAAACTCACGCCCACAATGGAAACTCTTCTACTTGCGAACAGATCACGAATACACCCCGAGGGAGAGTTGAAAGATGCCACAATCTCGATTGACAAATTCATCTTGCCGGCAGACTTCATCATTTTGAATTATAAAGCGGACAAAGTTGTGCCCGTCATATTGGGACGATCATTCCTCTCGACTGGTCGCGCTCAAATTGATGTGCGCAAGGGGGAAATTGTGATGAACATTAATGGGAAAAGGCTCTAGATTAAGGTAGTCAAGATTTCAGAAGATCGAGAAAAGAAGAAAAAGCCACTGTGGACATGAAAATTCCAGCTTGAAATAAGCAGTCCCTGAGTTACTATGCGACTCAACCTCATCAAGGACGCAATCCTTTTGAATATCCTTTTTGTTTCTTATCAATGCTTCATGAACTCTCTTGCTGTTATCTGTTATCGCATATTTGTTCATTGCTTAAAGAAAAAGAGAGAAAATAATAATGTGATTGTGTTGAACGATCCTGGTAAACGATTTTACTAACTTTGTTTTTTTATGATTATTTGACTCTCTCAATGTTTTTCTTGCAACAATCAAGGTAAACGATTGTGGAGGCGCTACACAAAGACGCGATTACTTTATTCCGTCACTGCAATCCAAAGAAAGTAGATCGCCGCAAAGCAGGATGCGTCAACAAATATTGCGGGCAACAACACAAATTTGGGGGTTGTGTCTTTCCTTGACTTTATTCCAAATTTTGCACTATCGCATTGCATTTTAATTTTGGAAATTTTATCACCGCATCCTCTTTGGTTACCGCAATCATTTAACATTGATCAATTTAGTAAATCACCGCATGATTTCTCTTTCCCAATTATGATTTCAATGATGAAACGCAGGCTTCTATTTTTTCGTATACACTAGAGTCAACTTAATTTTAGGACAGTCATCTCATGAAATATTTCTAGAAGTTAGTGGTCTGCTAGCTTTCTTTCAAATTGACCCTTTATGAAACTTCCTAAGAACATCGCATGACTTCTTTCAATCTTTTGGCAATGAGGACATTGCCGTATTTTAAATTTGGGGGTGCAGTATTCATTTTTTACCTTGCTATTTTTAGCCTTGTTTATATATATAAAAAATCATAACGTTGCGATCGGATTCTACTTGTAGTTGGATGTCCGCATGACATACGTGGGGGCAAGCCAAAACGAAGGTAGGAATCGTGATCAACGCATAAATAAATGACCGCAACTCCGCTGCCAAATGGGCATGAGTTTAGTCTGAGAAAGAACTCCTTGCTCGTAGTTGGATGTCCGCATGACACATGAGGGGGCAAGCGAAAACGAAGGCGAGACACTTGGATTAGCGCAAGTTCAGAGGAAAAAAAATAATGTCTAAAATATGCAAAGATAAAAAAAAATGCAGGTTTGCGTTGATAAAAATATACAAGATTACAGTGCTAAGTTATAAAACAATGCAAGTTTGCGTTGATAAAAATATACAAGATTGTGTCCAAAAAGCATTCAGTTCACAATATTGCGGTCGCATACGTCCAACGCATTAAAACAGTTAACTTATGTATTTTTGTGCAGAACATGCGTTGACACAAGGTGGAAAATGCGATCCAAAGAAATCAACGGCCGAGCGCATCAAAAGATTGCGTTAACGCAAGGCTATGCAGTCATTTGCGCTTGCAAGTATCTGCTTAAGAAGGTTTTCGTATAGAGCCAGCATAACTTGGTGGGTGCATCTGGGTGAAAAGCGTAATAAATCACGATGAGACAGAAAGCTGATGATGGTCGATTCCGAATTAAGTTGACAAGTCGTTAACGAACTACTGTAGCAAGTACATTCAACTTTTCGATGACAAATATTCGACGCATCAGACAGAGAATTAATACCATCCCATCAGTGCAATCATGAGAGAGAAGAAGCCTTTGACCCTGAAGCTCTATAAATACCAGAGGCCACCCTCAGTGAAGAGTTCGACAGTTAGAGAATTTTCCCCTTAGTTAGAATTAGTAGTGTTCTTAGTTCTCTTTTACTTAGAAGGCGGAAGTGAAGAAAGTGAGATTGTACCGAGAGATCGTTCCGGTGAACTTGGAAGAGTGTCGGAAGCGTCAAGATCAGAGAGAGGACCAACTCCTGTGGAAGTAGGAACATCTTTTGAGCAAAATAGAATTAACAGTGTAAAGGCCTTGGGAAGCAAGGAATTGCTACCAGGCTCTCTATCCTTATCTTCCATTGTCATTTTCTACTCTGAACTTATCTATAGAAATGGAATTTACATCTTTATATCTGTTCACTCTTTGTACATTACGCATGAGTAGCTAAATCTGTCAAATGGGTTGAGAAGCACTTAGCTAACATGATTGGGGATCTTCATTCTATTCGATTATCTTGTATTATATATGCGTCATTTGTCCATTAGAGATACTTAAGAGGGTAATCTAAGGATAGAATCTAGGCTTGGAAAAGTCAGGTTAGAATCTAAGCTCGGGGGAGTTAGATTAGAAACGCATAATCAAGAGATAGAAGCTTAGGAATAAGCGCTGTTTTCTATTAGCGCATCGCATGCATCCTAGGGATAGGTTATGATTGTATGCGGTCACCTTGTCCTTATGTGCATCTCGCATCATCGCATAGGCAAGAAGTAGAGACTTAGGAATAAGCTCTATAGACATTATCGCATTCATCGTATGCATCCTAGAATTAGGAGCTACTGCATTGCATTGGAAAATGATTGTTGTCACATAAGTGTAGCATGATCTCATAGTTTGAATGCATTCTCGGGAAACGCTAGCTAAAGACCTTCTTAACCCGTTCCTTCGCATACTCAGTGTATCTTCCGCATAATCAATCTATTCTTAAATCCGTCGCATACTTTTTATACTTCAAACAACAAACCAACCAAACCATTAATTCATGTGTTACCGCAAAGTGATCTTAAAAATTATTACCACATATTGTGTTCCTTAGTCCCTTAGTTCGACCCTGGACTTACTAGGAAACTCCGCAGGATTTATACTTGGGTTCTGCTGAGAAAGCTTGTTGCACAATGCATTTTCTATCACCGCAACTCCTTTCATTATATCACTGCATAAAATAACGCATCACTTTCACGTCCCTAAAAATTCACTACGTGAGATCCATGCTCGGCTTTGTGTCGCCCTGGGCGCGACCTCCCTTCCGAAAGTTTTTGAGTAAGTCAATACCAAGGTAAATAAGGAAAGTGTTTATAGTAAGTGGGAGAATGATGCTTGTCAACGTATCCTACGGTCTTCTTCATTAGATTGCACCGTGAGATTCCTATGATCCGCCTGTGTGTTGTCTCAGAACGACCACCCCTTTGAAGAGCCTGATAGGATTCGGAACAATGCAAAATCTAGTAATGGATAGAGTTTCTTAGGTTAATTTTCAACAATTATCTTTTCTTACAGTAGCCTGTTGAAGCATACCTCTTGTTGGGTTGAATGTCCTAAAACTCGCAATTTGTAAAGTTAGACATTCAATATTTATTCAATAAAGTTGTTATTGAATTCTGAAAAATTACATTTGTAAAGACTAAATCCAATAAACTAAGACCCATGACTATTATATGAATACTTGAACTTTATGTAGAGAAATAAAGATGAATCAAGTTTGAGCAAATATTGAAAATGGTCTATAGTATATGAATAAAGTTGGACCTAAGGAACAAGAGGTAATCTCGGGGGTAAAACAGCCACTTGACACGGCCGTTTTTAAGAACAATCGGTGAAGGGTTAACTTACTAATCATGGTTATATCGAGTGGATACAATATATCTACAGTGAGGGGAGTGCAACTACTAGACTTTAGTGGAGTGACTTGATAGTTAACAAATGAGGGTTAATTTGGTGTAAAGAGTTTAGCCAATTAATCTCGAATCTTTGGAGCCATGATCTGTAGGTCCATTAGGTCACCTACTAGCTCACAAACGGAATGAGCCTTAGAATAACGTGATAAGTTTATTTGAAATGTTCAAATTAGAATTTAAGGGAATTAGTAATTATATGTATTATAATTATACGTTTAATTTTTGGAATTAAACAAAATTGAAGAATCGGTTAATATTTAAATATTATTTAAATATTAATTTCATGAATAGAGATTCATGGTGATGGTATTGATGACAAATTAATTTAATATTTGATATTAAAATAATAAAATTAATTAAAGTGTTTAATTAATTTTTAATTTTTAATTATTAATTTTATTAGAAAAATTAATTTTTATAAAATTAATAAAATTTTTATTTTAATTAAAAGAATTAAAATTGAAAAAGTATTTTGATTTTGAAAAACAAATTTAGAATAAAAGAAAATTGGAAATTTGGAAAAACCAAATGGTTGGATTTTTTTCACTTAGTTTTTCAAGCACCTTACTCATACCTCACTAATTCCACTCAAAATTCTCAAGGTGGAGCTGACCAATTTTGATGTAACAAGAATGCATGCTGGTTAAAGGAGAAAAGGATTGAGCTGAAAACATGCATGCAACTTCTGATTTTCGACTAAAATCAAAAGGTTGAAGAAGGTGTTATTCAACAAGTGAAAACCAGAAAAACCAGTCTCCCTCTCTTTTTAATTCCCAAAATTCAAGTTTGTTTTGAGTTTCACAACTCAATCTAAAGCTCCTAGAGGATAGTAGAGAAGCTCTAGTAATGGTCTACAGCCTGAATTGGAGAAGATTGCAGCTAAATTTCGAGTTTGAAGTAGGTATTCAAAGGTATGAAACCCTCTTAACATCTCATGAACATGCTTAATCCAAAGCCAAATTTGATGAATTAAAATGCTTTATGATATGTTTTTCTTCTGCTGCATATTTTAGAAACTTACACCTCTAGGATCCGAAAATAGTAGGGTCACACCTATGAGATGAATTAAGATAGTTAATGAATTTTTGGCCAAAAAATGGTAGCTAAGAACTATAGGAATAAGAGTTATTTTGGTATTAGTAATTAGCTGCGATTGTCTCAATTCAAGGGAGAGGTAGTTGATCGCCCTTCGGTGACTGTTGCTTTAAACCTCTGAAGTATCGTTGAAAAAACTAAATTAATAATTTAATTATGTTCTTTTATTGCTTGTTTTCTGAATTGATTGGGTGCTTGTATTTTGTGTAATTTATTAAGATAAATATAACTAATACGGTCAATTGTTAGTCATTCATTTCAACATGTCTTCCACAATTATTTCCTTGCTAAAGAACGAAAAACTAACTGGTGAAAACTATGTGATGTGGAAATCTAACTTGAATACGATTCTAGTTATAGATGATATATGATTCGTCTTAACGAAGGAGTGTCCTCCAGTCCCTCCTCGAAATGCATCCAAGCAATGAAGGATGCTCATAACTGCTAGACAAAGGCAAATGACAAGGTTTGAGTCTATATCTTGGCAAGTCTGTCTAACGTTCTTACCAAGAAACACGAGGCCATGATCACTGCATGTTAGATCATGGAGTCTCTCCAGGAGATGTTTGGACAACCGTCCTCTTGGATCCAGTATGAGGCTCTCAAGTATGTTTATAATGTGCAAACAAAGGAAGGACAGTCAGTGAGAGAACATATTCTTGACCTGATGGTCCCTTCAATGTCATCGAAATGAAGGATGCGGCCATCTAAGAGCAAGGTCAGGTATCTTTTATTCTAGAATCTCTTCCAAAGTGCTTCCTCCAATTATGTAGCAATGTGGTTATGAATAAAATAGAGTACACCATAACTCCCTCCTGAATGAGTTACAGACTTACCAGTCTCTTATGAAAAGTAAGGACCAATAGAAGGAGAGGCAAATGTTGCCCATTCCAAAAAGTTCCATAAGGGTTCATCCTCTAGAACTAAGTTTGTTCCCTCATCGTCTAGTTCTAGGAAGATCCAGAAGAAGAAATGAGGGAAGAGGAAGGCTCCTGCTGCTAGGAAAGGCAAGGGCAAGGCCGATGTGGCTGGCAAAGGTAAGTGTTTCCACTGCAATGTGGATGGTCAAGCCCAAAGTACTTGGCTGAGAAGAAGAAAGAAAAGGAAGGTAAATATGATTTACTAGTTCTAGAAACTTGTTTAGTGGAAAATGACTATAATGCCTAGATACTTGATTCAGGAGCCACTAATCATGTTTGTTCTTCTTTATAGGAAATTAGTTCCTTCCAGCAGCTCGAAGAAGTGAAATGACGCTCAAGGTTAGAACGATAGAAGCCATTTTAGCTCGTGCTGTGGGAGCTGCAAAGTTGTTTTTTTGGAAATAGATACTTATTTTTGGAAAACTTGTATATAGTTCCTAATATTAAAAGGAACCTTGTATCTATTTCTTGCTTTATAGAAAAAAAATATTCAATTTCTTAAGCGTTCATTATTAAAAATGTGATTATTTATTCAACAAAATTAGAAAACAACTTGTATGTGTTAAGACCAACTGAAGCAAAAGCACTCTTAAATCATGTGATGTTTGAAACTGTTAATATGCAAACAAAAGGCAAAGAATTTCTCCAAGTAACAAAAATACATATCTTTGGCATTTGAGATTAGGTCACATAAATCTTGATGGAATCGGGAGATTGGTAAAGAATGGATTTATAAGTGTGTTAGAAGATGATTCATTACCTCTATGTGAATCATATCTTGAAGGAAAAATGAATAAAAAGACCTTTTAGTGGAAAATATTATAGAGCCAAAGAGCCTTTAGAGCTCATACTTTCAAATGTATGCGGTCCAATGAATGTAAAAGCTCAATGAGGGTACGAATACTTCATTTTCATAGATGATTATTAAAAGTATGGTTACTTGTACCTAATGGAACATAAATCTGAGGCCCTTGAAAAGTTCAAGGAATATAAAGCTGAAGTTAAAAAGCTGCTATGTAAAATGATTAAAATATTTCGATCTCATCAGGGTGGAGAGTACAAGAATTTAGCATTCCAAGAATATATGATAGAATATGGAATCCCATCCCAACTTTTAGCACCTGATACATCTCAGCAGAACGATGTATCAGAAAGGAGAAATAGAACCTTGTTAGACATGGTTCATTCTATGATGAACTATGTTCAATTGTCGAGCTCGTTTTGGGGCTATCCAGTAGTGACTGCAGTTCACATTTTGAATAATGTTCCATCGAAGAGTGTTTCTGACACCTTTCGAGTTATGGAAGGAGCGTAAACCTAGTTTGCATTATTTCAGAATATGAGGTTGTCCTGCACATGTGCTAGTGACAAATCCTAAGAAATTGGAACCTCGTTCAAGGTTATGCCAATTTATTGGTTACCCTAAGGAAACAAGGGGTGATATGTTCTACAACCCTTAAGAAAACGAGGTGTTTGTATCGAAAAATGCTACATTTTTAGAGGAAGACCACATGAGAGATCATAAACCACAGAGCAAATTAGTATTAAATGAAGCTATTGAAGAATCAACAAGGGTTGTTGATGAAGTTGGTCCTACATCAAGAGTTAATGAAGAAGCTAGCACTTTAAATTAATATCGTCATTCTCAATTGTTGAGAGTGCCTCGACATAGTGGAAGGGTTATATCACAACCTAACTATTACTTGGGTTTAACTAAAACTCAGGTTGTCATACTAGATGATGTCGTTGAGGATCTATTGTCTTATAAGCAGGCAATGAATGGCATAGACAAAGAGCAATGGGTAAAAGCCATGGACCTTGAATGGAGTCTATGTACTTCAATTCAGTATAGAAACTTGTAGATCTACCTAAAGGGTTAAACCCATAGGGTTTAAATGAATCTATAAAAGAAAGAGAGATGTAGGTGGAAAGGTACAAACCTTTAAAGTTAGACTTGTAACAAATGGTTATACCTAGAGGGAAAGAGTTGACTATCAGGAAACTTTTTCCCCTATTGCTATACTTAAGTTTAAAAGAATTCTCTTGTCTATAGCCACATATTATAACTATGAGATATGGCAAATGGATGTCAAGACTGCTTTTCTGAATGGCAATCTTGAGGAGAATATCTTTATGTCTCAGCCTAAGGGGTTCATAGCCTAAGGTCAAGAGCAAAAAGTTTACAAGCTAAATCGATCCATTTATAGGTTGAAACAGGCATCCAGATCTTGGAACATTAGATTTGATACTGCGATCAAATCTTTTGGTTTTAATCAGAACTTTGATGAACCTTGTGTCTACAAAAAAAATCAACAAAAAACGTAGTTTTTTTTTTATACTTTATGTGGACGATATCCTACTCATTGGGGATGATTTAGGGTACCTTAATGATATTAAAAAATGGCTCGCAACCCAAATATCAAATGAAAGATTTGGGAGAGCGCAATATGTTCTTAGGATCCAAATTATTAGAGATTGTAAGAATAGTACGTTGGCTCTGTCTCAAGTAACTTATATCGAAAAAATATTGACTCGATATTCAACGCATAACTCTAAAAAGAATTTATTACCTTTCAGGCACGAGGTTCACTTGTCTAAGGAACAGTGTCCTAAGACACCTCAAGAAATTGAGGATATGAGACATATTCACTATGCCTCAACTGCGGTCAACTTATTGTATGATATACTTAACTCTAGGCCAAACATTCGTTATGTAGTGAGAATAGTCAGTAGGTACCAGTCCAATCCAGGGTTACACCACTGAACTGCAGTTAAGAACATCCTCAAGTATCCTACGAGAACAATGGACTACATGCTGGATCTAAGGATTTGATTCTTACGAGATACACCGATTCTAATTTTCAAACTGACAAGGATTCTAGAAAATCCCCGTCGGGATCAGTGTTCACCCTGAATGAGGGAGCTGAGTATGGCATAACATCAAGCAAGGATGCATTGTAGACTCCACAATGGAGGCTGAATATGTAGTTGCTTGTGAAACAGCAAAGAAAGCAGTTTGGCTCAGGAAGTTCCTAAGTGATTAGGAAGTCATTCCAAACATGGACTTGCCTATCACCTTATACTATGACAAATATAGGGCAGTAGTCAACTTTAAAGAGCCTTGCAGCCACAAATGAGGAAAACATATTGAGAGGAAGTATCACCTAATACGGGAGATTGTGCATCAAGTAGATGTGATCGACAAAAAGATCGCTTCGGAGCACAAGGTTCTAATCCATTTACGAAGGCTCTCTCGGCTATAATTTTCGAGAGTCATCTAGAGAGTCTAGGTCTACGAGACATGTACATTATATAATCTAGGGCAAGTGAGAGATGTGTAATGGATATATGGATGCCCTGGTTTATTGTGTTTATTTACCATTCTCGCTATTTTGGGTTATGGATATTATGTACATCCCACCAACTAGAGTTTTAGTTCAAGTGGAAGTTTGTTGGTCTTTGTACCCTAAAACCCGTAGATAGTAAATGTAAATAATTGACTGTCATTAATAAAGAGTTATCGATATTTTTTCAATAAGCGTTACTGATTGTATTGTATTTGTTTCGTCTTAATAAACCTGAACCCAATAAACGAACATCCTAGTTATCGATATTTTTTCAATAAACTATGGATACAACCTACTTTTATATTTGATACAAATGCAATGATCCAACGTGTTCGAATAGGCGACATGCGAGTCGAGGTATCCTATGAAATGAGTTTGCATAAGATTGGACTGCGAAATAGTAACCACTAGATGTAACTCCGTTGACTAGTTAGGTTTCTATTTCAATAGGATGATTTAGGCAACATAGTCTTAATTTTGAATCTATTATGAACTCCAGTTCACGAGGGATTGTCCTTTGTGAAGAAACTCTAAAATTAGAGAACCAGTGAGCGGAAACAGATCATTCCAAAATCCATTGTGAAAGAACAAAAGCATTTACAATCAAACGGAAACAATTATGCATTAAAGGTAAATTACAACATGCTTCTAAAGTAAACTACAAAGGATCGAGTACACATACCTTTGAAAAACCCTTTCTTCTAGTATTTCCTCGATCAAACTCGAACACGTTGGTTAGCACAAACACAACGAGCAAACTAGCAAACAGCACTAACTGGTAAAACCTTGATCACAATCGAGTAAAACTCGATCCTCGACTCTCGAACGGAACTCGACACCACCACTCGGTTGCCTTGGTATTCTTGGTGTGAGAATCCAGGAGTTGTGGGCTCTGTATGGATTTGGATAGAGGGATGGAGGAGCTATACGATCGAGTAGATGATCGAGTAGGTGACAAAAGGAATAAGCCCATCGTATAGACTTGAGTACTTGATCGTTTAGTAACGAGTAACTATCGTATAGTAAACTCGATGACAATTGTTTACTCTCTTGAATAGTAATCTGATTACTTTTTTTTTTGTAGCATGTGGAATGATAAAATGAAAAATATTTTCATTTTTATCCATCAGTTAGCCATCAATCGTGCATAAACAACCATTAAGTCGGTTATTAGAGAAAAACCAATTGTCTCATAATTAATTTATTATAAATAAATATAATAATTAATTTATCATATTATATTTATAACCTATAGTTTTAATATTATATCATATGCAACATATAAACCATACTTTTTTTTCTCTTTTATGGTATTTAATATAAATCATATTTATATTAATTCCTTCAATAAAAAATAATATATCAAATATATTAAATCAATTATATCACATAGAATTGAATTAATCTAATTATATCATATATAATCAAATTCTCTCTTGTTAATTTGAACACTTCAAACTAACCCAAAAACTGATTCTCAACATGAATCCATTGAGCTACCAAAGGGACCTTATGGACTTATAGCTTGAAACTCCAACGGTACATGAATAACTGACTAAACTCTTTAATCATGATATCCATCATCCGTTAACTGTCGGGCACTCCACTAAAGATTGGCAGCTGCACTATTCGCACTACATATATATATTTCTGCATCGGATATAACCAATCAACAGTACGATGACCCTTCACAAATTCCTCGTAAGTACAGCTGCGGCAAATTATCGTTGTGCCCCTGTAGTTTTACTCTTTAAGTACCACTAATCCCTCTAATGAACAATATATCATAGTCCCACTATGACTAAACCCGTATCGTACCAAGAGAATGTGCGACGCCACATTGTTCAAATCCTGGAATCAGCCCTTAAGGGAGAAATTTATCTACTTACCCCTGCTTTGGGGAATGAGTGAATTCCGTCTTGTGTGCTGAGTTCTCAGCTCCCCAATCAGATGAATCCCCAAAGTGGTAGGTTTGAGTCGGCGATCTGGCCACTCACATCCATGCAAATCAAAGGACCGCCCTCGTAGGCAGGAGTTCACAACTCACTCAGGATTAAGATCATGTTACCTATGGTCATCCTAGTGAAATGAAAGTCTCTGTCATGAACGACGTTATATAACGAGACTAAACATTTCATGGTTTGGTCCTATACAAACTCCTTTGTATAGAGCATCCCCGCTCGCATGTCTAATACACGAATGATCAGAATCAGACCATTTGTAGCATACAATATTTGTAACACCTACAAAGCAGGCCACACTCGTAGTGTCACCAGAATAAGGTTTCTCTCCTTTATTCATATACTACAGACCATTTAGGTTATCACTTAAAGCACGATCCACTTGTATGTCTCCACATACATACTTAAGTTACAACGATAACCAGGGATCTTAGTTTATTAGTTTGTGGTTAATACAACTAAAATATCTCATATTTCATAGACTGAAGTGAATAAAATATTTCATATTATAAATCACAAAACTGTTTGTTCATATAGGTGTTTATAAACTATGGAACCCTACGAGATTTAGGGCATCAACCCCAACATTTTGATTTGTATGGGTGAGCGTGGCCAGCTCCTCGACTCAATATGCCTACAATTTTGGGGACAAAATCGAGTGGAGAGCTAGGAACATAATAATACAAGATGGATTTTACTCCTTCCTGACTTTAGGGTAAGTAGACAAGTGTTCCCTTAAATGGTGTCATCGAGACTTGAACAAAGGGCCTTACCCTCTCATTGGCTCGAGAGGAAGTTTCTTTTTAATGGTTGGACCATAAACAGGTTGTTCATTAGAGAAATACTGGTGCTTAAGGATATAGAGGTAACCTAGGGTTAAAATGATAATTTGATCCAGTTGGTGTTATGAGCACTCATGAAGGATTAACTTGGTGTTATTGGTCTATATTCATGGACATAGAAATATATGAAGAGTGCAGTTGCGGGTTTTTAGTGGAGTGTACCCACAATTAACAAATACTGATAAATGTGGTTAGTGAATTTAGCCAATTAATCTCATATCATTGGAACTTCTGATCTGTAGGTCCATGAGGTTCCCTTCATAGCTCGTGAAGAGAATTGAGGTAATTATGTCTTGAATAGAATTTGAAATGTTCAAATTCATTAAGGGAAATAGTATAATGTATAATGATACATTATAATATAAAGTTTAAATTTTAATTAAACTTTATAATATGAATTTAATTTTGGATATGGTTCAAAATTAATTTATGGGAGAATTAAATATTTGAAGGAGTTCAAATATTAATTTAATATGAATTGGATTCATATTAAAATTATATGTTAAGATCAATGCGTATTAGATGCATATTAAAATTATAGGTTATGAGAGAAATACAATTGAATATATTTCAAATGTAGGTTAAATTAAATATTTGATATTTAATTTGATAATTAATTAATTGGAGAATTAATTACTTATTAATTTAATTTAATTTAATTAATTGAATTAAAACTATAGGTTGTGAGAAATGTTTCATTTAAATATGATTGTAAATGAAATCATTAATCAAATAAGATTTAATTAATTAATTAAATTAAATTAATTTTTATTAAATCAAATAACTCCCACGTAGGGGAGTTATCTGAAACGTGGGATAGCTCCTACATTTCCTTTCTCTCTCCATTGGACGATATACCTACAAAACATAAGTTTTGCAGGTGATATGATTTTTCTCTTTATAGAAGGGTTCTATAAAATTTCTCTAAAGAATTTCTCTTCCTTCTTTCCCCAATTTTGAGATTGGTTTCCACAAACCAATACCTCAATTCTCATAGAATAGGGAGGTTGTCCATTGGTGGTGTTCGTAAATTCCAACTCAAAGAAGAATTAGCATTCGAGTCTTCAACGAGAGTAAGGTTTTTTTTTTTTTTTTTTTTTTTGTTTTTTTTTTTTTTGTAAGATTGAATTCCAGCATGCTTAACCTAGAATTTTACAGTACGTTTATTTTTCTTAAGTCTCCTTGATTTTCTGGTTTTTCGCAGTGTACTGGTATTTCATGTTTTCTCAATTAATTTTGAGAAAGGTTCTGATATTTTTCGTTGCGTTAAGGTTTTTATCCTTACAGTGGAGACATATAAGTGGATTATGTTTAAGTGATAACCTAAATAGTATGTAGTGGATGAATAAGGTTGGATACCTTATTTTGGTGACACTATGAATATGACCCACTTTGTAGTTGTTACAATTGTTGCAAATTACCATAGGTGACTTGACTTGAATCTTGAGTGAGTTGTGAACTCCTGCCTATGAAGGCGGTCGTTTGATCTGTATAGGTGACAGCAGCCAATGGCGATTTTGGTGCTTGAATAATGTGGTGACACACCCTCTTTTGGCCTGGGAGGGGTTTGGTTATAATTGGACTGTAACTAATTGTTTATTAAAGGGATCAGTGGTACTTAAGAAGTTAGATGTAACTACATGGACAAAATGGTAATTTTGGCCAAACTATACTTATAAGCAATTTGTGAAGGGCCAATGCACTGTTGATTGGTTATATCCAATGGACACAAAAATATATCTGTAGTGCGAAGAGTGCAATTGTCAGTCTTTAGTGGAGTGACTGACAGTTAATAAAAATTGATTAATTTAATTAAAGAATTCAATTAATTAATCATGTACCATTAGAGCTTCAATCTATAGGTCCATAAGGTCCTATTGTTAGCTCAATTGGGATTAGTGAGAATTGAATTAATTTGAATTGTTCAAATTGATTATATGGAATTAATTATATAAGATATAATTAATATAATGTATGTGATACATTAGAATATAAAATTAATCATATTAGATATAATTAATATAACGTATGTGAAGCATTATTATATAAAGTTTTATATGATAGAAATAAACATTTGAATATTATTCAAATATTGATTATATGGATGTGATTCATATTAAAAACTATAGGTTAAATGAGAGAATAATGAACTATAGGTCATATTGTGATGTAATGTAAACTATAAGTTATGTGTTATATTAGATATAATATATGGTTTAATATATGATATATATATATATATATATATATGATTAAACTTGTTTTCTTTTTAATTCAATTAATACAGTTATCAGGAGGGAGTTATGAGATAACTTCCCTCCAATGTGGGATAGGAGACAGAGGAGCAAGGGGTTATACTCTTGCTTCTTCCTCCCGTTTTTCTCAAGGGGATTCACAGAGAAAATTCACCAAAAAGCTCTCAAGAAAAACTATCTTCTTCCTTTCCAAAAATTAATTTTTGAAACCCACACACCTTTAAATCGATTCTCTACCTTGAGAATAATGGGGAAACCATTATGGGTGTCTTATTTGGTTGCTGTGATCGTGAGTTCGAGGGAGAAGGAGATTGTACAAATTATTCGTGACTTAGAGGGGAAACGTGAAAACTTGTCTTCAAGGATAAGTGAATCCTCTAATTCCTTATTCCCCTCTAAATTTATGAGAATCGCGTGCTTAATTAGAATGTTATTCCTTGTTTCCATCCTCTATTTTTAGATGTTCTGTAAAATTAAAATTAGGATGCTGATCCTTCCACTGTGAGTATTCATGTACTCCTTCATAATCATGTTGACATCCTAGACTTGTATATACAAAATGATTTGTCTCACTAACTAACCCAAAAGAAATAAAACAAATTGTCAAGTTCTCACTCTCGTTATTCACTCTTTGCTCTTTGTTTTCGCTCTCGTTGGAGAAGTATCACTTTCAACATTTTTGGTCTTGATACTGTATCTCTCTCATTTTTGCTCTCTAGCCTTAATTTCCATTGTAAATCATCCACTTCCTCTTATTATCTTGCTCTCTCTATGTATCTTGCTCTCGCTCTTTGTTCTTAGTTTCATTCATCCGTTAGTCATCTTCTTCAAACTCTCTCGTTCCCCTCTCTATAAAACTTATTTCAGTTCATTCAGATCAGATACCCAAACCCACCAAATGATTTCAAGCCCTAGATCGAAAACCCCAACCACCGATTTCATGTGAATTAGAAAACCTAAGTCACCAATTCATGCAGATCTGTTAAATCCAATTCACAAACAAAGATGATCAATACTCGGATGAATTCAAATGATGGTTGCATCAAACGAATGATGGGTATTTTGAAGGTCGACAAATAGAGGGCGAGAGCAAATGTGAAGAAGTCTGGGAGCGAGGAAAAGGGAACAAGCAAAGAGGCATTATTCATTTTGAAGAAAAATATATCAATATAATTTCACTCGAAAATGACATCAGTAAAAGGTCATTTGACATTCTTTTAAAAAAAGGGTAAATATTATTTTGGCCCAATTTTTTTTAACTCATTTGTACAATTCTCCCAAACTATATAAAGGTGTACGTCTCCAAGCCTGGAACGAGCACAGATTCATTTCTTGAATCGAACGGCTTCAATTGGCGTAATCTCCACACATTTCGCCTTCGGAAATTTTGTATCTACGAACCCCTATTTGACTTCCCAGTTCCTCCCACAGCCGCTACCACCATTTTCTTCCTAAAACTCTCTCTCATTCTTCTTTAGGTAAGTAATTTTCTTCAAGCAATCTTGCATAATTGTTCTATAGGTTTTCCCACTATTGTTATGTTTCGATTCAATCGATCGTATTCCTTTTGTTAGGAAAGGCGATCAATAGAAATGGCAGCAGCTAGGACGGCAGCTAGAATCTTTTCCCGAAGGTTTTCGAGCAGCGGGAAAATACTCAGCGAGGAAGAAAAGGCTGCTGAGAATGTCTACATCAAGGTGCCCATCTAAAGCCTCCGACCTGTCATTTTTAGGTTTTGCATTTTTTTTTTTGTTTTGATCATGTTGGTTGTTCTATAGATTATAATTATAAGCATTGAGATGAATAAAGTATGGCGAATTTGCTTGTTCCCGACGTACAGCTTGCTATTTCTGAGAGATTTTAAATTTCACTCGAGCTCTACACTGTCAAATGAGTCTACTATTGTTTTCTATTTTGGTTAGACTGTTCAATTCTATTCATCCCACAATGTATGAAATGAGAATGATCAGCCGAGAAATGATCAGGATGATTCAAACCAAATGGTACGAAATAGTTTATTCCATTCAAACTTAGACCCTTAACTACTTTCCATACATATTTACTTGGGAAATTTACTGTATGATAAGTGATATACGTAACAAATATGAATTCTTTTCTGGAGTTGTATTAAAAAGATCGTTTCAAAATTTACTGATTGGATCATCGATGGGCATTGAGACAAATAGTCCTCTATTGCAAGTAACGATTGGTGTAAAATGAAAATATTTCAAGTATCGAATATGAATGGAACGGAGTTGATGTGCCCAGTTTTTCTTTTATCTGGAAGGGGATATCTTGTAATCTATCTGGGTTGTCTTGTTTTAATTATGTTTTTGTGGGCTTCTGTGTTTACCGGTACCGGCTGGTGTAGGTCTTGCGTTAGTTATTTGTTTTCTGTTAGTTAATTAGGTTGCTTTAGCTTTTTCTAAATGCCTATGAATATATGGTAGTCTGTTTTTGGCTAATCTTCAATTAAATAAAACAACCAAACTAACAAGTCTACAGTCCTTTAAATTTCTCTACCATTCCATTTTACTTTTATTTAGTATAGGCTCATATCTTCTTTTCTAGTGGGAATGATGGTATTATTGAAGTTGAGGATTGGTTTCTGGATATTACCATAGAGATTCATGACTATGTAATCAAAAGGGCTTCTTCAGTTCTTAATGCTGTTCTATAGTTCTTCATTCACTAGAGTATAATTAAAGGCCTTTTCCAGGTAGTTACACTTTCATTTTTCCAGACATTTTCCAGGTAGAGTATAATACATTTTTTTTTATGTGGAACATTTGTCTAAGCTGAAGCATCAAAGTGCTAAGTCCTGGAGATTTTTCAATGGAAAGAGTTTATTTGTTTCTCTGCATATGAGTGAACATTCCTCCATTACCATCTGCTTGCTTATGTTGTCTTTTTACCTTATTTCCATCAATATTTTATTTAGTTGAGATTTTGCAGAAAATTGAACAAGAGAAACTGGAGAAGCTTGCACGCAAGGTATGCTTGTAGTTCCGTAAAATTTTCATTTGGGAACCTAGAGTTCGACATTATGGGGATTTTGGATAATCTAGCTTTCACACAGTAAAATTTTATGGTTCTCTTAATAGTTGTAAAACTACAACTTAATTTTACTGAAGTAATTTTATATGATTTTGTCTTGGGAGATGAGTATTTATTGGCCCCAAATCACTAAGGTTTACAAGCATAGGTGCGAGAGGAAGAAATAACGAATNGTCCATTTATATTCTGTTACCTCCTGTTAGTAGAATTTGGTTGGGAAGAGTTTTTGCTGAAGTTGATTTAAGGGTAGAGCGTTTTGAGTTGGAGGTATCGCTGGCTGTATTTTCTGTTGAGTTCTCTTGGGAGAAATTGAGAGAGATGGGAAGCTCTCGAAACTTTCCATGATATATGTTGATAAATAAAATTGGTAGATGACTTCTATCACACATCTAGGTCTATGGTAATATAGTTTTCTTTTCTCTTCTTCTTCTTCTTCTTTTATTTTTTATTTTTTTTGAGTGAGAGCTATATATTCTAATCTTCTCTAGGCTACAAATGCATATATTTCTAGGGACCTAAACCAGAAGAAAAGCTAGAAGGGTCAGTAGCTGGTTCCGTTCCAAGTGGCTCAGCCTCAGCACCATCAGGAGCATCAACAGAGAAAATATCTAGTGACAAACACCGCAATTATGCTGTTGTAGCTGGAACTGTAACTATTCTTGGTGCTCTTGGATGGTATCTTAAGTCTAAAAAGAAGCCAGAAGAAGTCCATGATTGAGTTAACAAATGACGTCGTTTTCATATCATCGGCATCTGAAGCATGGGGGAAGGTGAGTGTTCTCCTTTCCTCTGGTTAATAAACCAAAAATCGAGATGCGTATGGATCTTGGTTAATGAATACGTTATGTTCACATGTACGTTTCTCTTGGCATTATTTCTGTTTACTTTCCTGGAAAATTAACCCCAAGAGACAGTGACAGCATGGAGCATGCTCTATGACAAAGACTTGGTTTGTTTGATTTCAATTTCACATTCTCTTCAATAATATTGAGTAGAAGAATTATTTTGAAGCATGCACGCTATAATCACTGTTAAATACTTTTCCTTGTATTTTAAAGAAAGAAAAAAGGTCAAAATCATCTGTGTTAATCTTAAACTACTATGATCCATAAAGAAGTTGGAATATCCCTGATTTGTTTCAACTCTGTTTTCTCGTCTTCTAGTGTTCTTGCTTTTACGTCTCAGTGTAATTTAAGCTAAAGTACTTTTTTTATTTAAAAAAAGTTGGGGAGAAAAATATTGGCTACTAAAGGTGTATAGACCAGTACCATTTACAATGATATGGGAAATTTTACGGTACTATGGATAATTTTTACTCCGGTTTTCAGTTGTATAAACGCATTATTGAGGTCATATTTGATTTATTTGAGTTTCATTTGGTAATCATTTTGTTTGATTATTAGTTTGTTTTAGTTTTTGAATTTGATTAAGAATTTAACTCTTGTATGGAAAGAAATTGAAGAAAATTTTTAAATTCAAATGATTATAAATGAGTTCTAAGTTAGTTCTTTTATGGTGGTAAGACAGCATAGACATGCCTCAGATTGTATGGGAAATCAGTTGTTGTGTCATGTCAAGTCGCACCCTATGGAGCTTCCTTCTTTGGCTTTGTTATTGTTCCAATTAATTTCTACCATATTTTATTCAAGCCTCTTAATTGACCTCTAATGTCAAGTGTCTCTGATAGCTTTACTAGTTTATGTAGTGGTTGACCTAATAGAAACGTGGCCAGAAACGACTAGTTGCTCCTTCAATACCTCTTGACATAGTTATGAGAGATTCATGTGAAGGATTAATAATACGAATTCTTACGAGACACCTTAACGAAATTTTGACGAATTGACTCCAAAAACTGGAAATTTGGGCCTCAAAGGAGTGATTCCCAATTAAGGTTGTATCATTTTGTTCTTTTTGTTATCATCTCGTTAAAATTATGATATAAGGAAAATTTTCTCAAATTCATCTTAACCTCTCTTTTATTTTCATGAGATGTTTTCTCTTTTATCCTTGTTTCATCTTAAATTATTGATTAACCTAAAAGTTTAAACTGATGAGTGGAAGTAAGTTTAATATTATATCATTTAATATCTTACTAAAAGTTGAGAAAAGAAAAAAAAAAAACAAGCAAACAACATAATAGAGCGAGACTAGAAGGAAAAAAAAAAAGTGTTTTGTCATCTTCATTCCCCTCTATTTTTCGTCTACCTTTAAGAGAATTGGATGTATAGCATAAAATTCACCCCAAACTCGAGAAATAGCTAAAAAAAATTAATGATTTATTGCCACATGTGATTTTAGAATGAATCACGGTTGTCTTTGATTTTCCCCTTTTACCCTTTAGATTAAATTAAGGTCACGTTTACGAAAGGTGTATTGCAATAAATGAAAGATAATTTGAAAAGTGGGACCTATTTTTTTTTACATTTGTCAGTGTTTATCGGCGGTGGACCTCAGTTGACAATCTGTTATCAAGTAATGTAATCTGAATAATCAGTGTGAGGTGATCAATTGAATTGCAACAAAAAATTACGTCTGTCGTCATCATTACTGTTATGGTTATGGTTGTCATTATTGTTAAGAAAAGGCTATGGTTTGACTCTCAGAGGTAAAAGTAACAACGGTAAAATTGACAAAATTCTTAATTTTAGGTAAACACAATAAAAAACGATCTAGTTACATTTGTGAAATGAACTCATTACGATCGATCAGTCAATGAAATTCGATGAAATTATACCAATTTTCATTACAAATTGATAAACATGGGCCCACACATCTTTTCTTATTCCTAATTAATCTCTCTCTATATACTACTACTACTGCAAAAGTATAGTAATAGTGACAAGTCTAGATCATTCTATAAGAAAGCACGAATATAGTTTCGAACTAATTAGATGTCCAGCTAAAGTGGTAACATGAGGGGGCTTCTAGAGACACTGTGTCAAGAGAGGGAAAGAGAGAGGAGAGAAAAATATTAAATAATATATTTTTTCACGTCATCTTGCTATATACCCAATTATTGTTATGTTTGAATTTAACACCACCTTTATTGCCATGTCAGATGGACACCGACACCGTTTAAACCTATTTTACAAAATTCAAGAACTAAAAATGTATGTTTTAAAAACTTAAAGACCAAAGTGGCATATAAGAAAAACTCAGGAACCAAAAAAATATGTTTTCCTAAAAATAAATAAACTAATTAACAATCAATCTGAAAGTTGATTTGGCTAAAAATGTCCTAGGGTGTCTTTCTTTCAACAAAGTTGTGGATTCAAAGAGTTTTCATTCAATCAATTTAATTATTGATCTAGGCCATATTATCTAGGTTTTTCTCTCAAACTCAACCATTTTTATTGCCTTAAAAATCAACTCTATTTTCATATAATTGAACTATTACTCTTCATTATTAACATCTAATGTTTTCCTATCATTCTCATGCACAATTCAACGTCAGTTTAACATACTAGTTCTAGTTTCAAATTCTCTTTAAAAAACGAATTAAAAACTCAACTTCAATCAAAGGGTGATCAAGCATGATAAAAAGTAATCAATCTAACCCTAGAACTAATTACAAGTTAGCCACACGTGTTCATAATTAAATCCTTAAACATGTTGAACATTAAACATAAAAGAGAAAGTGTGAAGAGAATAGGGAGTTAGTTGTCGATCCCAATCAGTTGTCGACACCACATCAATGTCTTCTTCACGATCCAACTTCCGATCAATCTGGCGATTAAGCCCTAGAAAAGCCTCTGAACGTCCACCTCTTAACCTCCGTAGAAAGCCCGATCAATCCCCCTTCAAATGACGACGAAACAAAATATATATATAAAATAAAGCGGAAACACAGCCACAACACCATATGAAAATCATGCAGACAAAAACTTTGCAGCGTCGCGACGTCACCTTGCTACAACCCTACAGGTTGTGGCACTGCAAAGCATCGTACCGGCCTGTTTCTGCCCTCTTTTACCTCTTTTTGACCTCTTTGTCCTGGGTCAAAGCTTGACCTTCTTTAAGGGTATTTTCATTATTTTATGTTCTTTTCAACCCGTTCTAATCCAAACGCTTGATTCCTAAAAAAAATAAGCAAAGAAAGCATCAACAAATCTTTTAGGCAGTAAAACCAAACAAAATCTAAACCTAAGAAAATGCTTTTCAAGTGATTTTCAATGACGACGACAACAGTGGAGAGGTTGGGGTGGGAGAGAAAAAAGAGAGAATTTTAAGGTGTAAATTAAATTATTTTAATTTGAGGTTTTAAATTGATGAAATTAAAATTTTATGGTTCAATTTGATACAATCTACCAAGTTTGAAATTTAAATTAATAAATTCAAAGTCAGTTAAAATTAATATAACCTATCGAGTTTAGGGTTAAAAATAGTTTTTTTTTTCATAAAAGAAAAAAAAGAAAAATTGGTTTAATAAAATGAAGAATTGGGTGTGCTTATTATTTAGATTTTCGAAGAGAAAAACATGTTTGAATGGCTAAATGACAAATCAATTTTCTCCGAATGCATGTTATTTTTTCTCTCTTGATTTCACCATGTTTAGTGATCACACTTAATTGTTTTTCTTTTCCTTCTTTCCTTCTTTTTTTTTTTTTTTTTTTCCCAATTTTTCCGAATACATGATATTCTCTCTCCCTTTGGGTCACAAATTTAAATTTTATGTGTTCTTTTTTTTCCCACCATAGAACTATTGTTCTTGATTAGTAATGCATAATTAATGTTAATGTAGTTTGTTTGATCTCAAATCATACTTAAGATTTTTTACATTTGATGTTATTTTGTGAGATATTTATCTTGTTTTAAAATGTGTTTTTTATTTAATAAGCAAGGGTAGTATTTCTATAATTTTGTTACCATAGATTAATATATTTGATTTTGTTTGATCATATTTTGTTTTAAGTACTTGTAATAGTATTGATCTTCAACAGGGGTGCATTTCGTGAGCATTTCGATTCATTTGAATCAAAACAAGCAGTAATTACAAAAGAAGACGATTTATCGTCAAAGATGCAACAGATTTCTTTCAAACCACATTGCAAATCAATGCTCTAACCAACACAACCCATAAAACCCTTTCATCTGTCTTTTAAGGTTCCACCCTCCAAGGACCCCTATCAACCACTCATCCATTTTACTTGACAAGCAAATAAAGAAGTTGAATTCTTTAATAAGCCATTGTCAAGCCGAAGTGACAAAAGGACAATGAATGAATAAAGTGGTCAAGGGATTCTCTTCATCCGAGTAACGCAAGGGGCAAACCGAGGGGAAAAAATAGACCAATTCACACATTTTCTTGGAAGCCGCTCATGGGTATTTATACTTCAATTAGCTAAGCAGCAAAGGAATACCTTAACCTTTGCAGGAGCAAAACTCTTATAAATAGTATCAATCAAGGGAGTTTTCTAGTGTACAACAACTACGGGGATGAGAGATCAAGCCTCCAACCTCTAGAGAGGTAGGACATGCCAATTACAGTTGAGCTAAGCTCACTTTGCCTAATAATGGGAGTTTTGAGGTGGGGTCGTCTTTTTGCGAACATCAAAAACCTCGAAATGGAGAAATCTAAACATGGCAAACATCTTTAGATGTGTGGGCATCCCAACTCAACTCCTCTTTCCCAAAAATCTTATAATGTATACTAAAGCCAACATTTGCCCAGTAAAAATGACTTGTAAGAATACCTTGTTATTCCCTTTTACATCCTTCTTTTAACTTGTGTATGAATACAGCAGACAAAAACAACCAAGTTCATTACATTTAGATAGGGAATTCCATGTGGATGAAGCTTCATTTTTCTTTTCTTTATTATTATTATCTTTTTTCCAATAAATAAGTATGAGACTAGAAACTAACCTGGTGTGGATTGCAACTCATGTCCCTCCTACCACAAAGTGAAAGGAATCTATCAGAGTGCAACAGCAAGGGACATTTATCAATCAAAGTTGGCCCTTCATAGGCTTCTTTTAGTAATACTGTACTCCTTGCACCTTTATTAGTGATGTAGAAGATTCCTTGATGCTTTAATAAGCAAAGCAATAGTTTAGATGGTAGAAGAAACTCCCTATGAAATGCATCCAATTGTGTTGATGTCATCCTTTTTTCCATCGTCAAACTTAGAAACTCGTGAAGAACTGCGACCACCCTCTTTCTTGCCTTCGGATCAGCTGCATCAAATCTCCTCGCGTTCAAGTATGGGGAAGGAAAATCCATTTTCTGCCACCTTTCAAGATGTTCAAGGTAACTCATGTTTGGCCTAAAGCCTGGAGGAAAACATATCTTGAATGCATATGGACCAGAAAAGTTGCCATCTTTTGAGATTCTAACTCTTTTTCCATATACACAAGAAGATAAATCTCTAGCATTAGCAAATCTTTCTTCCCGAGCACTGATTGCGAGTGAAGAATCCCAATTTTCCAAATGTAGGTGAGCTTTCCCATCGAATTCCTTCACAGAAAAGAATTCAGGGTATTCAGGAATCAATGAAGTTTTGAAGTCACAAGGCAAACCCAATTCAGATGCAATGAATTCTATATTTTCGAGTGGTACTCGACAATCAACCGAAAGCATCAACAGCTTCCTCAAATTCTTTATTAAGATCGGTTTCATTGCACTCCTTACCTTATCTTCTTCACTAGCAATCCTTTCAGCTTTATTGGAGAGCCTAACATAAGGGGGCATTCTACTACTTCCAGAACTGACATAAAAGATCGAAGAGTACTTCTCAATAACAGCCATGAAGTTCCATTTTTGGACAAATCCTACTTCTTTCTCTAGGTCCCTCAAGAATATAAATTTTTGCTTTTGAGATTGGATAATGTTTATAAGCTTTAGTATAAGGGATGGCTTTTTTTGCAAGTCCATAACTTTGTCCAGGTCACCAACTCTATAATATATTTTTCTCTTCGGTCTCATTCCACCACTAGTTTTGTGCCTCATTGAGACCCAGAGAAAAGCCGATTCCTTATGATCAAAAACATGTATTCCAGAAATTGGGTAAAAGTTGAGATATCGATTTAGGCGTAGGAACATAGATTTTCCATTCATTTTGAACCCTAAACTCTGTTGGAACAAGTATCAAACAGTTTATGGGCAAACTTGAAAAGCCCCTGATCCAACCATACTACATCCGATTCTGACGTGAAAACTCTTTCATTTCTCTATTGGGAGCTTAAGGACTCTTACCAGATTCCGTTTTCACAAGAAACACCAAAACTCTCACTTCGGAATCGGCAATGCTTCTTGCAAATGTTTTCCTAAAACATGGCAAAATGGAAGCCTTAAGAACTTCATAAATAAGTTTCAGGCATATCATTTCAGTCATACAGCTTCAATTGCAGAAGAATTCATCAAACTAAACCATTCAAACTTTTCAACAATTTTCATGTGACAAAACTAAACAATTTCAACAGTCACATACTTTCATTTGACATAAACAATTTCAGCCAATACTCAAATCACATAAAACATACATTCGAACTTTCAAAAAATTCTTTCAAACTCTTAACAAATCACTATATATAGTCAACATTATATTTTGAAAGAGATGTGAAAACTACTTACCTCAATCGAAAACCTAGACTTCTCAATCCGAAAGTCCACTTCCTTGAACAAACACCAACATCCTAAAAGCATAAACAATAAACAATCAATACCAGAAGAATGTTCAAGAGGGATATTCTTACCCAATATCTACCATGAACCATAACCGATAACTCCAAATTAGTTCAAAACTACAACAGACTAAGTTTCCCTCAGGTTAGAAACTAATCTAACATAGTTCAATCGGGTCTGAAATGGTTCAAGGCATGCTAATACTGATAGGTACTTAATCGAATACTTCAAAATTTACCAAAGACTTTATAATATAAATTTGAACACTTAAAATCCAAATCGAAAGGGCAAAAGAGCAATGATACCAATTCTTACCAAAATGGGCTCCAATCTAAGATGGTCAGGGTTCGAAAATTTTCAAACTTTGCAGATGTGCAAATTATTTGAGTTGTGCATAAACTGATTTGAGGCCAATCGGAGTGTGGATCACCGCTGAAAATCGCTAAAAAAAAAAAGAAGAAAAAAAAGGAGAGAAACGTTGCGCCACCAAGACACCTTCGCTTGTGGTTTGATGGCAGTTTTTTTTTTTTTTTTTTTTTAAAAAAAAAATTGTCACTAATGATTTATAATTAAAATTGAGTTATTTTTAGGGAAATTCTTATAAATAAAAAAAATCTAAACAAATATTTATACTTTATATAAAAAAAAAAACTCAAAAATGTTTTGAACTCTTGAAATTTTTTTCTATAAAGTTTAAATATTTTTTTATATTTAAAAATGTCCCTTATTTTTATAACACTCTATTTATGATATATTAATCCAATCATAATGATAAAATTCTAAATTTTTTAGAATGATAGGGGGACAATATGATTTTTTTTAAAAAATAAAGTATTGTATTTCATATTAAATTTCTATTTAAATAAGTTTTTAAAATATGTTTGGTAATATGTTTATAAATCATAAGATTGATTATAGTTACTTATTAGGTTGATTATAAACTAATTATTAATTAATTTATGTACTTGTTTTAGGTTAAAAATTGATATAATTATTATTTTGTACTATCATATAATGTATAATATATTAAATATTTTAATTTAATAAAAATAATTAAATTTATAACCTGAAATATTATATTGGTTAATATTTTTATTTTTTTAAAGATAATTATGCCTTTTAAACTTTTCAAATTCAAACACTAATAACATAAATTATATATTGTTTTTAGGATTTGCACTAGTGTAATGTATTATAAATTATAAAATATTACAAAATAATAATTTTAATAAAAATATGTTCATAAATTAATTAATAATCATATTCTACATAATATTTAATGGGTAATCCACAAAATATAGTATTAAATACATTTAAATAAAGGTAATTATTTTAAATGACAAAATTACTAAAATTATTTTCAAATATAGCAAAATGTCATTGATAGACGCATATAGAGAGTGATACTTTGCTATATTTATAAATAAGTTAGCTCATTTTCTTATATTTGAAAACAATCCTTTAAATAATTATTTAAATTAGAATCAAATTTTCTTTTTAGAAACAACTAGAATTCAATTTCTAAATTTATTATCATATATATGTGCATATATATATATGAAAAGATAAAATTCAACTACGTTTTTCTTTGAATATCTTATTTTCAAATTTATGTTTTTAGATTACCTACTAAACATATCCATAATTTTTTTAAGTAAGCATTTGAGACTTAATTAAAAATCTCTAGTCTAAAATTTGAAAAAATCAAAATATCTTACTTTTATCCACATTAACCTAACTTAGTCTAAAAAATTAACTCCAATAAATCGACTAAGTCTAGACAATTAATTTTAACCCTCCTATGGAAATAGAATCAAATGAAAGGAAGTCATTAAACTTCCTAATAAGCATCATTGTTCATCAATTTCAATAATGATTCTTGACTATTTGATTTAGGGATAGGAGAGAGAGTGTTCCCTTAAGTGCTGACTCCGAATTTTGAACAAGAGTCCCACTCATTGGCCTGAGAGGAACTCTTTAAGGATTAGTGGTAATCTCGAGGGTAAAACAGATATTTGACCTAATCGTTATTATGAATAACCTGTGAAAGGTTACTTAATAATTATGGTTATATTAAGTGGCTATGGGGAGTGGCTCTAGTGGATTGACCCATTAGTTAAGGAATGATGATTAATTTGGGGTAAAAAGTTTAGCCAATTAATGTCGGATTGTTGTAGCCCATGATTTGTAGGTCCACAAGGTCCCTACTGACTCATAAATGGATTAGCTTTAGAGTAACGTAATAAGTAATTTGAAACGTTCAAACTAGAATTAAGAGAATTAATAATTATATGTGTTATAATTAAATTTTAGAATTAAACGGTATAGAAGGTGGAATTTATGTAAAATTAATTTAATATTTGATATTAAATTAATTAGAATTAATTAAATATTTGATATTAAATTAATTATATATTATCAATTTTATTAGAAAATTAATTTATGAAATTAATTTTAGAAAAATTAATAATGGTTTCAATTTTTGAAATCAAATTGATTTTGGAAATTCAATTTGTAAATTAGAAAAAATTAAAAAAACACAAAAATGGAAATGTTGGATTTCTCCACTAACAAACAACTAGCTCACTCAATTTTCCACCATTTCTTGATTCAATCTTCCAAGCATCAGGTGCTCTCCATACACCCTTCTTCATTGCATGATTGTCCAACAATAAATAAAGAAGATTGAAGTGGAATTGAGGTATGCATCAATTGAATTTTTATAGAAAAATTTGAGTTGAAGAAGGTGTTTTTCAAGTGGGTGCAGCAGTGAGTTCTTCTCCAAATTTCCTTCATTCAAGCTTATTTTGAATCTCACAACTCAATCCAAAGCTCCAAGAGAATAGTAGGGAAGATCTTTAAGTGATTCACAACGAGATTTTGAGAAGATTTACAGTTGAGAATTGTGATTCAAGGTGTTCTTCAAAGGTATTACTTAAATCCCTCTTATTATTGTATGAGCATGTTTTATTTACAGCCAAAATTAATGAATTAGAATGCTTAATGATCCTTGTTGCTTCTCTACATATTGATTTATTCCTTCACATGCCGCCCCTTGATCATTTTTACCAGAGGAAAGGGACGAACCTTACTTTCCTTTACAAATTCACAAGGTTCTCAACCCCTTTCTCACAAAATCTTACCAATGCATGATTTCTTCCATATAATCCCAAACCACATCTCATTTCAAAACATATAAAGCAATAACATGCCCTCAATGTAAATCATATGCATAATCAGATACTCTCAACAAGTAAATAAGGTCATAAACACAATGTCACTTAATAACTCATTCGCACACAAGCTATTACACTATTACACAACATCATAACATACTAGTATTTAGCCAAAACACATGATTCCAAACGGTTAATATATAGTCACAAATAATATATAAATTACAACAAAAGCACAAAACATGCTAGCACATAATAAATAGACTCTAGAGGTAGGATTCCACTTACATAACGCGTTTTAAACCCCTTTTAAACTATTTGAAAGACTCCTGTAATAATAGAAACAAGATCCCAAGGCTAGAAATTAGTTTGAAACATTGGTTGGAAATTCATGAAACCTTCGTTAAAAATTCAAATAACGTTCGAAATAAGTTATCTTACCTAAAACGACCTCAAACCTCAATCTGAATACCTTAAATCAAGTCTAAGCTACAAACAAAGAATACCCAAGTGTTGTAAACTAAATTACACCATCTAAATTAAAGTCAAATGAATCTAAATATGGTTATAATGCCAAACACTCACCAAAATAGCCTTGGACTTTTCCTGGAAAAGTGTCTGAACAATTCTGTAACTAAAATACAAGTTTTCAAGTGTTAGGGACAAGACCAAACAATCATAAACTAGTCCTAAACGGAATTTAGAGCATTCTTACCTATTGAAACTAACCTAAACAACTCGAAATCATGTTGGTTGGTGTTCGAATGAGTCAAATCCTACATATTCAGAGTCGTTAAGCAATGGGTATTTCAAATCTAATGTAAGAAAGAAAGGAAAACATATATATGTGTTATGTAATTAAGTGTTTAAAAATTGAATTCCAAATTTTTGTTTAGTATATGTTTATTTTGTAGGAATTTGTTATGGTTTAAGAATATGAAAATATTAAACATTTTTCAGTATTAAAAAATTTAAGAAAATATGTGTAATTGAAAATTAAAAAAATAACAAAAAAAAATCTAAGATAAAATCAATTTCATTTAAAAAAAACTGTACCATATACTTCAACTCAACTCAATGTAGCACCCCAAATACAAACATTCGAAGTCAACTCAACTTTACATCTCTAACACAAACAATCAACTTCATAGGTAATCTAACTTCCCAAATAATAACTATTAATTCAACTCCACTCAACTCTAAATTCTCCAAAAATGATGTGGTCAAGAAGGATTGACTATTATTGAATAACAAAAATTTAATAATCAGAAACAAAACGCATGAGATTCTCCAATCTCCAAAAATTGTAGCTTAGCTGTAATTCTCTTAAACTAATTGCTACATTCGTTACTAACGCGCAAGGGGAGGGGGGAGTTGTTGGTGATCTACCAAATGAAAATGATAAATTGCATGAAAATAGATAGGCGATGTAAAAGCTTTTGAAAATACTATCGAGAAAAATCGACCAAGGAATAGAAGATTGCGAGAATGAATTCTTTATCACAGGAAACTAAATTAAAAATTTAAGGATTTACCCCCTAAACATCCCAATTATTAATCAAGATTAATCCTTATTATGTTGAGATTTATGTCCTAAAGCCTCGTAATTTGTTATTTAATATAATAATTGATTATTTTAGATATACAATAATGAGTTATCCATTATAGAAAAAATCCAAGGATATTTTATGAAAACTTGAAAAGTAGACATACAAGTGGATCATGTTCAAGTAATGACCTAAAAGGTCTATAGTATATGGATAAAGATTGGGTATCGGATACGACTCATTTTGTAATAATTACAAACGATGTGGTTTAATTCGTTCATGTAAGACTTAATCTCTTTTTCTAACGTCGTTGACTGAAGAGATTAATATTTCATAGGATAACCATGTGTAACTCTATCTCAATCATGAGTGTGTTATGAACTTCTGCTTGTGAGGGCTTGTCCTTTAATTTGTATGGGTGAAAGTGGCCCAAGTCGCCGACTCAATAAGTCTACCATTTTGGGGACAAGACCAAGTGGGGAGTTGGGAACATAACTACACAAGATGGAGCTCACTTCTTCTCGCCTTTAAGGTAAACGATGAGTTGTTCCTTTAAGTGTTGATCTTGGATCTTGAACAAAGGATACCCACTCTCTCAATAGCCCCATGGGGACTTGGTTTATGGTAGGACCATAAATAGATTGTTCATTAAAGAAATCGGTGGTACTTAAGGAGTAAGAGGTAGTTACAAGGGTGAAAAGGTAATTTGACCTAGTTGTAGTTACGAACAACTCATGAAGAATCGACTTACTTTAGTGGTTAAATCCATGAACACAACATCAATGTGAAAAGTGCAACTATGGGTCTTTAGTGGAGTGACCCATAGTTAATGAATGTTGGTTAATTTAATTAAAGAAATTAACCTCATATCGTTGGGGTTTCTAATACGTAGGTCTATTAGGTCGCCCGTTAGATCACAATGGGTAAACAAAGGTCAATAGTTTTGAAAAAACTTTGAATTGTTCAAATAAAATGAAGATATTATATTAATTATATATGATACAATTAATGTAATGTATATAGATAAATTATAATTAAAATTAATTTTGAATAAGTTTCAAAACTAAACTTTATAATAAAATGAGATTTATTGTATTTGGATAAGATACAAATAGTTATTAATATGAATTGGATTCATATTAAAATAATATGAATTAGATTCATATTAAAACTATAGATTAAATTTTAATATGAATGAGATTCATATTAAAACTATAGGTTATGAGAGACATGTGCATTTGAATATGATTCAAATGAGCATTTAATTAAATATGAGACGTTAAATTAAAAATAAATTAATTAATTAGATTAATCAATTAATTATTATTTTATTTAAATTAATTTAATTTAAATAAACGATGTTGGTTGTTCTAATAATTCTCCACTCATATATGGAAAAAAAAGGGTTTTTTTTCCAATAAGGAAGTGAGTTCCTAAAGCCAAAAAAAAAAAAATGTTTTTTTTTTCTTTTCAATGCTCTTACCTCTTCTTCTCTCTTAGTGATTTTACAGAAAAAGGAATTCTCTGTGAAATCTCTCAAAATTCTTATTCCCTACTCTTTCAAAAGGATGTTCCCACAAACTGGCTCTTTGCAAAAGAATAGCAGAGAAGACTTTATGGAGGTGTCACTATACGAGGGGAGATCGATTCGTTGAGGAAGATGATGTCTTGATGAACATTGTTGTGTTTTTTAAGAAGATATTCAAAGATAAGTTTCTTTTGCCCTAAATTTTACATGCCTAACCTATCGAATGCATAATATATGTATGTTTTTCTTTACTATGTTGTAATCTTTCAAATTAAACTCAACATTTCATATCACTTGGGTCCAAAAGTGACCATTGAAACTATTTAAGCTTGCATTAAGTATAAAGGGAACCCAATTGGAACATATAATAAATCTGATAGCGCAAGTTCAACATACGATTAACTCTTATTACTAATTAGCTCAACATATTGAATTGGAGTTGAGACTACCAATTGAACATGCATTTTCCAATCTTGCTACTTGGGGGTTGTTTGGGACACTGAGTTGAGATATGATATCTGAAGTTTATATGTCTTTAGAGTTCATATAACTGTGGAGTTCGTATGTTTATATTTGGGGTGCAGAGTTATTTGATCTAAATTCATATGTCTGTGTTTGAGGTGCAGAGTTGAGATCATATGTCTGAGGTATCTGGTGCAGTTTTTTGAACTCTAAATAATATGCTTTTATGATTACTATTTTTGTTTTGAAACTTTTTTTATTCAATAATTCTACCCATCTTTGTTTGAATATAATATGAATTGCAATTTTTTTTTTTAGTTTTTAAAGCTTTTCTTTCTTTCTTTTTAAGGGTAATGAACAAAAATTAACCCACTACGTTTCTTGCAGGAACACGATTAAATAAAACAAGAAACCAAAGAGAAATCAAAATTTTTAATTCTTAATTTCCCCCCTTGAATTTCATTAACCATCTAGTTTTCTTCTTCTTCCTATGGTTGCTTTGTACTTTTACTCTGTCATAAATTTTATTTTAATTGAATTTCCGCCATCAGCTTAGCAGTCAATGGAATGCCACCACATTTCTTCAACAATTTCACTTTCATTTCATCTAAATTTGGAAGATCATTAGAGAAAAAATCTCAATTTTTCACTAATTCTTTCTAAAAAAAATGATCTAGGAAAAAAATATCCATTTTATGGTTCTTTTTTGTTATATGTTACATACTTTTCAACTACATTCATAATTTTTCAAATATTCTTAACGCTCATTTGAGATGTGAATTCAATTAAATAAAAATATATTTTTCAAATTTATACGTATAAATATTACATTTAATGTTGACAAAATACTATTATTTATATAATCAACAACCCTACAACATACTTTAACAATCATTAGTCTCATAATAGTCGAAAGTGGTTGTCGAAGTTGATTATCGAAGATGATTTTCGATAGAATTTGTAGTTAGAGATGGATGTCGGAGCCTGAAGTTGGTTGCATGAAGGTGGTATTGGAGTTGGTCGTTGGAGACGGTTTTTAATGCGTTATTTTATGTGATGAAATAATGGTAGGGATTGCATTGATGGAAAATGCGTTGAGCATGCAAGTTTTCTTAGTAAGATCCAAGTATAAACTCTATGAGTTTCCTGGTAAGCCCAGGGTCGAACTGAGGGACTAAGGAAAACAATATGCGATGGTAATTTTTAGATCACTTTGCGGTAACAATAAATCAAAGAGTTGGTTGGTTTGTTGTTTACAGTATAAAATGTATGCGACGGAGTTAAGAAAAGAGTTAATATTACAAAAGATGCGATGAATATGCGGGAGAACGGGTTGAGCAGGGGTTTAGCTAACACTTCCTAGGATTGTGTTCATGTTATGCGATCATGCTACACACATACAACAACAAATCATCTCTCAACACAAATGCAACGACTTCTAGTTTTTAGAACGCATGCGATATATACGATGATATCTATAGGACTTACACATAAGCCTCTATTCTTGTCTATGCAATGATGATTGACACATACACATACAAGGCGACCGCATAATATCATAACCTATCTCTAGGGTGCATACGATGCATGTTGACAAACAGAGCTTATCTCCAAGTCTTTATCTCTTGTTTATGCAGATCTAATCTTGTTTTCTCGAGTCTAGATTCTAACCTAGCTCTATCAAGTCTTAGGTTCTTTCTTTAGGCTCTTTCTCGAGTAGCTTTAAAGGGGTGATGGATGTAACATAAGACAAGATGATCGCATGTGCGAAAATCCTAGGTCATGTTAGCTAAGTACTTCTCAACCCATTCGATAGATTTAGGTACTCATGCGTGTTTTAAAGAGAGTGAACAGATGTAGATAAACAAGTTCCATTTTATAGATATATAATTGAAATACAGAATGACAATACGAAATAATAATAAAGAGTCTGGTAGAAATTTCTTGTTTCCCAAGGCTTTTACATTATTCTTCTCTACTCTGCTCAAAAGATATTCTTGCTCTCGCAAGAGTTGGCCCTCTCTTTGTTTTTCCACGCTCCCTGGCACTCTCTCGAGCTAACCAGGGCGATCTTCCGACATCTTTTCCCTTCTCTCGCTCTGCCTTCTAAGTATAAGAAACTAAGAACAAGGCTAAGTATCGTCTAAATGGTAAACTCTAAAAACTGGCGAACTCCTTCACTGAAGGTAGCCTTCGGTATTTATAGAGCTTCAGGGTGAAAGGTTTCTTCTCTCTTATGATTACACTGATGGGATGACATTAATTCTCTGTTTGATGCGCCAAATATTTGTCACTAAAAAGTTGAGTGTACTTGCTACAGTAGGTCGTTAACGGCTTGTCAACTTAATTTGGAATCGACCGCTCATTGTGATTTATTATGCTTTTCACCTACCACCATGATGCGCCAGCTCTATGCGGTAACCTTCTTGAGCAGATATTTGTGAGAGCAAATGATCGTATAACCTTACGTCAACGCAATCTCTTAATGCGCTCGGACATTAATTTCCTTGGATCGCATTTTCGCCTTGCGACAACGCATTTTCTACACAAAAATACATAAGTTAGCTATTTTAATGCGATGGACGCATGCGATCGCAATGTTGTGAACTTAATGCTTATGGACACAATATTGTATATTTTTATCATCGCAATCCTGCATTGTTTTATAACTTTGCACTGTAATAACGTGCATTTATATCCGTTATCAGTTTTCGGAGCCCAAAATTGGTTGCACGAAGGTAGTCATCGAAGTTGATCATTGAAGGTGATTTTTGCCAAAGTTTGTAGTTATAGTTGGTTTTCAATGCTTGAAGTTGTTAGCAAGAAGGTGGTATTGAAGTTGGTTGTCAGAGTTTGTCGTTGGAGGTGGTTGTTGAAGCCCGGAGTTGGTCGTCGGAGTTACTCACTCGAAGGTGGTCATTGAAGTTAATCATCGAAGGTGATTTTTGTCAGAGTTTGTAGTTGGAGGTGCTTGTCAGAGCCTACGAAGGTGGTTGTCCAAGTTGGTAATCGGAATTTGTTGTTGGAAGTGGTTGCCAGAGCTTGAAATTGGTCATCGGAGTTGGTTGCGTGAAGGTGGTCATCAGGATTGGGTTATCGGACTTGTCATCGGAGGTAGTTCGAAGTTCGAAGTTGGTTCCCAGAAGGTAATAACGATAGTCACGATAGTGGCCGATGGGTGAGCAATTGAAAATATTAGGAGAATGAAGAGTTTGGTGAGTTGGGGTGAGTTGGTAAAATATACCAACTTAATTCCACTAACATTTAAAGTTAGTGGCCCAAACATTGAGTCGGTATATTATACCTTAATTCAATTCATGTTGGTGAGCCAAATACCCCTTTAGCGTTTATCTTAGACGTAGTCATAATGTTAAAACAAACATTGCATTCAATGAATAATCACTACGAAGTGTCAGCTTAATCATGAATATTTATTGTAAATAAGCATAGAATAAGAGAAGTTACAACTAAAAATCCTAAGAAATACAATCAATCCTTAAAATTAAACATCTTAAAATCCTATCCCAAAGTCAAAATAGCCACTCATAATTCAGGGATTCAACAATAATGAAGGAGAAATTATCAACTAAACAAAGATGAAACTGAAAGAAGGGAAGAACAAATGGAAAATGGCAATGAAGTTTTGTGGAGACTGAAAAAATTCCATATTCTTTGACCTAGAGAATTGTGATATATTAATAAAAAACAACTTAGTGTCACGACGCTCTAGCCTCTAGGGCCCTTCTACCACAACGCTGGGTGAGCATTGTAACGCTCTTCACCTGGTGCCATGCATTGCGCAACTTTCCATAAATCTCTGGAGCACTGCAAATCATAGGACAACGTTACGACGTTACTCGCAAGTGATGCTTATGTCTTAGGTGCTGAGCACAATGCTGACTAGTGCCATGGTGCTTTACCATTTATGCAGCTACTAGATTTTACACCGCAATAGTACGCCAAGTAATGCCGTGGTACCCTCCTCAAGGGCATTCTTGTAACTTTTGCCTAATTTCCTTTGTTCATGCTTCTGTAGCTCCGTTTTGGTACATTTTAGCCCATAATCCACTTTAATGGACAATTATACTATCTTGATGCTTGGAACCTATTGGTAATGGGTAGAAATGCACGTTATTACAGCGCAAATAGGTAAAACAATGAGGGAATGCGACGGTAAAAATATACAAAATTGTCCAAAAGCGTTAAACTGAGAATATTGCGATCGCATGTACCCATCGCATAAAAGCAGCTAATTTACTTATTTTATAGGAAAAATGCATTGGTGCAAGTAAAATTGTGATCCAAGGAATTCAATGTCTGCGTGCATTTAAAGATTGCAATAGCAAAGTTATGCGATCG
Organism: Benincasa hispida; assembly: GCF_009727055.1. Taxonomy (NCBI): domain Eukaryota; kingdom Viridiplantae; phylum Streptophyta; class Magnoliopsida; order Cucurbitales; family Cucurbitaceae; genus Benincasa; species Benincasa hispida. Next base: position 1,573,568 of record NC_052356.1, on the reverse strand, counting down.
TATGCGCTCGCGAGAAGTTGTTAAAAAAGGTGGCCGCATAAAGATGGCGCATCAAAGTGAAAACTTAATAAATCATAATGGGACGAAAAACTGACGACAGTCGAATCCGAATATAGTTGACAAGCCGTTAACGACACACTGTAGCAAGTACATTCAACTTTTCGGTGACCATTAATTGGTGCATCAGAGCAGAAGATTTAATGACCTCCCATCATTGCAATCATTAGAAAGAAAAGCTTCTTCATCTTGAGCTCTATAAATACCAAAGGCCACCATCGTTAAAGGAGTTCACCAGAACAAGTTAGATGATATACAAAAATAAATAGCCATTAGTCTGTAGTTATTCTTATTCTTAGAAGGCGAAGGCGAGTAAAGAGAAGAAGACGCAGAGAGGACATTCCTAGACAGCTCGAAAGACTACGGGAAGCGCTATAAAAGGAGAAAGGGCCGAAACTTACGAAAGCAAAGATATTCTTCTGGGCAGAGTTGGAGTGAAAAGATAGTGTAAAAAGCCATGGGAAGCAAGACATTGCTACCGGGCTTTCTATCCCTACATTCCATTGTTGTTTTATATTCTGCACTTTATTTATAGAAAATGGAATTCTCATCTCAACATTTGTTCAATCGCTCCACATTTCACATGAGTAGCTAAATTTCCGAATGGGTTGAGAAGTACTTAGCTAGCATGACCTAAGATCTTCACTTTATGCGATCATCTTGTCTTATGTATGCGTCATTTACCCTTTAGAGATACTTGAGAGAGTAGTCTAAAGAAAGAATGTAGACTTGAGAAAGTTAGATTAGAATCTAGGCTTGAAAGAGTCAAATTAGAACCACATAAACAAGAGATAGAAACTTAGACATAAGTTCTGTTTGCTATTATGCATCGCATGCACTCTAGAAATAGGATATGATAGTGCATCATTCATCATCGCTTAGATAAGAATAGAGGCTTAGACATAAGTCCTATCAACATTATCGTATACATCGCATGCATCCTAAAAATAGGAACTATGGCATTCGCATTAAGAGATGACATGCTATTGTGTGTGTAGCATGATCGCATAACTTGAATGCAATCTTAAGAAGTGTTAGCTAAATCCCTTCTCAACCCGTTCATCGCATACTCATTGAAATTCTTGATTTCATTAACTTCTCACTCGAATCCGTCGCATAGGATACATACTTAAGCAAAACACCAACCAACTTATTTGTTTTTGCCACCGCAAGGGAATCAATTTTACTATCGCATATTAACTCAGTAGTCCTTATGTTCGACCCTGGACTTACTAGGAAACCTAGTGAGATTTATACTTGGATCTCATTAGAAAAACTTGCATGTGCAACGCATAGATCATCACCGCAAACATACATCATAATCATATCATATTTACAACGCATCACCTATAAAAATCAAGAAATAAATATATAAAATCATAAAACGAACCCGATTTAAGCAAAATAAGATAACGCCTTTTAGAAGCTATTAGTTGGCAATAACCCATCACATTTTAATTAAAACTCTACATATAAAAGACAACAACTTCTTACATGTAAAACTATTGAGAGAAAAGTAAGAAGATGAAATCAAAGAAAATATCCAGCCAAGAACAATCATACTAATGAAAAAGAAGAGGCCTACATCCACTTTTGAAGACATTTAGAGAATTTTCCTTTCATAAAAAATAAAGACGTACAAGATAAGACTCCATACTTCACAAATTTCATCCCTCATTCTTTGTAATATCATGCACACTTTATATACTTGTAACGATCTGACCTATCTAAAGCTCTAAAAAGGATCGTTACTCATAATTACCCATTACATTTAGAACATTTTGACCTTTGAAGTAAAATTAGATAAAACAATAGTGACAACTTAAAAATTCAATTTATAAAATTTAATGAAAACAAACAAGCAAACCATTTATTCAGGGTCCCCTAAAATCATTTACAAAGAAATTAATCAAACTAATAAAATAAAATTTTCTATCCAACATTTAAAACTTTCAAATTACTAAAAAAAAAAAATCATTGATTAAGTGGAAGTGATTTCTCTTGTCCCCATATGGCTCTATTACGTGTCTTGTCTGTCACTCGCCAACCTATTCCTAATGATGAGTATAACAATACCCAGTAAGTAACTTGCTATTGGGCCCACTAGGTAACTTGTTAACTAGTCTATCTAGGCATCAGTGCATCCCCATATCTGAAGGAACTCTTATCAAAGAAGCGAAAGCAAGATCGTTCTAAACTCATTGTGACAGAATTACCACATTCACAATCAAACAGACTAGTTATGCAATAACAACAAATTGCAGGCATGTTTATACTATTGATTTGAATGATTGTCCTATTAATGATAAATGTTTATCAGTTTTGCATAATGATTCTTGGTTATGGCATAGAAGACTAGGACATGCTAGCATACACTTAATTTCAAATATTTCCAAGAATTCTTTGGTTAGAGGTCTTCCCAAATTTAAATTTGAAAAAGACAAAGTTTGTGATGCTTGTCAAATGGATAGCAAGAAACTAAGGTCATCTTTCAAATCTAAAAATGTAATCTCTAAACTAGACCCTTCAACTATACACATGACTTATTTGCCCTTCTATAATTGCTATTTTTAGAGGGAACTATTAGCCTGCTTGTGATAGTTGATGATTTTTCAAGATTTTACTTGGGTTGATGCTGAAAAACATAAGGAGAGGCTTTGAAAAGCTTTTCTAGTTTGCAAAAATTTCAAATGAAAAAGGTTTGATTCTAAAGTTAGGAGTGATCAGGGAGGAGAATTTGATTAGCAATGCTTTTATTTTTGGTGAAGAATTTTTTTGTGATGAATAAGTTTTTTTTCAATAATCTTCTCGCTCTCAAGAACTCTCATATCAATAGACGGTTGTGAGTTGAAGAGGAATAAACCGTGACTTTGGCAAGAAATTTGGCTAGATCAGTGTGCATGAGTATGTGTTTAGCCTACATACTTGGCGGGAAGCCGTTAACTGACTACGTTATTACTGTGTTTAAGATAGAGTTTAATGTACTTCTTGGATAAAGACTCCTTATGAACATTTGGCATAACTAAAATTTTCAAAATTTAGGTATTTCAATGAAGTTTTTTTTGGTTGGATAAATTATGTTTCGTAAAATTGATGATATTAACCACACAGAAAACTTTGAGAAATGTTGATTCTAGCAGATGATGTTGGTATTTATGTTCTTGGGGCTAGATGTCCTGGACTACTAGTAAATCTTATTAGACGTTTCAGAGTAAAAAGAACTTTAGTAATTGAGGATCAGTGCATGTTAGTATTGATAGTGAATCTTGCAAGTGGTCGATTTTCTAATGAGTCTATTTATAGTATGGGGTTTAGAAAGGAATTTTGGAAATTTAACTTGTTAATGGGACAAAGGCAAGGAAATTGTTTCAAGTAAGAAAGAGGTGAGCCTTAATCGAAAAGAACAAAGCTGGTTCTTCATTCCAGTGACTAAAGAATGTGAGGTATGCTCTTCCATCCCAAAGAATTAATTTTTGTGTATCCCGAACAAGGTGTGAAGAAACTCGTTCTTCTTTTAATATGTTTAATAATCGTTGCTTCCAAATTGAACAAAAAAGTTTTAAAGATGCCGAAAATGATGAATTGGATTTTAGCTATGCAAGAAGAATTAAATCATTGAAAGGAATAAAGTTTGAGATGTGTGCCCCCTAGGCCCTCTCATGCTTCTATAATTGGAACTAAATGGGTCTTTAGAAATAAAATGGATGAAAATGGAAATATCATTAGAAATAAAAGCTAGATTTGATCTCAAGGTATTGTCAAGAGGAAGGAATAGATTAAGAAGAAACTTTTGTAGCCGTTGCTAGATTAGAAGTTATTAGAATGTTGCTTGCTTTTGCTTCTTATAAGATTTCATTTTGTATCAAATGGATGTGAAAAGTGCATTTTTAAATAGTTATATCATGGAGGAAGTTTATGTAGACAACCTCCGGGTTTAAAAGTTTTGATTTTCCTAATTCGTTTAAAGTTGAAAAAGGCTCTTTATGGCTTAAAACAAGTTCCAAGAGTTGGTATGATAGAACTTAGTAATTTGCTTGAGAATGGATTTAAAATAGGTAAAATTGATACTACTTTTTTATTTTAAGACAAAAAAAATGATATGCTTTTAGTATAAAATAATATGTTTGGATTTGGAATTATTTTTCTGGTTTTACTAATCCACTTTGTGTGAAGAATTTTCTAAGTATGCATAGTGAATTTGAGATGAGTATGATGGGAAGAACTTAGCTTCTTCCTTGGACTCCAAATCAAACAACTCAAGGATGTATTTTCATAAGTCAAGAAAAATACACACAAGGGATTACCACAAAGGTTCAAATTTAATGAAGGTAAAATTGCAAGAACCCTATAAGCTCATCTACTAAGCTTGACAAGGAGAAAAAGGTAAGTGTGTTGGATAAAAAATTATAGAGGTATGATTGGATCTTTACTTTATTTAACCGCTAGTAGATCCTGATATTATGTTTAATGTATATCTTGTGCTAGATTTCAATCTTGTCCTAAGGAATCACATTTACATGCCGTTAAATTTTTTTAAAAAATTTGCTTGGTACTATTGATTTAGGCTTATGGTACCTAGAATATGTGAATTTAAATTTGGTAGGAATTTCCGATGCGGATTTTGCGGGTAGTTTACTTGACCGTAAGAGTACTAGTGGAACTTATCAATTTCTTGGTAGTTCCTTAGTTTCTTGGTTTAGTAAAAAACAAAATTCGGTGGCCTTATCCACTATCGAGCGGAATTATTGCAGTTGCTAATTGTTGTGCTCAAATTCTTTGATGAAAAAACTCTTTGTGATTTTGGATAAAAGTTTGATAATGTGCCTATTATTTATGAATATACTAGTGCTATTAATTTGACTAAAAATCATATACATCATTCTAGTACTAAGCATATTGATATTAGGCACACTTTATTAGAGAGCATGTGCAAAATGATAATATACTTCTGAATTTGTAGGCTCTAAAATCAATTAGCAGATATTTTTACCAAGCCTTGAATGAAGAAAACTTTTGCAAAATAAGGCTTGAGCTCGGTATATTCATTTGTGATGCCTCTTGATTTTATAATTTTACTTGTTAAATCTTTTAGAAGGCATTTTTGATAGGGGGAGATATGGAAAACATGTGTTAAATATTTTAGGGGAGTTGTGCTAAATTATTGTTCATGTTTTTAAGGAAAAACATTTATGTAGTTCTAAATTTTCTTAATTACTTTTTAATGATTCTAAAGGGGGAGAAGTTTAAGAAAAATATGCTATAAATTTGTTATGATTTTGATTGTATTAATTAGGGGGAGAATTTATTTTTTTGAGTGAATTTCAAGAATGATCTTTATGGTGATATGTTGAATTTTATTATGTGCTACATATGGTTTACATGTATTTCAAGCTATTTTTCTTGAATGGTTTATCATCATCAAGAAAGGAGAGATTGTTGGTTCTTTGGCCCTTAATCTCAAATTAATTAATTAATCAATGTTTTGATGATAACAAACTCAATTTTTAATTACTGAAAATCTTAGTGTTTTAAATATGTCCATAGCGTAGAGCTCAGAACAGCGATTCCAACACCTCTTGAATCACTCAAATCAGAGCTAAAACGAAGACGATATGACTGAAACAATTCTATAGAGAAAATACCGTAGTGGATGACGTGGCATAACCAGACCATTTGTATGTAGACATGTGGTAGCATATTGGTTGAATGGTGGATATTAAGAAATTAACATACGATGGACTTTTGATTTTTGGATTGATTTAAAATAAAAAAACAATTGAAATTTAAAAGAAAAATAAATGTAATATTATTTTATGTTTGTGTCTAACGGCTAGTTTTTTTTACACATGTAAGTTTTTTATTTTTGGATTGACTTTAAAGGGAATGAATTTAAAAAGAAAATAAATTAAAAGGAAAATAAATTTAATATTATTTTATGTTTGTGTCTAATGGCTAGTTTTTGACACATGGTATGTTTTTTTTATTTTTTAGATTAATTTTAAAAAGAAAATGAATTTCAAAAGAAAAGAAATTTAATATTATATATTGTTTGTATCTAACGACTAGTTTAGTTTAAAATCTCCACCATTTGTTTTTTTTTTCCAAAATCCAATGGTCCAAATTAATTGTGGTTTCTAAAAATTTTTCCTATATAAACCTGTTCCTCTCCAAATTTTAAACAAACAAATTTTACATTTCATAATCCTCCAAAACTCAAAAGTTCCATTGTTGCTCTCTCTAAGTTCCCAATTTTTTTTCTTTTCATCTTATTCTTGAGAGAGTGTTATTGTATTGTGAGGATAAACTTGTTGAGTGCTTAAACTTGTAAATTCACTCTAGTGAGAGTTATATTGTGTTCATAAAAAATTCCTACATTTGTAACGGTTTAATCCTAAATCATGGAAAGGATCGGGTTTGCTTTTGAACCCATAAAAGGAACGGTGGTGTAACGGTTGGGCTCTAATCCATGGAAAGAGTCAGAAAGATTTTATTCAAATTTTCAAGAGGCGCTTGGGGAGTGGAGTAGGTTGATTTTGACCGAACACTATAAAAATTACGATATCTTCTTCTCTAACTCTTTCCTTTTTATTTTTGCAATTAATTTAAGCAATTTATTGTATGTTTTAGTTTTTTCTTATTTATTTGCTAAAATTTGATAGAATTAAATTATCACATTTTTGTCATCTTATTTGTTGCATAAATTGAATTTTTCTTATTATTTATAAAAAGTGTATTAATTAGTTTAATTGGGTTAATTTAGAAAAAAAAAAGTTTAATTAAACCCTATTCACCCCTCTCTAAGGTTGCCATATCGATCCAACATCTGCTATACCATTCTGCTGAGGCGTACTTCTTTCGGTGCCTTGGCCTCCATAGCCATCATCAATCCAGTCATCCATGTTCTGTGATATGTGGTCAAGGATGAATTTAGCCTCAGTATATGTTTTGTCCATAAAACCTCCTGCTGCGGAGGCGTCAGCAATAGCTTGCATCGATCTATTCAGGCCGTTATAAAAGGTCTCCATCAAAACGCAATCGGGTATCCCGATATGCAGCCAGTTTTTCACCAATCTTCTAAATCGCACCCAGGCGGTGCTCAGGGTCTCATTCTCCATTTGCTCGAAGTTCAGCATGTCTTTTCGTTGCCTTGCACTGATAGCCGATGGGAAGAACTTCTTCACGAGTGAGCCCACCTCGTGGCTTCGTCCCTTAAGGTGTAAGGGAACAAATATAGTCTAATACTCTCCGGGGTAACGTCGGGTAGTGAAAAGTTTTCGCACATTTTGACAAAGCTGGTCAAGTGGGCATGCGGGTCTTCACCTTGCAGACCCCCAAATTGCCCTGCATTTTGGATTATTTGTAGCATGACCAACTTTATTTCGAACCTTACGTTCTCTTCAACAATAGGCCTCGAAATCCCAGGCGAAAAGTCGTACAGGTTGGGTGCCGCATAATTCCTCATGGGAATGTTGCGATCAGCGGCTAGGAAAACAAGATCCTGCATTGGTTGTACAGTCTCTTGATTTATTATGGGAACTGCATTGTCGTTATTATCTGCCATAATCACTGCTTTCTTTCGCCTTATCCGATTCTGACGTGCCTGTCGCGAAAGGTACGCTCGATCTCAGGATCAGCTTCGAATTCTGGTTCAGCACCAGTACTCATAAACCATTAAGCTGCTCTTCGCGTTGAACAGCCAGTACAACGAGATCTATCCTGCAAAACACCACAAACACACTCAAACAATAAACCGTTAACCAGCCCCTGTCAACGGTGCCATAAACTTGTTGACATAGATTTTATGCGATGATATGTGATACTACTTCTAGATATGTGTTATTAATGAATGTTCTTGTAGTATGCTGTGCGTTGTCACAAGTTTCCTTGCGTTGAAACCATGTATAATTTCACCGCAAGTTTCTCGATGTGATCCGAAGTCGAACACAAGGACTTTTGAGGTTATTGCTTTATGTTTGTGATATATGCGACCAGAGGTTTTTCAATTTATAAAAGGGTTTTGTGTACAAGTAATTAAACATGCGATAAAGTAAAGTAAAGTGGTAAAAATGCGATAATAACATAAATTGCGTTAAAGTAAATTGCGATAAAGTAAATCTAAGCTAAGATGATATAAGATACAAGTTTCATGATACAAGATATTGAGGTCAAGGCTAGCTGTGAAGATTATACAAAGATCGTGTAATGCGGTGACAAGTCTTATGTGTGAAGCAGAAACAGAGAAATAATTAATACAAACATCACAAGTTCCTTAATTGCGTTAAAGATATAAGTACGGTTTCGCTTTTCCCTTGGCGTACACCTCTCGGTGATCGGTCACGTTCCCACATCTCTGTGGTGAAATAGGGATGAACGTAATGAACGCAAGGTTGCTTCCATCTCTGGAAGTACTACTCGCTTTAGTTAACGCTTCTAACCTTCTCTCGACAGATCAGAATGACATCTTCACTTTTGCTCTCACAGGTGAAGATGTCGTCTAGCATGCCTTAGCTAAACGCATTTATCTATTTAGCATAGATTAAGTTACTATTTAATCCATATTAATTACCAAGGTATTAAGGAAACTTCATGGAGAAAACGATTAATGGAGGAACGAAAATAGACAGAAAAGTGGAAATGAAAGTGATCAAGACATTCAATAAAACTATTTAGCGTCTGATACATGATTTGTGAATGAAGAGATAAGAGAATGAAATACAATTGATGAAATAGAATTAGAAACAAATACAAATAAACGCCAACATGTTGGTACCGATCTGGATGGAGATTTGCTTGCCGGCGTGGATCGTGCGGAAGGATGAGCTTCCCTTTCAGGCTTGCTCAACTGGTAGCAGGGATTTAAGCACAGAGCTTCACGGCGGGGATCTGGCAGAATCGTACTGAGACTCACCTCTCAGCCTTGTCTCTTCTCTTCACGGATTTCTTCCAATTAGTACTCAGTTTAGCCTTTCTCTCAATAATCTAGCATCAATTAGCCCTCGTATCAAGTATATCTTCTTTGAATTCAATGGGGGTATTTATAGGTGAAAAGCTTTGACACTTGGCTTGTGGACCCCACTTCTTGTTATGGAAATTCCGAAGATGGAGGAATAAATATTCCTTCTGTTATGCAATCAGACCGTCAAATCTGCACAATGGTTAGTTACACATGTCACAATCCTCCGCGTTTGTGTTGCTTAGCTGCATCTTTTGATCGGTTGCTCGTATGCGGTGTTGTTTTTATTATCGCATGCGGTTGAAATTCAGCTCGGGATCGACTGTTGCATTGCGCCATCATTGCATTAATTGTCTCTTCATTGTTGACTGACGGGCACAATGTGACAGAGATGCGTTGTTCAGTTTCTCGTTGAGCCTTGATCGCAAGCGGTGATTTGGTTTCCTGCAAAACAGAGTAGAAATATCCTCTTCTACCATCTTAATGATGTTAGTGGGTGTAATTGTGTTAATTTATATTTATTGTATTTATGAGCTAATTTTCATACAATCGACGCATATTCCTTCTCTTTTGGCCGCAATATCTGAATAAGGCAACATAAATAACTTATATTTCTACGAGTTATTAGTACTCGATACTGAGAGTTAGGAAATGATTCCATGTTCTATCAAATAGTCCCAGAACCCCGAATCCAAAAACTCTCCACCTCAATCCGGTCAAAGTGTTTTAATTCATCTATCCAATGCATTTTCAACTTCAACCTTGAACTCTCTGAACTTTTCAAAGGATTCAGACTTCCGTTGCATCAATAAACATACCCATCCCTGGAGTAATCATCAGTAAAAGTGATGAAATACTCATAGCCTCTCCTGGCTCGCACATTCATCGGACCATAGAGGTCATAATGCACTAACTCTAGAGGCTCTTTGGCTCGATAACCTTTTCCAGTAAAAGGTCTTTTAGTCATCTTACCCTCAAGGCAAGATTCACATACTGGTAAAGAATTTTCCTTTAACTCGTTTAAAAGTCCATTCTTCACCAACATCTCAATCCTATTGAGATTGATGTACCCTAATCGAAGGTGCCAAAGTTGGGCATTTTCTTTTGGAGAAACCCGTTGATGTTTATTTTGAGTTACAAAAGTTTTAAACATCTCTATGTTATGGAGGGAACTTGTTGCTAACGGTCTTAGCACATACAAGTTATTTTCCAAATATGTTGTACAGATTTCTACCCCATCTTTATGAATAAACACTTTATTCAATTTAAATTCTGCAACAAACACTTTACAGAAATAAAGTTCCTTTTCAACTCAGGAACTACAAATACATCATGTAAAACAAGAATTTTCTTCTGTAAAGTCAACTGGACTCCTTCTGCTGGCACAACTGAGATGGCGTGCCCGGTGCCTACTCGCATCTTCATCTCACCAGCCTCCAGCCGCCACCAAGATCTCATCCCCTGAAAAGAAGAACAAACATGATTAGTGGCACCCGATTCAATAACCTAAGCAGAATCATCATTCTCCACTAAACAAGTTTCCAAAACTAGTAAATCATATTTACCTTGTTTTGACTTAGTCTTGGCCTTAGCCTTGACGCCTTCTTCTCCTTCAATTAGCGACGACAATTCCTCTTCCAGTGCCCATCTTGGTTGCAGTGGAAACACTTTCCCTTGTCAACTGGCGCTGGATGCCTACCTTGCTGGGCGATAGGTTGTGGGTTAGCAGGTGTCTTCCCCTTCCCCTTACCACCCTTCTTCTTCTTCCACTTTCCAGTGTAAGGAGTAGAAGATGTAGACTTTGTTCTTGAGGTCAAATATTTATGGAACGTCTTTGAAGAAGAATCAGACATATGCTCATCGAGTTGTGTATACTACCTACATGACAACACAATGGAAGCGTGGTGGGCCCATAACCCACAGGTCCCAAAATTGAAACCTGGCTCTGATACAAATTGAAGGAGCTCTTATCAAAGAAGCAGAAGCAAGATCGTTCCAAACTCATTATTACAGAATTAACGCATTTACAATCAAATAGACTAGTTATGCAATAACAACAAATTACAGGCATGGTTTGAAACTTTAATCAACAAAAGAGAAAACGAAATACATACCAGTTGAAAAACCCTTATTCATAGAAATCTTGCTCTCGTCCAGGAAGCCAATCTCACTCTCAATGTCCAAACCAGTCGTCCACCAAATCGCTGTCGTCTACCCACGAACGGACTCCTCACGAACTCGATAGCAAGGAAGACACTACCACTCGAAACCCTCGGTATTCTCGGAGTGAGAATCCAGGAGGTGTGGGCTCTATTAGATTTAGTAGAGGGCAAGAGACAAAGACGATCATTTACCATGACCAAACAAGTGGGAGATATCGGGTGTCTATCGTATAGACAGGATGATTAATTGTTTAGGTAGAGGTAGATGATCGTGTAGTAAAAGGGGCGAGATCGTATAAACGATCGTTTAGTAAATGCTCAGGTGTGCGATCACGTAGGAAAAATCTAGACGATTGTTTAGTAAAACCTATGCAATCGTTTAGTAAAATGTGTGCGTGTATACGATCGTTTAAAAACTTCGAGTTGTCGTGTAGGCTCTCAGTTGGCTCTGTGATAGGCAGTATACACAACTCAGTGAGCAAATGTCTGATTCTTTGCAAAAAAAATGAAAACAATTTTCATTTTATCCTTCAGTTACGAAAATTGAATGCAACCTCCCACTAACTCATTCAGTTACGGAGAAAAAGCCAGCATAATTATCCCATAGTTGTTAAAATTAAAAAATAAATATAATCATATTATATTTTTAACCTATGGTTTAATATCACATCATATGTAACATATAAACCATAGTCTTTTTCTCCTCCACTAAATATAAATCATATTTATATCATTTTCCTCCAATTAATGTATCTCATACATTATGTCAACCATATCATATATAATTGACTAGTTTAATCATATCATATATAATCGAACTCCCTCTTATCAATTTGAACATTTCAAACTGACCCAAAAACTGATTCTCAACTTGAATCCATTGAGCTACCAAGGGGACCTTATGGACCTATGGCTCGAAGCTCCAACGGTACGTGAATAGCTAACTAAACTCTTTAGCCACGAGATCCACCATCCGTTAACTGCTAGGCATTTCACTAAAGATCGACGGTTGCACTCTTCTCACCACAGATATATTTCTGTGTCCATCGGATATGACCAATCAATAATATGATAATCCTTCACAGATGCTCGTAAGTGTACTTGGGCTAATTTACCGTTTTGCCCCTGTAGTTACATCTAACTCTTTAAGTACCACTGATCCCTCCAATAAACAATACAACATAGTTCTACTATGTATGGACACCTCTGAGGCAATGAGAAGATGTGTGGTGCCACATCATTCAAGCCCCGGAATCAACCCTTATGGGAGCAATCTATCTACTTACCCTTGCTTCGGGGAAGGAGTGAATTCCATCTTGTTTAGTCGAGCTCCCACCTCCCAAATAAGATGAATCCCCAAAGTGGTAGGTTTGAGTCGGCAATCTGGCCATTTGCACCCATGCAAATCAAAGGATCGCCCTCAATGGCAGAAGTTTCCAACGCACTCAGAATTGAGGTCATGTTACCTATGGTCATCCTAGTGAAGTGAAGTCTCTGTCATGAACGACGTTATATAACAAAGACTATAACACTTCGTGGTCTGGTTTTATACAAACTCCTTTGTATAGGACGCCCCTGCTCACATGTCTCCACATGAATGATAAGGATCAGACCATCTGTAGCAAGTTACAACACTTGTAACTATTCTACAATGCGGGTTGCATCCGTATCATTACCAGGATAACGTTTCCATCATCTATCCATATACTATAGACCATTTTGGTTATCACTTAAGACATGATTCACCTCTATATTTCTACTTACATGCTTAAGTTACATATGACAACCAGGGATCTTAGTTTATTGGTTTGTGGTAAAGCAATTAAAACCTCCAATGTTCGATAGACAAAAGTGAAGAAAATATCATATATTATTACATCACATGTTGGATTGTATCATCACGCAGCGGAAGTGACAAGGATCAATAAGCCCTCAAATTCATTAATTTTGGCATAAACGAAAGCATGCTTTAACATAAATAAATGGGTTTCAAGTCATACCTTTTTAGAACACTTGAAATCTCGATTTTCAGCTGCAAATCTCTCCAAATCTCGTCGTAGACCACCACAAGATCTTCCCTACTATTCTCTTGGTGCTCTAGATTGAGTTGTGGGACTCAAAATAAATTGAAATCAAGAGAACTTAGAGAATAACTCAGCAGCAACCCACTTGAAGAACTCCTTCTTCAACCCGAATTTTCAGCAAAATTCTATTGATTGCATTACCTCAAATTCACTTCAATCTCTTCAATATATTGCAGACTATCATGCAAAGAAGATAGCTGCATGAGATGCAGCTCATGCTTGGAGTATTGAAGCTTAAAGATTGTGGGTTATAGGTGAGCTACTTGAAGATGATAAATGGAAAAATCATTTTTCTATTTGTGTATTTTTCTATTTCGAAAATCCAATTTGATTTTAAAATCACATTTGATCTCTAAAATAAAAAATTTATTAATTTTAAAAATTAATTTTCTAATAAAATTAATAAATAATTATTTAAACAATTTAAACATTCTAATTAATTTAATATCTAATATTAAATTAATTTTACATAAATCCATCTTCATATATTTAAATCATATTTAAATATAAATTTTTCAATTTCGTTTAATTCTAATTTGAACATTTCAAATTAACTTATCACGCTACTCTAGAGCTAATCCATTTATGAGCTAGTAGGGGGACCTCACAGACCTACAGATCATGGGCTCCAACGATTCGAGATTAATCGGCTAAACTCTTTAGACCGAACTAACCCCCATTCGTTAACTAATGGATCATTCCACTAAAGCCCATAGTTGAACTCCCCTCACGTAGATATATTATGTCTACTTGATATAACCATGATTAGTAAGTTAACCCTTCATAGATTGTTCGTAATAACGGCTGGGTCGAATCTCTGTCTTACCCCCGAAATTACCTCTTGTTCCTTAAGTTCCACTGATCCTCTAATGAACAATTGTTTTGTGATCCAATCAACAAAACCGAGTCACTCTCAGTCCAACGAGAGAGTGGGGCCCCTTGTTCAAGACCTAGAATCAACACTTAAGGGAACAACCTCTCTACTATCCCTAATAGCAGGTAGGAATGAATTCCATCTCATCCTATGTCCCCAACTATCTATCCGGTCGAATTCCATCTCATCCTATGTCCCCAACTATCTATCCGGTCTTACCCCTGAAATGGGAGGTTATTGAGTCGGCGCTATTGAGCCAACCTTCACCTATGTAAATCTAAGAATAATCTCGAATAAACAGGAGTTCATAGTTAGCTCAGGATTAAGGTCAAGTTACCTAGGTCATCGCTTTGAAATAGTCAGTCTTAAACAGTAAACAACGTTATAAAGTAAGAGTGACTAATTTCGTGGTCCAATCTTGTACAAAATCTTTCGCACAAGGACATCCCCACTCCTCATGTCCCAACATGAACGAATTAGGATCACTTCATTTGTAGCACTTTACAACACTTTGTAACAACTACAGAGCAGGCCACATCCAATAGTGTTACCAGAATAAGGCACCCGACCTTATTCATATACTATAGATCATTTTGACTATTTACTCGAACTTGATCCACTTTTATGTCTCCATATAAAGTTCAAGTACTCATGTAATAGTCAAGGGACTTTTAGGTTTATTGAATTTCTATTAAGCAAAACATCTATTCAATAACAACTTATTGAATTTTAAGAATAAGTTCAATTGTTTACAAACCACGAGTTTTAAGACATAAAACCCAACATCACAAACGTTTGTTCAAAACCGTGTTTACAAACTACAGGACCCAACAAGAGTTTAGGGCATCATCCCCAACTATATCATATCAGTCGTAGTGATCCCGAAGAGTCATATATCAGTCATAAACGCGATCTTGAAGGAACATGCATAAGTTATAGTGCGTATCCCAAAGGTTCACGAATCAATTGTAAACATGAACCCGGAGGAACATGCATCAATCATAGTGTGTAACCTGAAGGTACACGAATTAGTTGTAAACACGAACTCAGAGGGACATGCATCAATCATAGTGTGTAACCCGAAGGTACACAAATCAGTCGTAAGTGTGCCTTGAGGGAACACACATCAGTCGTAGGTGTGTATTCCAAAGGTACACGATCAGTCATAAAAGTGCACATATACAATCATGGTGTGGTCCCGGAGGAGCACACTATCTGTGCTCATCTGCCTAGATAAAGAAGTTAACAAGAACCATACCAACTTAGCATGCATCAATTCACATATAACTCCTTTATTATATTTATAATTGTTTATCTTAGGAGTAAAAGTACCAATGCATCCTCAATTAAGTTTACATAACATCATAGTCAAAACAACCCAATCAGTTCATATCATGAAATTAATAGCCCAATCAGTCTAAATCAAACAGTCAAATCAGTTTAAATTAGACTGTCCAATTGGTTTAAAATAAATAGTCCAATTAGTCTAAAGTAAACAATCCAAATATTATCATGCGGTGGGGGACGACTGGCTCGGAGGCGAACCAGTAGAAAGACACTTACCTCGGATTGAAATTCCAAAATTAATCCAGAAAATAAATTTCCAACAAAAACTTGAATTAACGTTCCAAATACTTTGTTTGCTCCAAATTTATTCCAAACGTCACTCAAAGATTCAAATATACACATAAACCAAGATTCGGGATTTAAAATTTGATTCCCAATATTTATAACTAATCCAAAAAGTTCCATAGTCTTAATACTCACCAAATAAAAATCCAACGAATGGCCGTGACCGGTAAACACACAACGGGGAATGACTAAAAAAATATGAAAATAGCAATGATTTTTCTCTCTAATTGACCTCTCTTTGGAATGAAGTTAATGGTTGGAATGTAGTGGATGATTGTATTTATAGAGAAAAATAATCTTAATCCTAAGTTATTTGGGATTCCATAACTTGGAGTAATAAATAGATTAGATTTCCTTTTTGAATATGACACTTTATATAATTAAGAAATCTATTTTTTTAAGAAAACCAATAATTAAAGTAGTAGATAAACATTTTCTCTAATTAGGAAATCCATATTTTAATTAATTAGAAAATCCATAATCTAATTAATTTATAAATCCATATTCTAATTGAATTAAAATTTTCACAATCTAACTAAATTAGAAATTCCATAGTCTAACTATTTTAACTTAAATCCAAATTTCTCTTATCAACTCAATTTAAATTAATCATTTTCCTTAATTTGGATCCAATCTCCAAAATTAAAGATGATAAAATTTAAAACTACAATTTCTCATTTTTCTTCCTAAATTTCAAATTCCTTTTAATTTCCAAAATCCTAATTCTTTTCTTTTCTTTTCTTTTCTTTTCTTTTTAATTTTCAAATCTTTATCCAAAATAATCCAAAAATTCTAGATTTTTATCCAAAATAATCCAAAAATTCCAAATCTCTTATCAAATATTTTCCATTTTTTAATTTATTTTCAAATCTTTATCCAAAATAATCCAAAAATTTCAAATCTCTTATCAAATTAATCTCAAACTAATTACTTCTCCAATTAATTAACTTAATTTTGGCTCCAAACCAAAATTGGAATATGTAATCCAATAGTTGAGATAAATTACATCCTTTCAAAATTTAATGAATTTAAAATCCAGGTAGGGGTGTTCCGTTTCTGTCAGCTTAAGTACCCCAGCCTAGACAGAACCTGCTTTAGACAAAAGGTCTCTTATAGATAGATTTGCTACATATTTAATCTTTTATTAGTCAATTTAATCCTATTAAATTGATTAAAAGATTAAACCTTAGGTTTCTAATCTCTTCAGAACCGTGATCTTCGGCCTATCTCCATCAAATTTTAAAACTCTTTTAAAACATTATTCAAGCCTAAGTTCGTATGCATGTCTTTCTTATTGATTTTAGTTCTAATTTCCATTATAACTCTTATAAAAGAAACAACTAAAACCATTCACATTGCTTAGCAAAACTAAGTATTTATAGCTCTTATAAATTTAACCTATGTGTCATGCTTCATGCAATGTCCATTCGTTACTATATATAACTCTTATATACTTGGTAATGAACTAAGCATACATGCTTCCATACACCCTTATACTATAACACCTATAATATAAAGATGATGCATGTATATGCTTAATGCATGCACGAATATAACTCTTATATTAGATGATCCATGAGCATGCTCTTATGTAATTTAATCATGCAAACTACTATATCAGAACCCTTACAATATAGAGATGATGCATGACCAATGCATAACCTATGGTGGGAATTCAACCATATGGCATACTATATGACATATAATAAAACATACATCCTATGTACATTCACAAAATTAATGGACCAAGATGATTAGCCTAAAAAACTAGAAATTAAATTCTATCTATTACATAAAACCATCAAGCAAACCGGTTCACAAGCAAACCGGGTCTTGAACTACCTAGGCGAAGACTTCTTCCTGATCGTTTAGTAAAATGGGCGAGTAACCACGATCGTTTAGCAATGATCAAGTACCATTTACAATGCGATGAAGCATGAGGCCACTCAATTGTTTAGCGCACTAATATTGAACGCAAGTCTAGATGATCGTATAGATGATTATGATGCTGTGAAGCATGATCGTCTAGATGATCAAAGAGCAAGCGATAAGTAACATTTACCTCGCAATCGTGTAGTCAATGACTAAGCGATGAAGCTTGCTGACCTACACGATCGTTTAGTGTGCGCGCATCTGCCTTGCAAACGAGTATCCCATACTCAACGATCGCTTACCCCATCATTTATACGATCTGAACAAGAGAACGATGAGCGGAAGCAAGATCTTTCCAAGCCATTCACAAGCATACAGAATAATTATGCACCTTAGAACAATTACAACATGTTTTCTTTGTTAAAAAACAAAAGAAACGAGAGATATACCTTTGAAGAAACCTTTGTTTATGAATCTCTCGCTCTTGTGATCACTGGAACAACAACCTCTCGTTGTCGCTTAGATCGCCTAGCCAATCTTGTGCTGTTGCTTAGAACGTCTAGCCAATCTCTCGTTGTTCTTAAATCACGAACAAACTGCTATTCGAACAAGAACCTTTCGACACAACCACTAGGTTACCTTGGTATTTTCGAAGTGAGAGTCAGGAGGTGTGGGCTCTGTGTGAATTTGGTAGAGGGAAGGAGGAATCCAACAACCGAACTAAACGATTACGTAAGTGGGAGAAGGTCTATCACATAGACAGAATACCTGATCGTTTAGTAAATCTCGCTCTTGTGAAAATCGTCTACACGATCGCTTAGTAAATCTCACTTGATCATTTACACAATCGTTTAGTAAATCTCTCGCTATCACATGATGGTTTATAAATCTCTAAATCTCTCGCTATCACATGATGGTTTATAAATCTCTCGCTATCGTTTACACGATCGTTTAGAAATCTCGCTATTACACGATCGTTTGGAAATCTCTCACTATCGTTTAGTATCTCGCTGAGGGCTATCGTGTTTAAAGCAAAACGATTAGCAAATTTCTTAATGAAGCGATTATTCACAAAATGAAAACATTTTTCATTTTATCCTTCAGTTATGAAAATTGAACACCTCCTACTTTCATGCACGGTTAAAGGAGAAAACTACCTACAATTATCATATAATTATTTTAAATATAAATAAATATAATAACTAACTTATCATATTATATTTATAACTTATAGTTTTAATATCACATCATATGTAACATTTAAACTATAGTTCCTTTCTTCTTTATTCAACATAAATAATATTTATATCAAATTCCTCCAATTAATGTATCTTATACATCATATCAATTATATCATATATAATTGAACCAATTTAATTATATCATATATAATCAATCTCTCTCTTGTCAATTTGAACACTTCAAACTGACCCAAAAACTGATTCTCAACTTGAACCCATTGAGCTACCAAGGGGACCTAATGGACCTGTCGTTTGAAGCTCCAACGATACATGAATAGCTGACTAAATTCTTTAATCACGAGATCCACCATCCGTGAACTGTCATGCACTCCATTAAAGACCAACAGCTGCACTTTTCTCACCACAAATATATTTCTATGTCCATCGGATATAACCAGTCAACAGTATGATAACCCTTCACAGATCATTCGTAAGTACAGCTGGGCTATTTATCATTTTTCCCCTGTAGTTACATCTAACTTCTTAAGTACCACTGATTTCTCTAATGAATAATACATCATAGTCCTACTATGAGTGGATACCTCTTGGGCCATGAGAAGATGTGTGGCACCACATCCTTCAAGCCTTGGAACCAGCCCTTAAAGAAGCAATCTATCTACTTGCCCCTACTTCGGGAAAGGAGTGAATTCCATCTTGTGTAGTTGAGTTCCCAGATCCCCAATCGATGAATTCCCAAGGTGGTAGGTTTGAGTCGACAATCTGGCCACTTGCACCCATGCAAATCAAAGGATCGCCCTCATAGGCATAAGTTTCCAACTTACTTAGGATTAAGTCATGTTACCTATAGTCATCCTAGTGAAATGAAAGTTTCTGTCATGAATGGCGTTATATAACGAGACTAAACACTTCATGGTCCGATCTTATACAAATTTTTGTATAGGACCCCCGCTCGCATGCCTCCATATGAATGATTCAGGATTAAACCATCTGTAGCACTTTACAACACTTGTAACATCTACAAAGCGGGTCGTATCCGACAGGATAAGGTTTCCCTCATTTATCTATATACTACAGACCATTTAGGTTATCACTTAAGGCATGATCCACTTATATGTCTCCACATACATGCTTAAGTTACAACGACAACTAGGGATCTTAGTTTATTGGTTTGTGGTAAATGCGACTAAAATATCTCATATTTCATAGACAACAGTGAAGAAAATATCTCATATTATTACATCACAAGTGTTTGTTCATACAAGTGTTTACAAACTACAGGACCCTAAGAGAGTTTAGGGCATCAACCCCAACAAATACAATATTAAAACTATAAGTTATAAATATAATATGATAAGTTGGTTATCATATTTATTTATATCATTTTATTATTTTGAATAATAAATCATATTTTCTCTCTAACCAACTTAGTGGGTGGTTAATTGGTTTTTTATGGCAAAAAGGAATTAAAAGACAATAGTTTTCTTCTTCTTCCCCTGAGATCTACACAAAAAACACAGAGACTAAACGATTGAGGCATTTGCTATATGATAGTGAGAACAAAAACGTTATGTGTTCTTCCTCAATCTCCTTCCTCCTCCAAACTCAAAAATCACCCTCCTAACTAAAATAGTCAGAGCCCACAACTCCTGAACTCTCACCCTAAGTATACCGCAGGTTCCTAGTGGTTGTGTCTCTTTTTGGTTCGTGAAGTTCTTGTAGAAAGTCTTCAAGATTGCTGAGTTCAAGGTTCGTGACAGTTCGAGGGTTTTACAAGAAGAAGTGTTCTTGAAAGGTATAATCTCTTGAACCTTTTTCTCTCTTAAAGAACATGCTGTAATTTTTCTTAGAATGTATAATCTATATGTTTTATTGTAAATTTGTGTTTTCAATCAAAATGAAATTTGGATGATCTGCTTCTGCTCAAGGATCTCTTTAAATCGAGTTCCTTCAATTGGTATCAGAGTCAGGTTGTAGTTCTGATACCAAATTCCATTTCAGTATTGAAATCGTTTACATTAGAGGTGGGTTTTAAGTTCTACATTGCGTTTAAATGTTAAATGTATGTGGATGGTTGTTGATGGATGTTTCGGAATAGATGTCTCTATTGATGGCTTTCTTTTTGAATTACAAAGTTAATTTATAAGGGCTCCTGCGTTTTTGGGCATTAAACTTGCAATCGAGTCTATATTCATTTTAGTTTTTGAGTCGCTTGTGAAGCTTCAAAGAAAGGTTACAGTGCGCTTTGATGGAGAAGACGAAACGATGGCCGCATCGTATAGCTAGAGCTAAACGATCGTTTAGATTTTTCTATGCGTTCATGTAGAGTTTTCTACATGATCGTGTAGAATCTGCTAAATGATCATCGTGTAAAGTTTGCTACACAATTGTGTTGCGTTGGCTGCATGATCGCGTAGGCGCTCGATAGGTAGACGATTGCGCGGTATATGATACTCGGCACAAGACTTGCGTGCTAAACGATCGTGTAGACTTTCATGCTCATTACATAGTTATTAGCTACACGATCGCATGGTATGCGATGCTCGATGCACGTTGTATTAGTTAAAAGCTACACAATCATTTATACTCCATTGTTACTCGACGATCAGGAGATTTTCTACACGATCAAGCTGCAAGGGTTCTTGGTAGAGCGGTTCAAGACTCGATTCACTTGTTCTGAACCGGTGGATTCAACTTTTGTAATTGTTTAGCCATTTAATTTCTGGTTTTGAGATTATCTATCTCGGTCCATCTTTACTTAAATGTACATGTGATGTATGTCTATTTTATATGCCATAATGTATGTCATATAGTTTTAAAACTTACCATAGGTTATGCATGTAATTTCATGTATCATTTTTATTTAAATGTACTTGCCAAATTATCTATAAATAGTGACATTTGACGAGTTTTGAAAGACACCTATTAGTTGATCAATCTAAAAAGATCCAAGAAAATAGGGAAACCCATTCTTTGTTATTTTATTTACGTTTTATTATTTATTTATTTTATATATTATATATATTAGATTATTTATTTTATTATATATTATCATTATATTATATTTTCTGATTTTTTTTTTCGTGTACGTCGTGCTCCTCAAATTCACACAAGTTTATTGGTTTCCAAGCTTGGAACGAGTATTGATCCATTTCTTAAATTAAAGGCCTTGAGTTGGCTTAATCTCCCACCAATTTAGCTTCGGAAATTTTGCATCTACAAACCCCTATTCGACTTCCCAGTTCCTCCCGCACCGACTATCACCGTTTTCTTCCTAAAACTCTCTCTCCTTCTTTCGGTAAGCAATCGTCTTCAACCAATCTTGCTTAGTTGTTCTATAGGTTTTCCCACAACTGTTATGTTTCGATTCAATCGATCGTATTCCTCTTGTTAGGAAAGGCGATCAATAGAAATGGCAGCAGCTAGGACGGCCGCTAGAATCTTTTCCCGAAGGTTCTCCAGCAGCGGGAAGATACTCAGCGAGGAAGAAAAGGCTGCTGAGAATGTCTACATCAAGGTTCCCATTTAAAGCCTCCGACCTGTCATTTTTAGGTTTTCCATGTTTTTTTTTTCGTTTTGATCATGTTGGTTGTTTCATAGATTATAATTATAAGCATCGAGATGAATAAAATATGGTGAATTTGCTTGTTACCGACGTACAACTTGCTATTTCGAGAGATTTTAAGTTTCACTCGAGCTCTACGCCGTCAAATGAGTCTACTATTCTTTTCAATTTTATTTTTGTTGGGAATGAGATCTATCCGTTTGGTTTTAGTAACGGTTTTTAAACATTTTGAGCAATTGGAGTCCCTTTTTGTTGGTCTAAAGGTAAAAAAAAAATAAATGACTAAAAGGTCAAGGAGTTCAATCCATGGTGGCCATCTAGCTGGGAATTAATTTCCTACGAGTTTTCTTGATACCTAAATATTGTAGGGTCAGGCGGATTGTCCTGTAAAATTAGTCGAGGTACACTTAAGCTGGTCCGGACACTCACAGATATAGAAAAAAGGAATCAGCTATAAAATTATATGAGAAAATATTGAGGACAAGAGTTTTGTCCAAGGGTCGGAAACAGACATCATGCATTATCTTATCAGTTAATTTTGTCTTTTATTTTGTGTAATTAGGTATTTAGATATTTGATTAGGTTGGCATTTACCTTCTTTCTAATGTTTTCTTTAGTTTTATGAATTTCTAATAATTTGCTATTTCACAAATTATTATATTTATATGATGAAACGAGTGGAGAGTTTGGAAAATTTACTTGTGGGAAATATTGATAGTTTTTCCTTTTAAGTTGTTTGAAGACCCAAACGAGAATTTACAAAACCTAGTTGGGAATATAATCAATTGGCTGGCCAGGATCTCCTATATAATTCAAGCTATTCAAACAACAACGTAAAATAGATTGTATTACATACCTTTTGTAAACGATGGATGGAAAATCAAAGGTAAAAAAAAAGGTGAGATTGTGGAGTACAACTTTTAGGAGGAAAATTTTGTTGGATGAAAATGATGAGGTGAGTGGGTGTCAATGAGTTTAATTTTCTTTTAAGCATTAAATTATAAATTAGTTTACTGATGATAGGTAAAAAGTGGTTGAAAAGTAATTAGCATTGTATTTAATGAAGTAGAGGGTATGAAAGTGATTTAGCAGTAAAAGCTTTTTATGCTTATATCATTGTCACCATTAAGGGGTCCAAAAATACTTGTTAATTCAAAGGATTCTTTTATTGTTATATTTTTATTAAAATTATTATTATTATTTGAATAGTGTCCAAAACAAAACCCTTAAAGGGTCATTTTTGTCAATATCCCTGTCTCTCTCTCTAACAAGTAACTGACAAGTCTACTGTCCTTTAAATTTTTCTACGATCCCATTTTATTATTATCAAGTTTAGGCTCATTTCTTCTTTTCTAGTGGGTTAAATGGTATTTATTGAAGTAGAGGATTGGTTTCTGGATATTGCCATAGAGATTCGTGGCTTTGTTATCTCAAAAGGACTTCTTCGGTTCTTCTTAGTGCAGTTCTATAGTTCTTCATTTTGACGATAGAGTGTAATTAAAGGCTTTTTCTAGGTTGTTGCACTTTCGTTTTTCCATGCTTTTCCAGGTAGAGTATATATATATATATTAATGTGGAACATTTGTCTATGCTGAAGCATCAAATTGATAAGTCTTGGACTTTTTTCAATGCCAAGAGTTTATTTATATCTATGAGTGTGAGTGAAGATTCTTCCTTTACCATCTGCTTGCTTATGCTGTCTTTTTTACCTTATTTCCATTCATATTTAATTTGGTTGAGATTTTGCAGAAAACTGAACAAGAAAAACTGGAGAAGCTTGCACGCAAGGTAGGCTTCTAGTTCCTTAAAATTTTCATTCATTTGAGATTATGGAGTTCGAAATATGGGGATCTTGGATAATATAGATTTCACATAGTAAAATTTAAAATTTTACAGTTTTCTTAATAATTGTAAAACTACAACTTAATTTTATTGAAGTAATTTTATATGTTTTTATGATAGACCTTAACCTTAATTTTGTTTATCAACGACATTGGAAAGATTCAAGAGCTCCCAGCCTCTCCCAATTTTTCACGCGAGAACCAAAATATGGAGTATAACCAAAAAGATACCCCACCCCTCGCAATCACGGTATATATATACTAAGAAATCAAAGGCCTGACAATTAACAACACAAGTACTACACCCGTCCCATATGCCTAAATATGTAAACCTTCATAATTGGGGGCCTATCATTTTGATACAAATGCTATTATGGTGTTACTAGAGTATTAAGGGTATAGTTATAATTAACCAGGGAGTTTGTTATGCTTGTTGATTATATATAGAGAAGGAGGCGAATGAAGAAGATAAACATGATTGTGGTGAGTGAAGTAGGGCTTGAGAGAGATCTCAAGATGGGGTGAGGGTCGAGGCTCCTCAAATTACTTGATTTATCTTGTCAGTTTCTTTTATTCAATACATTGTGGTTCTGTTTTGATTCCTATTGCTATGATGAGGCCCTGCTACTTGCTTATTGATTGGCCCCAAATCACTAAGGTTTATGAGCGTAGGCGTGTAAGGAAAGAAGATGGAATATAATGGGATTTGTATTGGTGTTTTGGGGCCCATTTATATTATGCTATTTCCCGTTGGTAGGTTTTGGGTGGGAAGAGGCTGAATGTGATTTAAGGGGATGAGCGTTATGGGCTAGAAGTATCTTCTGGTTGTATTTTCTGTGTGGTTCTCTTGGGTAAAATTGAGAGAGACGGGAAACTCTCAAACCTTTATTTGATATATGTTCAAAACTGGTGGTTTGAGTTCTGTGTAAACGACAATGACAACGTCTTTCAAGCAATGGATGATGAATTCAAAGCCAAGAGGGAAAAAGGACTATGCTACAAATACAACAAAAATATAGCCTTGGGCACCATTGCAAGAAAGAAGAATTGTAGATAATGGTGGTATGGGTATGAAGAACTGATTGTAGAGGGTGAAGCTCTGGCAGAAAAGACCATGGTTAACAATGAAAGGGAGACACCTGGAGTAGTAGCTCCTTCTCTCAATTTGAAGTTACGTGGGAATGTTGGTGGGCATGGCGTGGTAGTGTTGATTGATAGCAGGGCGACACACAACTCATTTCAAAAGAAGAAGTATGAACCCTCCAATTACATGTGTCGTCATCTGCAAGATATGGCGTGGTGCTTGGTACGGGGGTCTGTGCACGCTGTTGGCATTTACAAAGGTGTGGTCTTAACCATTTATGAATTATTATTATTCAAGATTTCTCCCTTTATCCATTGTCCTTTATCCTTGGCATAGCGGAGTTATTTTCATAAAAAAGAAAGAAAATGATTCCTCCCGTTATCCTTGGCATCACGGAGTAATTTTGGGCATTTATTTGCTAGATTCATTGGGCAAGTTTCACATTGATTACCATGTGTCAACCCTGGATTTTCGTGTGGGAGAAAGGTTGGTTTAGCTGTGAGGCAATCACAGTTCGGTAAAATCCTAAATATCTTTTAAATGAAGGATGGAGGCCTTTCGGGAGGAGGATCAAGGGGTGCTCATTGAATTAAACACCTTAGGACCCTTAAAGAAGGTTGCAATTGATGGACCAATGCAAAATATGGCATTTGAAGGTTGTCCAGAGGCCGTGAAGGGTGTTCTGTAATAGTATGCTTGAATTTTTGAACCTCAGATGAAATTGCTGCCAAATTGGACGAAAGAGCATGCGATCGAGTTGGAGCTGGGAAATGGACCAATCGACGTGTGCCTCTACCATCATCCACAGTTTTTCGAAGGAATAGATCGAATGTCTTGTGGAAGAAATATTGATTGTTTGCTGTAAATAGAAATGTGTTCTCCAGTTCAATAATGTCGATAAAGGAAAAAAAGATGGGAGTTGGCATTTTTGTGTCTACTATCAAAGCCCTCAGTCATGTAACCGAGCTAGGCAAATATCCTACTGCTGTTGTAGATGAATTGCTTGATGAGTTGCGAGGACTTACGATAGTTTCTATGATCGATTTGAAGAATGGGTATCATCGAATATGAATGAATCCTTCAGTTGTTCACAGAATGACATTTCGAACTCATGGGGGATATTTTGAGTTCTTGGTAATGGCATTTGGTTGTGCAATGCCCCTTCCATGAACGACATATTTCGACCTTTCCTCTGGAAGTTTTGGTATTCTTCAATGACATCCTGATTATTAGTACTACCATGCAGGATTCCGTTACTCAATCCAAGTATTAGAGATTTTGCTTGTGAATCAGTATGTGGCAATTTGAAAAAAATGCCAGTTTGGGGCTGCCAAGATTGAATGTTTGGGTATATTGTGTCTTGAACGTGTGGTAGGTAGTCGTTGATCCAGCAAAATTGGATGCGATGGAAAAATGGCGAACACCAAAGAATATTATAGAGTTGGTATCGTTGCAAAATAGTTGTCACTGAGGGAATAAACAGGAGTGTGCGTATTGATCAACAAGATTGAGTGTTTGTAGTGGAATTGGATGCTTTCGGAGTGGGCATATGAGTGATGTTATGTAGAATCAACAATCTTTAGTGCATTTTAGCCCAGCCTTACCTACACTGCATTGATACAAGGCGGTGTATGAACAAAAGAGAGTTTATGGCCATTGTGTTAGTCTTAGTGGTCCAAAAGTGGCGACCTATCTTCTTGGGAGACATGTTTATTGTGCATATTGATCAGAAACGTCATTTTTTTTTGTTGGAGCAAGGGTTGTAGCAAAGAGATGAGAAATTACCAAGTGGATAGCTAAATTACAGTGGTATGACTTTCAGTATCGAGCATAAAAAGGATTAGATAATCAAGCGGCTAATGTGTCTCTATTATTGCCAACGATGGAGTTGGCATGCCAAATGTAGTGGAAGGCATGAATACGACCACTTACCCTACACTGCATTGATACAAGGCGGTGTATGAACAAAAGAGAGTTTATGGCCATTGTGTTAGTCTTAGTGGTCCAAAAGTGGCGACCTGATCTCTTGGGAGACATGTTTATTGTGCATATTGATCAGAAACGTCAATTTTTTTTTGTTGGAGCAAAGGGTTGTAGCAAGAGATTGAGAAATTACCAAGTGGATAGCTAAATTACAGTGGTATGACTTCAGTATCGAGCATAAAAGAGGATTAGATAATCAAGCGGCTAATGTGTCTCTATTATTGCCAACGATGGAGTTGGGCATGCCAAATGTAGTGGAAGGCATGAATACGACCATTTCTAAGGAACAAATAAGCGCAGGCCATGCCCATTTGATGGAATCTTCAAGCACGACAACTAGCTCTAGATGGGTATGCTTTGAGGGACCACTTACCCATTTATAAGGGCAGGGCAGGTTGGTTTTACCCCCAAACTCATCCACTGCATGAGTTTCATGATAATCGGGTGGGATGTCACCGACTCACCATGGAGCTTGGAAAGTGTATTGGTGTGGAATGAAAGCAATGGTGCAAGCTTTTGTTGCTGAATGTACCGTATGTCAACTAGCAAAGTACTTCACATTGGCACTGGCTGTCTCTTACAAGTCTTACCTGTTCCGGACAAGATTTGGGAAGATAAATAACTTCATTGTGAAGGTCTTCCAAAATTGAATTGGTATGCAATTATTCTTGTTGTGGTTGATTATTTGTCTAAGTATGTGCATTTTATATTGCTCAAATACTTGTGGTTTTTGTGGCTCTGCATCAAAGAAATCTTTCATTTACATGGGTATCTGAGAATTATTGTTTCTGATATAGATAAAACGTTAACTAGTTTGTTTTGGGAAGAACTATTTCATGCATTGGACACTCAGTTGAAGAGGAGCACAACCTATCACCCTCAAACGGAAGAGCAAAGTAAGGTGGTAAATCGAGGGGTCAAAACATACTTTCTCGCTGCTTTGTGATGACGACACCGTCATAGTGGTTGAAATAGATTCTTTGGGCCTAGTTTAGTTATCAATTTAAAATACATCATTTCATGTGTCAGCGAACAATATGCCTTTTGAGATTGTTTCTAGCCAGTCACCACCACCTTTGCTGCCCTATACTTGTGATTCGACGGTTGCTGAAGTTGATGCTCAATTCTGGGATCAGAATGGGATGGCTGAAAGGTTTTTTGTTGAAGACTCAGCAACGAATGACGAAGTTGGCTAATGAAAAGTGCCATGATGTTCACTTCCTATTTGACGATGGGTGTATATTAAGTTGCGAGCCTACCACCTAACTTTTTTGCATTGTCACATACATCCTAAGCTAGCTTCGCTATTTATCGGACTATTTCAGATATTGTAATGAATAGCGGCTAGGTGGAGTGGCCTACCGCGTGGCATTATGGTGGGAATTTAGAATTCATCTAGTGTTTCACATATCAGTTTTGTGCAAAGTTGTTGGCCATAATCTCCCAAGTGTTCCCCATTCCACCAAACCTAGAAGGCTACAGCATAATTTGACTATGCAATTTTTTCCAGCTGAAGTGTTAGGCTCGCGCAAGGCACTGTGAGATAAAACTGGAGGTTCTCATTCATTGGGAACAAACCGAGAAGGATGATGCAACTTGGGAGCTCATTGCTGATACTTTTTGCGCAATTTCCAGAGGAGGAAAAGATGAATCTTCCGGGAGGTGCGCGAGGAAGAAAGGAATGTAATCGAGATGACCTTACTTAGAACAAGATTTGTTCTATTGGTTGTACAATTGTATCCTTGAGTTCTGAAGAAAGGAATGTAATGGGTTTTTGTAAGGGCTGTGGGATCCATTTATATTCTTTTATTATAGAATTTGGTCGAGGAGAGCTTGCTAAATGTGATTTAAGGGGAAGAGCATTTTAAGTTAGTGGTATTTTGGCTGTATTTTCTGTTGGAGAGAGACGGGAAGGTCTTCGAACTTCCCATGGTATATGTTGATAAATCAAATTGGTGGCTAAGTTCTATCACACATTTAGGTTTAGGGTTAGGGGTGTTCAAAAGATCCGATAACCCAAAAGCTCTGATCAACTCAACTCAACCGTTACGATTTGGGTTGGGTTATCAACTCATTTGAGTTTGGTTAGGTTGGTTTCAAAATAAATGAAAAATTTTATGAGTTGGATTGGTTCATTGGTTCACATAAAATAATTCTAACCAATTCGAATATATTATTAATTTTAAAAAGTATTTTTTTTTTAAATTTATGATATGATTATATATACATATATTAATTTTAATTTTATTTAATTTCATTGTTTTTTTAGATTATTTATTCTCCCACTCCTAAAAACAACTTTTTAGTACTTTGAAAAGAAAATTTTCATAATATAAATTCAAATTGAATTGTTAATCTTAATTCAGTATATGAAGATAATTAAATAAAGGTTTTACATATTAACTTTTTTCTTATTTCTAGAGCAAAAATTTAAATAATTGACCTGAGTAACCTGAACGAAGACAACCCAATTGTTTCATGGTTTAGTTGGGTTAGGTGCATTATTTAATTAGGGTTATTTAGGTTGAAGAAACTTACAATTTGAACAATTATATTGGGTCTAAAAGGTGCTTCAACTTGACCAAACCCAACTCACAAACACCCTTATGTAGGGTAATTAAATTCTCTTTTTTGACAAAGAGCTAAATGTTCTAATCTTCTAGGCTGCTGCATTATGTTTGTAGGGACCTAAACCAGAAGAAAAGGCAGGAGGATCAGTAACCGATTCCATTCCAAGTGGCTCGGCCTCAGCATCAGGAGCATCAACAGAGAAAATATCTAGTGACAAACACCGCAATTATGCTGTTGTAGCTGGAACTGTAACTATTCTTGGCGCTCTTGGATGGTATCTCAAATCTAAAAAGAAGCCAGAAGAAGTCCGTGATTGAGTTAACAAATGACGTCGTTTTCTTATCATCGACATCTGAAGCATGGCAGAGGTGAGTGTTCTTTCCGCTGGTAAATAAACGAAAAGTTCTTGGTTAATGAATACATTATGTTTAGATTTAAATAGTTCTCTTGGCCTTATTTTTGTTTACTTTCCTGGAAAATTAACCTGGAGAGATATTGAACAGTGTTGAGCATGCCCTATGACAAAGACTTGGTTAAGTGGATTTCAATTTCACACTCTTTTTAATAATATGGAATAAATACTCATTTTCCATCGTTTCTAGCGAGATGTCTAAACAAAGAAAAACTTTGTTTCCATTACTCTATGAAAAGATGACAGGATTTAATTGTGTTATCAAGACTTGAAATGGACATTTATTTTCTCTATTGACACTTAGATGCACAATTCTTCGTTTTCTTCCTTCTTTTTTAGAATGTAATTTTGTTGATGTCTATTTGATCTTTGAAGTTTCATCAGATATACTTTAATCCCTTCTAAGTTAGCAAAATAGTTTTAAATGGTCATTTAACTTTATATTAATGAAATGCTGACTGAATCGTTAAATGCTGACGTTGATGAAATGACAAGTCTACCTCATTGAGCAACTTGACAAAAAGAATTACTCGCACCATCTTTTAGGGGAAATTTCCTCAATTCCACCCTTTTTCATGCTCGGATTACCATATCAACTATAATACAACTTTTGCTTCTATTAAAAATTGGATTGCATTTTGCACTTCCCTTTTTTTTTTCTTTGTAAACTATGAATCAATAAATCATATTTAGGATTTGAATATACTAAATAATTTAACAAAAATTTATTGAAGCCACATAAATATGGAGGATTTTGCATGCTATCATTGGATGCGTGGATGAAATTTTTGTTAAGGCGTGGAAATAAAACAGCCCAACTTACTCCCTGATTGACTTCCAAGTCAGCGATTTGGAGAGGAACAATGAGTGATAGAATCGCCAACTTGGCTTCAGAAATTTCCACTTCCACAAAATTTTCACGCTCGGACTATTAAAAGTCAAACAAGCGAACTGCGATGGTAGCTGGTGGACGTTGACGGTGACGTGCGAGGATGACGAAAGTGACAGGTAGAAATCGAAGGAAATTGTGGGGATGACGGGAAGTAATCGCAGAGGGTTAGGTTCAAGAATAATGTGATCTTTAAAAGTAATGATAAAAATAAGGGACATAAAAAAGAAATTTCAAAAATAGGGTTGAAGAAAAGTATCGGCAAAAATTTGATAGTTTTTAGTGGAGAGGAAAATCATGTACTTAATCCATTCAGCATCTCGTGGATGTTAGATGATTGTCATGTCAATCATATGGACTTGGTCGAAGGGCCAAATTCGTGAATGGAGTCCACGATTTTAGTATTTTTTTTTCTTTCTAATTTTGATTGTTTTCTCTAAATTTTTAATTAACAATTTTCTTTTTTACTTGTTTTGTTCTTGATCTTTTATATCATACTCATTTACTAGATTTAGTGTCTCATGATAAAATGTAATTTCATTAGTTCTTTAATTTAAAAATAGAAGTTCACATGAAGTTAAAAGTTTGGATTACAAGTCAGTTTTCCACAGGGTGATTGTCTTCGTGTAACTCTAGATTAGTTTCGCCTTGTTGCCGTTGTCATCTACGACGAATACGTCTTTGATCAGTGTCAGCAATATTGAGTCGTCTTGTCTGTTGAATAATACTTTCTACATTTACCAAGGCTTGATCACACATTGAACTCAATTATGGTAAATTTTGTGTTGTATTGAATATTGCGGTACATCTTGAACAAAATTATTCTGTATGATGAAAAAAATTAATACTAAATAATGTTCATATCATACATTTGAAAAACGTAAGATGATAAAACTCTTACCATGCAGTGATAGTAAGTGTTGTCAAATGTGATAAATTGTCTCGTAATTGAATCGTACCAAGAAAAATAGTTATATGATATAGCTGGTCCATTTGTTATCTCCATGTGCACAATGATCATTACATGCACGTCTATTATCTACGTGTCAGTCTTGGTCATGCTTACCTCTCAGACCGAGAGTGTAATGCCGAGAGTGTAACGAAGGTATTGTTAGTCGCAGACCGAACCGTCTCAACACATGATTTGGTTAATGTCACCCTACCATATGGAAACATATAAGAGATCTAATGGTCAACTATATGTCTCGACCATCATGACAATTATCAGGTAGTAATGACAAAATATCTTGCGTGTATGACGTCCAATTAATCTGAAAAAAAAAAAAAACTATTAGACACCTAAAAAGTATGTAATATTCATTTGTGCATTTATTTGTTACCTAATTGTGCATCAGTCGGTCAAATATTTGTCAGTATACTAGCAACATATTTGCTGACTATTTAGAGGTAGCTAATACACTACCCCATCTATCATTTAAAAAAAATACAATTAATTTATTTTATTACATAAAATGATAACAAAATCTTTCATAAGCTCGTACTTGTAGTAGTATCAATGGTCTCGCTATTTCCAAAGCTTGGGCATTAATAGCCCGACATAGTTTTCTATAAATCCATGCAAGACAGACACCACCCCACGAGTATGTATCAGCATGTCCGAAATCAGACAGTAATGGAAGAAACATGAGATGTACCAGAGTGTTCGACTTGTCAGCGAACAAAAATTCTCCAATAAGCTGCATAATGTATGCTCGTGCATACCTCTGTACGCTAATTTCTTTGGCATCAGGAGACAATTCTGAAAATTGGGACGCTAACCATAGGATACTCAATTTTGTGGCTTTCAAATCATCTGGTTGAACATCCAAAAGATCGTCACAAATAGCTTATTCTCCAATCATATTGCGACGAACCTGTCAAAGGTTCTCCGTCCACTCGTAATCCAAACTGAATTGCAACATCCTACAACGTAATTGTGCATTTCCCACAAGGCATGTGAAATGTATGGGTTGTTAGTCTCCAACACTCTACTACAATTACAATTACATGAGAGTATGAAATCTTGAATGACTGTCATTTATTACAAGAACAAGCCCCTTCTTTCAAGCTCACAACTTGTGTGTTGACCTTTATAGGGAGAGTACTTATGCCTATTTGTACTTCAAAAGTTTGGGTTTCCCTGTCAATAGATGTTACTGTGTGTGTATGCTTGTTTTTCCCACCTCTTAAGCTTTCTCATGGCATATTCCGTATATAAGTCCACACGATCGAGTGTTTCGCTTATTCTTGTCTTCGACGTTTAAAATATAGTATTGTGCAATAGAATGTTAGCCTAACCAAAGAAGTAATCGACAAGATTCAACACATTTGAAAGTCTGATTCATACATTCAGTTGCATTGCTTATCATCCACCCATAGCGGTACCCATCATCATGTGATTATGTCCATTTTCAAGTCAATATTAGAAAAATATTCAAGACACTCAGGGTTCAATTGCTTCAACTCTTTTATGCACGTAATGAACTTGCATTTTTGGTGTTGATTTTCTATCTTACACACCAAATCTTTCAATTGCTATGATTTGTATTTCGTATTGAAATTACCAATAACATGACGAACACAATATCGGTGGTATGCTCTAGGTTCACTCCAACCTATTTCTTCATTGTTAATTGTAACAAGAATGCCTTTATGTCTATTAGAAATCAAGCAAATACCATCTTGTTGGGTAACATATTCATGCAATGCCCACAGAAACCATGATCAACTGGAGGAGTTTTCTCCTTCAACAATAACAAAAGCAAGAAGAAATATATGCCCGTTTGCATCAATAGATAAGGCGCTCAATAATTTCCCTTTATACTTTCCGTAGAGATGAGTTCCATAAATTTGAATTAATGGTCTACATATTTGAACCCTTCTTTTGTAGGATCAAAGTACCAGAAATCTCGACAAAAAATAGTCGTATCTGACACAGCAAACGAAAAAAATACCAATCTGATCGTATTCCAGGATTGTAATGGACAACAACACTCAATCAATACGGAATCTCAGGAACAACTCTATCCATATTTTGGGATTTCAATACTCATAAAATTTGAAACAAGTTGTGAATGATCCCGTGTCAATCTGAGTACAAACATGAGTGTTCTCCAGTCTAGTAATTTCAAACAGCCTATGAGTTTTATGTCGACATGCCCGTAACCTCCAATCACAACCATCCTTCCATTGTTTGCATCTCACATACTAAATATGTTGGTTCGATTCTACTACGACAATCTCATAGTGTTCTGTCACGCAGTATTTTTTTGCGGCTAGTTGTAGATCTTCTTTAGTGTCAAATAATATTCCCTTTTGTATTAAACTAGAATTATCTACACATCTACTCATTTCCTCCAATGTTAACCCTCGTTCATAGATTGAATTAGTAATGTCCTAATCTATTTGGGTGGACATCTTTGATGGTACTAACTCAAGATCATATTCTTTATTTTTATAGTTTCCAAATAATTCATCAAGTTCTACGTCAATATCACTGTTCTTTCATTTCTAGGTTCAAGAATGACTAATTCTTCAGGACGCATCGCCATATTTACTCAAATGTTTACAACTGTTATAGTTCACAAAAAATTAGTCTAACTTAATACATTAATAGTAATAACCCAATCCAACATCAGTCCAAAAGATAATCCAAACTCTATTTTATAACCGGTCCGAAAAGTTTATTTTTTTAAACCAAAATAATAAACCTACATGTACAATCCAAACTCAAATACAATAGCAGTCCAAATATTTTCTTTTAAATAAAAAAGCCAACTACAGCTGAAATCTTCAGCCCAACTTATAATATTAAACTACAAAAAAAAGAAAAAACAATTCAAATCATAGACAAACAAACTTCACACACTAGATCTCCCAAATTTTTAATCAAAATAGATAAAAACTCTAGTTTTTGATGCATAAATTTAAACAAAATACTAGACTTATGGAGCACAATCTCATATATTGAAGAAAAAAAATTGTTACCTATGGTCGAGGCGGCATGAAGTACAACGCATGATGGAGCGGATGGCAGAAGATGGTGGGCGATGGATGGCGAACGACAGAAGATGGATGTGGGTGGACGACGACTACGAGAGAGAGGCAGAAAGAAAGGGTTGAGATGGGGGGAAGAAAGTGAGGGAGAAGGTCGTGGGATAGGTTTTGGGACCACTAAGTCGTGTATTGGGTACATAAGTTAGGGAGTNAGGTCGTGGGATAGGTTTTGGGACCACTAAGTCGTGTATTGGGTACATAAGTTAGGGAGTCGTGGACCTGGTCCACGATTACTTGATTAACGTTGCATGTGACAGTCTGTTATGCTAGGGTGTACCAGATTCACGTGATGAGAAGGAAATCGTGGACCCTGTCCACGATTTAGGTACTTACTCAGTAATCGTGTACCAGGTCCACGATTTCACTACTCTATTTTTGTCAATTCTTATTAAAATAACATTATTTAAAGAAAAATCAATCATAGAAGATGAAGAAGCTAATTTAGGATTGTTTTGGAATATTATAATATTTTTAAATCATTTTAATTTTCACTCAATAGTTTAAACTATTTTAATTTCAAATTATTTATCAACTAATCAAATGATTTTGCCTAGTAGTTAAATGAGGTAGACTGATCATCCTATCCACGTTAGCATTTAATGTTCTAGTTAATATTTTGTTACTAGTTAAGTCAGGGACCATTTAGAATTATTTTGTAGATATGAGGGATTAAAGTGCATTTTTTGAACCTTCGGGGATCAAATAGACATCAACTTCAAACTTGAGGGAATAAAAGTGAATTTTACCATTTTTCCTTTTGTACATGAGGTGGGGTGAAGACTTAAGGGGTATTTGGGATGCTGAGTTGATTATTATAATATGTGGTTATTATAATCTGGGGGTGATAATAGTTTGTATTTCAGGTGCAGATTATTTTAGTACGGGTGATGATAATAATTTGTGTTTCGAGTAGAGACTATTTTACTCCAGGTAGGAAATAGTAAACACTGTAACAAAAAGATGAGATGATGAGTAGAAAATAGTAGACACTGTAGTAAAGAGAGATTTGAAATAGTAATACTATAGTTAATTGTAGGTTATAATAGTTGGAAACACCAACTATTATAATTAGAGTCCCAAATATCGAGTGAGCTATAATAGTTCATTCAATCCACTTAAAATTGGGGTCAAACACCCGTTTAAACATTCTAATCGTAGGGGTGGATGTCCTAAGCTAAGTTTCATGTCTTCAACAGTACATTGCTGTTAAACACTTTTCCTTGCATTTTAAAGAAAGAATAAAATCAAAATCATTTGTGTGATTGTATGGGAGATCAATTAGGTCATGTGAAGTACCTTTTGTTCATCACTTGACTTGGAGCTTTACTTATCAATGTTTAAAACTTCTAATATTTACAGATCTGTATGACACGAATTAGTTAGTAATTTTTCTTATAGTATGTCAATTATTATAATAACCTCCCAATATTGTCATCTGAATTATTTGTGTAAATAATAAAGTAATACTAAAACTACTAAAAAGGGGGAAAAAAAAAACAAAGACTTTTCATATTTGACAGATTTGAAATGAGAAAGAAAAACCTCTGTCTGAAATACTGACTTTAAATTTTACAAACCTATTTTAAAAGAAAAAAAAAACTTCCCTTCTCTGAAATTCATCACATAAAACGAAATTTTATAAACCTACCCGAGGAACTTGGGAGCAGTAAATACATAATAAAAATATTCAAAGACTTCAATTTAATAATAAAAGAGTAATAATAACTAAGATCATGATTATACCAAGGTGAAAGTATAAAAAGTGGATCCCAATAAATTACATTTGTTGTTGTTTATCTTGTAGTTTGTATTTGTACTGACAAGTGAGGTCTACTGCCCAATCTATAATAAAGAAATGAAAAGTGATTGACGAGTGGTGGTGCTCAATTTGTTTGCATTTTGAAATTACGTTATCGTTTCTATTACTGTTAGTGTATTATTACATTAAGAGAGGTATAAATTCATCATATTTACTGTTACTGTTATCGTTTGATCTTAAACAATAATGATAACGTTAACGGTAAATATGACATATTCATAATTTTGAGTAAACAGGATCAAAAGCTATCAAGTTATATTTACGATTATAGCCTTACTACGATTTATCTATTGAAGAAATTCAATTACGATTACACCAATTTTTATTAAGATTGGTAAACGTGACCTAATCGTAACAAGAATATTTTGATATATGAATAAAAGAATAACGTTATTCGAGATATTTCTGAAAATATACCCAAAAATTGAGTTGATTTCAAACCATTCAAATCAACTTTCTTTACTTTCATATCTTAAAACCTCAAATAAGTTATGTTTTCCAGGTAAGTGGAGATTAGCAAGCTATTGGATGAATAATACGCGTTGAAAGAAATAACAAATTTTGTCAATGATAATTATATTTTAACCCCCCAACTTCTTTTTTTTATACTAAAGTCTAGTTGTTGACATCCTTCGACCAAGTCCAATACTTTTTTTTATTTTATTATTTTTTTTTCCTTTTTTCAATTAAGCTTTCTAGAAAAGAAAGAGCTCCATTTTCTTTTTCTTTTCTTCGTTGAATTTTGGCAGTGGGAAACAGCTATTTACACGTATGATCTAAGATTTTTTTTATAATAAAAACCTTATTTAGTATTAAAATCAATAGATAGCTTAATGGTAAATTTGCCTCCCCTAGACTTAGGTTTGAGTCTCACTCGTTATATTTATTTTTACTAAATTATATAAAGCCTCCCGTCAACAAAATTTTTGGATCCGCCATTGATGGGTTCAAGCATAATGTTCTCATGTCGTTTTATGTTTCAAACATAATGAATAATGTCTCACTTTTATTTTGTTATCTTATTGATTTTGTTTTGTGAAAATTTGTTTAGTGAAGTTGTTAACTTTGTTTCACAAATATAAATGGATCAGTTTCACATAAATGTCAATAATGATATGAAAGAAGTTTTTGAGAAATTTACTAGTAGTGATTTCAAATAATGACAAAAAAAAAAAAAAAAAACTTTGGCAAGTTTTAAAAAACATGCATTCGTAACATTGAAGGAAAGCCAAACAAAGAATAGTTGCTTGCATTTAAGATATGAAAATATGCCAACAATTAATGCAAGAACTACATTTTGAACGAACTAGAAAACACACTGCCTAATGTTTATAATGGTGAATTTGACAAAAATCTATAGAAATCATTAGAGAAAAACAATACAAATAAGACAGAAGATGCCATAACAATGATATTTATGGTTAGAAAATTTATAATCTATGAAGTGATTGATTCCAAAACTGTGATATTCGTGGATATATCTTGTCGTTCGAAGATTAATTATATTTTTTGTACGAATGTCTTACACATAAAATTTCTTGCGAATTATAGAAAGGCCGAAACCTTCTCAAAATTTTATGTTATTGTAGGGGTGCGTGGGAAATATTTGGAAAAAGTATCTATTCCCAAACCGATATAATCCAAGTTTAGAACATTGGAAGACAATTTTAAAAAAGGTTGGATATATTTGAGTTGACTACAAAATTTTGATGGGTTAAAGTGTGGATACAACCTATACCCTTTTAGTGAATAATAATAAATCTTGATACATATGGCAAAGACATAATACAAACAGGCAACTATCACTACAAGAAATCACACTTCTCACGACGCCTCAAATCGTCGGAAAAGGGTGGCAATTGTGTCGGGAGAAGATCTCCCGACGACAGATGGATCGCAGGAGTTTGGTCGGGAAAAATCCGTTGGGAGAGGATCTCCGGATGCATAAAACAGGCCGTTGGGAGTTGTTCTAGAACTCTTAGAACTCTTGATGCCCTATTCTATGCGTCGAGAGTTCTAGAAAAACTCCCGACGACCTGTTTTATGCGTCGGTAGTTCTACAAACTTCCGACGCGCTGTTCTATGCGTCAGGAATTCTAGAACTCCCGACGACCTATTTTATTCGTCGAAAGTTGCGGGAACTCTTGACATGCTAAAATATGCGTAGAGAGTTCCTTCATTGGTTGAATATTGACTTTTAAATTTTTTTAATTTATCACTTGTAATTTTTTTGAAATTTGATCTGAATAACTTGTAAAGCATCATTAACCAACTCAAACAAATTCACATAATAAATAAAAAAAAAAAAAATGAAGTCCATACTACAATAAATAAATGAAAAGTTACATGATCCTACAATAAAACAAAGTCGATACTAAATAAAAGAAAGAAATACATGGAAGAAATAAAATGAAAACAATGTCAATAAATACAGAAAAGAAAACAACGTCTGGAACACAGCATCTTGAATAATCGTCCAACCTCATCTCCGAATAACATCCTACAATAAAACAAAAACATTCAAATGTCATAATCTTTTATAGACAAGAACGATTATAACCGAATGAACACACCCCCCACAATACGTTCAAACTTTATAAACATCCATAAACACATAAAAACTCTAAGTTCAATGGCAGAACAAGAAAAACGAGTGTAATCAAACTCTACCCATCCCCCACAACATTCCCGACGCTCATAAACATAAAAAAACACATGAAATCCAACAAGCTCAACTCCAAAATGATTATAACCGAACTCTACCCACCTCCACAACACAATCATATTTGCATGCGTGAATAGACTCATAGCCTAGGCCTAAATAACACAATTTTTGCTTAGCTTCATAAAAGGAGGTAGGTATAGTGGTGCTAGCTAGAAACGCTGCTTTTAACAATTCCAGTAACATGTCAAATAATTTGTTACTCCAACCGTTGAGAACTTTGATATGCATCAACTTCACTAAAAAGTTCAAGGACGAAAATTGCGAAGAACCAGGGTATAGTTCACTACATGCTTCAGTCATTAAATCCTTGAATAAGTTCGTGGTATCTCTTTCTTGACCATTAGAGGACATTTCATTCTCAACATCTTGTAGATCATTTTCAATTGAAACTTGTAGATCGTTTAAGATTCAACATCTCATTTTCTACTACAACATTACCCTCAATACTATCTACTTCAACATTGTGTATTGAATGAGTTATATGACTTACAAAATCTCTAGATAAGTTTACTGGCTCTCCATGATATACCCATTCACAATATGAGGGAGATGTTCCATATGTTAATAGATACCGTTCCACGATATCTAATTTTTTCCAAATTGAATTCATACAATTCTTGCATGAATATCTTATTCGTCAAGAATCATTAACATGAAACTTTGCCATATCTAAAAACTGAGATACTCATTCTTTATACTCCACTGATAACTTATTCCTTAGTTCAATCCATTCTTTATTCATCCTTAAAAATAAATCTTTTCTGACCAACTTGTAATCCAAAACAATAACTTGTATTAGAAGACAAAGTACAAAGTCTTTATTAAGCATGAATTTTGATTAATTTAATAAGTAATTCTAAGTTTGTTCAGAGAATTTAAAAATTTAAATAATCTCTAATAGGTGATTTGACTTGTGTATACACAACATCCGTGGAGTATATTTGTATTAAAAAAAATAATGAGCATTTAGGAATGTGATTGTATGCTTTCACTTTTTAGAAGCATATTTCTTCTATATTTCTTACCATGATTTGCATCTTTCTTAAGTACAATTGTTATTAGACAGGACTTATACTTTTCAATTTTGAATTTTTGTGATGTACTTGTTGTAAAGGACTAAAGACTAAACTAAGTCCAAAATTAAGTAATAAGTAAAAAGGATCCTATTTTTTGGCACTGATGTTATTGATTTGGTTTGAAAATCAAAGTATTTTTAGGGGTATAGAGTTGAATTTTCCTTCATTAAGTTAGTTGAATTAACAAATGTGAATACTATGTGATGTATCGTTTTAATTATACATATGTCGAACATCTCACAAACTAAATAACATACGTCAGTTACCCTCTCGTTATTATTTTGAATATCCACCTCTTCATGTTTATCTTTTGAGAAGAATCCATTTAAACTCTCTTAACAAATGAACACACTATTATCATATTCTATAAGAGAGAACGGACAAGTCTTTCACAAGTACCGCCTTGAATAGTTGATTTAGGTTAAGCCAGAGTGAACTACTTTATACAATTATTAGAACTCAAGAAATTTTAGGCTTCAAAAAGAAAACTCAAGAAAATCATCAACTTCTAAAATTAGTTTCCTATCCATGCTTATCATCAGAGACCATGACATAACTTTTAAGAAGAGTGATGATTAAATGTTCATAGAATTTTCAATAGAAGTTTTAGTCATATACACAAACATCATAATAAATTTGAAATATATTTTTAATTAGTTTTAGTCAAACAAGTCACTAAATTTCTAACTTTAAGAATTAAAAGGAAAAAAAAAAAGACTCAATCCACCAAATTGCAGAAATTGTAACATCCACAATCCACAATCCACAATAACATCCGCAATCCACTAAATTGCAGAAATTGTAACGTAATGAAATGGGTCAATCTCAATTAGGGCAACAAGAAAGGAAAAAAAAACCTATGCTAGAAATATTAGATTTAATTTAAAGAACAACAAGAGAGATAGATGCTAAATGACAATAAATCAAAGTAATAGTAATCAGATCTCAAAGAGTAATCGGATTTCAAATTCATGAGAAATGAAACAATAGCTTGAATTCGCAAAATAAGAGAAAGAAAATGAAATGGACGTGGGCGAACCTGTTGAAAGCTTGCAAAGGACACCGGAGCAGCGGACGACAGGTGAACGACGAAGATCTACGAAATAAACGACAGAGATCTGCGAACAACGAAGGCACACAAAAGGAAATGAACGAAAGACAAGCGGAGATCTGCGAATGGCGGACGACTAGAGATCTGTGAATGGCAAAGGATGGCGAACGACAAGGCATGCGAAGAGACGCGAGCGGAGACGGCAGGCAACGACGAAGAGACATGAACGACGACGACAACAGCAGCGAGCGGCGACGACAGGCGAACGGCAAGGCAGGCGGCGACATGCTAGGGTTTTAGATTGGGGTAAATGGGGAAGAAGGGAGGCTGCGATCTGGGTATATACCAGATCAGATCTCCTGAAGGCTATCGATGACCGTTAGGAACTCCGTCCGATGATTAAATTAGCACATCGGGAGATAGGTCTTATCTCCTGATGCAGTGATTTAATCATTGGGAGTTCCTTAGGAACTCTCGATGAGCCCTTACATCGTCGGAAGTTGCTTTACGTCGTCGGGAGAGACCCTATCTCCTGGCGACCGAGCTCTCGATGGCAGATTTAGGCATCGAGGGAGCTTCTTTTTCTTGTAGTGTATTTTTTTTTGTGGAATTATCACAATTTACATTGTAAGATCAAAAGATAATATTGCAAATTCACTATCTAAAGGCCTAATTAGAGAGTTGTTTGAAAAGTTCATCAAGGAGAATGAGATTAAAATCTTGAATTTTAAAAATTTAACCAAAGAAGCAACCCAACCTAGTTGACTGGAGATCCCAAGATCTTGGTTTAACGGACCAACCGATCCTTCGATAACATAATGAGCACTGCATTAAAGTTTTTAATTTTGACCCATTCTAAGGATAACGAGATAGTGCAAGTGTGGTTTTAGGGTAAGCATTATGCTTTTAATGATTTTTATAAGTGGTTGAATAATTATTGATGAAAAAAGTGCACATGATGTTCTTTAGGAATAACCTATGTGAGTGTGAAGAGGCTGCTTCAATGAGAATTTTTCTTCAATGAGAATTTTTAAGGTGAATTATCTGAAACGCTCATGAGACCAGGTGGTATTCAAGGCCAAAATGAACATAATTATGAGAACTAGTTTTGTTAGAATGAGAAATTGTGTGACTTCTATTATGTTAGTTTACTCTAGACAATTGTCAGTTCAAGATATCAAGTCCACTGATTAACCAAGTAAACTCGATTAATGTTCACTAGGGAAAGTTCAAAGTTTTACTACTTATCCTGAAGTAGATTCTTCATTAGGAAAATACTGCATGTTTTCTTTTTCCTTTTATCTTAAATTGTCAACTGACTATTTTTGGGGGATTGTTGGAATAAATGGTATGTGATTATTCGTGTGGGGTTGCATCATTTTATTTCTATGAGTTGCATTGAAGAAGAGACACGACTATTCGAATGACCACGAATTAGTTTATTATTATATCTCTTCTTCAAATTGCATTTTAAAATTTTTCACAACCATAAAATTTCTCTCTTTTATAAATTTGTTCAAGTTTAATTTATTTCTACTAAGCATAGTTCGTTGGATCATGTGAACAAGGTCTTGCTTCCATAAGAAAGATAATTTGTTCTATCTTGAGAGATAATTACTCACGAAACTCGAGCACGAGAGTGATTAAAATTGTCCTAAGGAGACAATGTAAAGTTATTGAACTCATTCTCTCATGTATACAAAGTTATGTATTTT
This sequence comes from Benincasa hispida, assembly GCF_009727055.1. NCBI lineage: Eukaryota > Viridiplantae > Streptophyta > Magnoliopsida > Cucurbitales > Cucurbitaceae > Benincasa > Benincasa hispida. The sequence goes on along the minus strand of NC_052356.1, from coordinate 1,529,948 downwards.
CTAATATTTTTAATGATATTATTCATATAATGAGTGCAACCAAATATTACTCTGGGTGGTATTGGTTTCATTCTTAAAATTGGAAGGTTTTTAATTATTTTGTTAATTAAATTATTAATTTGATTTTAACATATTTGAATTATCAATAGAAGTACATAACTATATAAATGCATGGGAATACTTTTTTTAAAATACTAATAAAAAAGAATTTATTGAACCACCAAACCAAAAATTCCAAAATTCTTTTAAGTCCTCATTAATAACAGAGGAACAACGGAAGAAGGTATCTGAACAAAAAAAAGGCATCAGTTCTATACGAATGGCACTATATGAATCTTCGATTGAAGTAAATAATAATAGTTGAACATGACTACTCACTAAACTAAGAAGTAAATAAAAGTTTAGCATTTGGTGAAAAAAGGAGCATGCATGCACTTATTAAAACAATAGAAATAACTCGATCATTCTGAATTGTCCAAAATTCGAAATAAAGAGGAAAAAATATTTTTGGTTTTATTCTTAAAGTTTTATATGTTCATCATCTTGTGATGATAAAAATGTCTATGAAAATATTGATAGAGATATCTTTAAAAGTATTATAAATTAACAAGTTTTTGTTTTCTATCCCTAGGACTTATTTTATGCTAGTTTTGAGGTTAAAATAATGAATTTCATGAGATTATTCGTATTAAATTGTGGATTTTGAGCATTTGGAGCAACTTGGATGTTTTGATGAAAATATTGAGGCAATTGGGCATGTTGGGCGCTTTGAAGTCAAAAAGAAGAAATGTTGCAGCCAATAGACTCTCAATGGCCGTTTTGAAATAGCTGCCAATGACGTCTCAGCGCCTAGGCCACAACACACCAAACAAGTAATATGACCTAAGGAAACGGGTCTGATAGAGTTCTTAACAAATAGGGAGACTGGGTCTCAGAGGTTGAGGTGGAGGCCAATTGGGCCTCAGCAGGCCGAGGCTAGTTGGGCCTCAATGGTCAGTAGGCCCCCCTCGGCCTCAGAGACTAAGGCAGAGTCTGACCGAGGCTAAGCCTAGTAGATCCCTCACAAGTGGCCGATCTGGACTGGGCCTCAATTTTGGAACATCCCTAGTGGCAAATCCAACTCTGAGTGTCTAGATTTCAAATAAGAAAAGGAAGTAGATATCAAATCCTAAAGGGACAAGGAAGACCCCTGAACTTCATTATAAATAGAGCATGATAGTCATGCAAAAGGTAAGTCCAACTCTCCCTAAAAACTACTTACCTTGATCTTTGTACAAATATCGACTTAAAACATTGGAGTGTCTATGGAAAACACCCACATTGTTGTGTTATTTTTCTAATTGTTTTGCAAGTAACCTCTTCTTCAAATTATAATTTTACCGTTGGTGACACGTCAAAGTCAGGTGAGTTTGCTTGGCCGGATTTTACCATCAACAGTTGGCACCGTTCGTGGGGAACGCGTGTAATCTGCAAAGAATCTGTAATACATCGGTGAATAAGGAAAGAATGAGCCAACAAGGAAGTAGCATTTCTGACCAAGATAGGCAACCTCGAAAGGTTACAAGTCGATCAGGGAATAATTAGTTTATTTAGAACCCGTCCCGACCTTGGACCCCAAGGGAAAAGGCAGAGGAGAAAATTGCAGATCTGGAAAAGAATTAAGCCTTATCTATAGAGAGCCGAGGCCAAGTTGAAGCCGATTTGAGGCACCACCGAGGGCGAGCTGAGGTGGAATCTAGGATAGTAGAAAATAGAAAATTGAATAACTCTCGAAACTTACTTGAGAAAACCAATGATAGAGAAGCAACGTATGAGGAAAGAGGCCGAGGTGAAATCCAATCACCCATGAGATAGAGCCTCTGAAGGTTTAGAAAAAGATTTGTGCCCTCCTTGGCCTTGGTGGCTGAGGAATAAGCTAAATTAAAACTAAAGAAATTTGTATCCTCCTTGGTCTTGGTGGCTGAGAAAGAGGCCAAATTAGAGCTGAAGATATTTGTGCGCTCCTTGGTGGCTAAGGTGAAGAATCTCTTATTAAAGAGAACACATGAGCGGAAGCAAGATCATTCCAAATTCATTGTGACAGAATTACAAGCATTCACAAACATACAAACCAATTATGCATATTCTAACAAATTACGGCATGCTTTAGTAAATAAATACAAAAGAAGACGAGAGACATACATTTGAAGAACTTTTCTTTCACAGACCTCTCGCTCTCGTGAAGACTTTGGAACAACACCTCTCGCTGTGGCTTAGAACGTCAACCCAACCGTCTGGTCAATCGCGAACAAACTTCTCCAGGAACAGGCAACCTTTCAGACACCACCACTTAGTAACCTTGGTATTCTCGGAGCAAGAATCCAGGAGGTATGGGCTCTGTTGGATTTGGTAGAGAGAAGGAGGAAACAATGATCACACTAACGACCAAGCAAGTGGGAGAAGGATACTGTCAATTGTATAGACTGTGGTGCTTGATCGTTTAGTAAATGTACATGATCGTTTAGTAAAACAGGTTTGATCGTTGACACAATCATTTAAAGAAACTCGCTAGCCATGTGATCGTTTAGTAAAATGCTACACGACCGTTTAAATAATTTGTACACGATCGTTTCGTCAAAAGCTTAGAAGGTTGTCGTACAGTCTCTCGTGAGCTAAACGATTGGCTGTGTACTCAAATGAAGCGATTTAGCGATTCTCTTCCAAAATGAAAACATTTTTCATTTTATTCTTCAGTTATGAAAATTGAATAAAACCTCCCACTTTCACGCACGGTTAAGGAGAAACCACCAACAATTATCTCATAATTTTTTTAATTATAAATAAATATAATAACTAACTTATCATATTATATTTATAACCTATAGTTTTAATATCACATCATATGTAACATTTAAACCATATTCTTTTTCTCCTTTACTTGATATAAATCATATTTATATCATTTTCCTCTAATTAACGTATCTTATAAATGTCAACTATATCACATATAATTGAACTAGTTTAATCATATCATATATAATTAAACTTCCTTTCATCAATTTGAACACTTCAAACTGACCCAAAAACTGATTCTCAACTTGAATTCATTGAGTTACCAAGGGGACTTTATGGACCTGTAGCTTGAAGCTCCAATGGTACGTGAATAGTTGACTGAATTCTTTAGTCACGAGATCCACCATTCGTTAACTGTCGGGCACTCCACTAAAGACCAATAGCTGCACTCTTCTCACTACAGATATATTTATGTGTCCATCAGATATAACCAATCAGCAGTACGATAACCCTTCACAGATGCTCGTAAGTACAGTTGGGCCAATTTACCGTTTTGTACCTCTAGTTACATCTAACTCCTTAAGTACCACTGATCCCTCTAATGAATAATATATCATAGTCCTACTATGAGTGGACACTTTTCTGGCCTTGAGAAGGTATGTGGCGTCACATCGTTCAAGCCCCAAAATCAGTCCTTAAGGGAGCAATCTATCTACTTACCCCTACTTCGGGGAAGAAGTGAATTTCATCTTGTGTAGCTGAGTTCCCAGCTCCCAATCAAACGAATTCTCAAAGTGGTAGGTTTAAGTCGGCAATCTGGCCATTTGCACCCATGTAAATCAAAGGACCACCTTCAAAGGTAGGAATTCCTAACTCACTCTGGATTAAGGTCATGTTACCTTTGGTCATCCTAGTGAAGTGAAGTCTCTGGCATGGACGACGTTATATAATGAGACTATAACACTTTGTGGTTCGGTCTTATACAAACTCCTTTGTATAGGACGCCTCCGCTTGCATGTCTCCACATGAATGATCAGGATCAGACCATCTGTAGCACGTCACAAAACTTGCAATTATCTACAAAGCATGTCACATCCGTAGTGTCACCAGGATAAGATTTCCCTCTAATATCTATATACTACAGACCATTTTGGTTATCACTTAAGGCATGATCCACCTGTATGTCTCCACATACATGCTTAAGTTACAACAACAACCAGGGATCTTAGTTTATTGATTTGTGGTAAATGCAAATAAAATATCTCACGTTTCATAGACAACAGTGAAGAAAATATCTCATATTATTACATCACAAGTGTTTTTTCAATACAGGTGTTTACAAACTACAGGACCCAACGAGAGTTTAGGGTATCAACCCCAACACGAAGATGATGCCAAATTAAAACTAAGGAAATTTGTGCTTTCGGCCTTCGCAAACGAGGAAGAGGCCAAATTAGAACTGAAGATATTTGTACCCTTGTTGGTGGCTGAGGATGATGTCAAATTAAAACTAAAGAAACTTGTGCCCTCCTTGGCCTTGGTGGCCGAGGAAGAGGCCAAATTAAAACCAAAGAAATTTGTGCTCTCCTTAGCCTTGGTGGCTGAGGAAGAGGTGGCCAGATTAGAACTGAAGATATTTGTGCCTATCCATTGTGACCGAGGATGAGGCCAAATTAAAACTAAAGAAATTTGTGCCTTCCTTGGCTTTAGTGGCCGAGGAAGAACTGAAGATATTTGTGACCTCCTTGATGGTTGAGGATAAGGCCAAATTGGAAAGAAATATGTGCCTTCCTTGGTCTTGGTGGCCGAGGAATAGCCCAAAATAGAACTAAAAAGCTTTATGCCCTCCTTGACCTTAGTGGCCGAAGATGAGGCCAAATTGAAATTAAAGTAATTTGTGCCCTCCTTGGCCTTGGTGGACCAAATGATCTTACCTTTTGGTGTCTCTTACAAAAGAATAAAAATCAAATAATATTTATAAATCACCGAGTCTACTATTTATACTATTAAGTAACATAAACGACAAGTCTGGGGTCGAACCATAAGGAACCTAAGATAGAATATCTCAAAATTAAATTGGTATATGAAAAATAGTAAAAATAGGAGGTTTTTGACTGGATAGTGATAATGTGTGAGCTAAATAAAATGCAGAAATGTAAATTACAAAATTTAAATTGCAAGAAGATAAAAGTGCAGGAAAAGTAAAAGAAACTCCTAGCTCATAACTTAGGATCCACCAAATGCTCAATTGATCATAGGATTACTAAGGGTTATCTCTTTCAATTTAATGTACTTAGTCAACTTGTCCGGATAGCCAAAGCAAGCACCATAATTATTAATTAAAATAAATGCTCGATTAATTGGGTTTGATAGCGTCCATAGAAATCTTATAATTATCCTAACTACTTCTCAATTAGTCTATAGAAATTTAGTGGGTTCTCATTAAGACGATTAATAAAATGGATAACCTAGGTTACTAATTTGTTCTTGAATTATATACAATACTACAAAAATAATTGCTCAAGTTAATTTAGAAGTTCACAAAAGCATGCTTTAGAATTTTGCCCCAATGACATTAAAAACACATTAAAGTATTCCTAATCTCTAGCAATCAAAGAAGATATGATGGGTGGTCAAACCAATCATAGATCTAAGCATAGAAGTAAATGTACATTCAAGAACCATAGAAAATCAAAGAGAAATATAGATTAGAGCAAAAAATAATCACAACGGATCTATGGGTTTCACCTAGACCTAAGCTAGCAATTCACCTTAGCCACGTGATCGGTCCAAGATAAGCTTTACAATCATCAAATACACCCAAGAACAAAGAATTACAAAGAGAAGGAGAAGAGGAGAAGAGAAAATGGGATTGGGGCTGAAAGCACAAGCTAGAATGACCTAAATCGGACAAAAATCTCATTTATACAAAAGGTCAAATGTCACTACATTGGCTTCTAGTTTCCATGGCGTAAGCCTCGACATAGCGATGCCCTCCGTGTCTGTCAAAATATAGAGCGTAGCTACACCCCAAAGCAGCATTGCAACGCTACATGAAAAGCTGCTCTGGGTTGACAGCGTAAAACACAGTGTAAAAGAGAGCGTTGCGATGCTCAGCAGGGGCGATTTGGTCATTTTTATTCCTTTCTTCATGGTTTGATGCTACAGAGCTCTATTTTGTTTTTTTTTTTTTTATCACATTTCGGCTCCGATGACCTGTTCTACCTCTTAGTTGCTCAATATCTATAAAATAACACAATAAATATGTAAAATCCATGAACGAGTCCGAATTAAGTTAGGAAAAATAACACTTTCATAGTAAAATCACCAAGGAAGAGACCAGATTGAAACTCAAGAGATTTGTGCCCTCTTTGGCCTTGGTGGCCGAGGAAGAGACCAAATTGGGATCGAAGGAGTTCTGTGTCCTCTTTGACCTTGGTGGCCAAGGATGAGGCTAAATTGGAAGTGAAGAAATTTGTTTCCTCCTTGGACTTGGTGACCGAGGAAGAGGCCAAATTGAAATTGAATAGATTTGAGCCCTTTTTGGCCTAGGTGGCCGAGGAAGAGACCAAATTGGAACAGAAGAGATTTATGCGCTCCTTAGCCTTGGTGGCCGAGGAAGAGGGAAAATTGGAACTGAAGAAAATTGTGCCTCCCTTGGCCTTAGTCGCCGAGGAAGAGGCCAAATTGAAACTGAAAAGATTTGTGCCGCCTAGGCCTTGGTGTCTGAGGGGGAGGCCAAATTGGAAATTAATTGTTCTTTCTGCAAAACTTGCCTTTTAGATAAGTCCATAATCATTCAAAAGTATTCTTGCCTCGACCTCAGAGGTCGAAGCCGAGGCGAGCCTTGGTTTGTTGTTTTCAGAATAATGAAGCTCGTACAAAAAGTTATTCCTATTTTAGAAGTAGAAACAAAAGCTTCATTGAAAAATAAGAGCGAGGCCCATGACTAACATAACATGATATAAAAAAAGAATAAACTTCAAAGCACGTAAGAACAATGCGTAGAAGTGAAAAGCATGAAAGTTAAGCACTCTCTTGACCCAAATTCATCTTCCCGGTACCATCACTAGTATTAGTCCCTTCACCCCCTTCAAAGTCATCGGGCAAAGTAAAAGATCAGGATTATCACAACACCTAATGTAAACATCACATAGGAATGAATGAACCTAACCAGGATATTGATGAGAGGATTTCTTACGCCAATAGTTAATTTCGAATTCCTTAACTTCGTTTTGAATTTTTGTATATCTTTATGTTTTCCTTAAATGTATTAGCTAGGTAGTTTGTTGAATCAATGTATTCTTTAGCCTCACTCAATTGAGCCTTAAGCTGACTAACCCTACTTTAGGAACTAATCTTGATGATGTAAAGCTCACCTTTCACCTCTTCAAGAGTTTGCTAAGTTGGCTTGAACTTGGACCAATTCGACATGAATCTGTTGAAAGGAGTTGATGTGGACGATCAAGCTCATGCTTAAAGCAGAGATCTTGACAAACAACTGAGAATGGGGAAAGGAAACTTATTAGGAAGTTTAAGTTTAGAAATAGCCATTAAAGTCAAGATTGGCCCGAGGAAGGAAAAATAACAGTGATAATCATTTAACTTCATACTTGAATTGTTCTTTTTTAGCAAGGTCTTGAGTAAGGTTCTGTGTATCAATGTTAGAATAAGCTTAGGAAGACCTAACACTTGAAGGGATCGATTCCCACAACAGAAGCGAACAATCACTTTGATTTCAATTTTGCTTTTGAAAATTAGAATACAGAATAGAAAACACAATATGCATTCATAATGTGGTAAGAGTTAAGCATGAAATAAAAGTTAATTTTACAGAGAAGAAGAAAGAATATACCTTTGAAGAACCTTTTCTTCATTTTTTTTTGTATCTTCTTCTTTCTTAACAAACCAATCTTTCACGAATAATATCGTGACGTCACCATAGGGTCTTCCTTACTATTCTCTTGGCAAGGACCAGTTATGGGAACTAACTTTTGACAAAGTGAGAGAATATTATTTTGTGAAGGAGAAAATTTTCATAGAGAACTCTTCTTTTGTGATTTTTTTTTTTTGAGAGAATTGAGAGGAAGAGTGTTATTGAAAGAGTAAATCACCTTCTTTGCAATAACCAATAATTATAAAATAAACTTCCCACTTCTTAATTCGGAAAGTGGAAAAACAATTAAAAATAACTTCCACTTCTTTTATTTTAATTAAAATGAAATCAAACTCATTTAATTAAATTAATTAATTAATTAATTGATTTTTAAATTAAATATCTCATATTTAATTAAATGTACATTTAAATCATATTCATATGCACATCTCTCTCATAAAATATAGTTTTAATATAATCTCTTTCATATTAAATTTTAACATATGGTTTCAATATGAATCTAATTCATATTAATTTATCAACTATAGTTTTAATATGTTTCATATTAAACTATTAACCTATAGTCATAATATGAATCTTATTCATATTAATTCAATATTTGAATCATATTCAAATATGCTAAATCTCCTTTTGTTATATTGATTGTATCATATACAATTAATGTTATTCCCTTAATTTATTTGAAAAATTCAAATTCTTTCAAAACTAATAGTCCTTGTTTACCGTTGTGAGCTAGTAAGGGGACTTAATGTACCTACAAATTAGGAGCTCCAATGATTCGAGATTAACTAATTAATTCTTTAATTACATTAATCAACATTCATTAACTGTGGATCACTCCATTAAAAACCCATAGCTACATTATTCGCACGGTAGAATATTTTGCATCCATGGGTTTAACCATTATGAGTAAGTCAATCATTCACGAGTTGTTTGTAATTACAACTAGATCAAATTACTGTTTTACCCCTATAATTACCTCTTACTTCTTAAGTACCACTAATCTCTCTAATGAACAATTTGTTTATGGTCCTACTATAAATGAAGTCCCTCTCAAGAAAATGAGAGAGGAGTACTCTTTGTTCAAGACACTGAATCGACACTTAAAGGAACTACTCATCTACTTATCCAAAAGGCAGGAATAAGTGAATTCCATCTTGTGTAGCTATGTTTCCAGCTCCTTAATCGGACATGTCCATAAAATGGTAGGCTTATTGAGTGCCACTCTCACCCATAAAAATCAAAGGATAACCCTAATAGACAGGAGTTCATAACTCATTCAAGATTGAGATTGAGTTACATGGTTATCCTATAAAATATTAATCTCTGCAGTCGACGATGTAACAAAGAAAGATTAAGTATTTCGCGGTTTAGTCTTATACAAACTCTTTGTATAGGATGACCCACTCACAAGTCTCCACATGAACTATTTGGATCACATCGTTTGTAACACTATAACACTTTACAACAATTGTAACATTTAGACCGTATCCAAATACTATAGACTTTTTAGGTTATAACTTGAACATGGTCTACCTGTATGTCCACTACATGCTTTTTAAGTCTCATGAAATAACCTTGGATTTTTCCTTAATAGATAATTGTATATATAAAATAATCAACCATTATTTTAAATAACCTATTAACTACGAGGCTTTAGAGCATACATCCCAACAACACCGTCTTTCTTCTACTTATGTTCTCAAAGAAAGAAGTTTTACGAGTACTCATTCTTGAAAAACGAGAAAAGAAGGAATGGGAGAAGTATGGAAGTAAGAGGATAACCAATAAAAGAAAATAAAATAAAATACCTATGTCGGCCTCAGAAGCCAAGACAGTTCCCATCGGGAATGTATTCTTTTTTCCTCCTTAGTTACTAAAAGAGGGTTTTGGTATGGAAAAACCAATGAAAATCAAGTGTTCGTTAGTAGAAATATGGAGCCAGGTTAGAAAGCAACGTCCAAACTTTGGACAACTATTGTAAGGATTTCTAGCAACGATTGAATATTAGAGCTCTCAAAGTACATTGAACAAAAGATGCCATAAGAGGGTAACTCAAGTTGGACACCAGTTACAGAAAATGACAAAGCCCTGAGAAGCACGTAATGTTCATCAAACAATACTAATAGAATTCTAGGGACTCATTGAAGGATCTCATATCGATGAGTTCCATGAAAGCGTTTGGATCGCTTCGATCTCACCGTGGCCGAAATACAACAATATACATTAACACATACAGTTATGCAAACAAAACTTAATTATTGGCATGCTAAGTACAAGATAAACAACAAAAGGACAGAGTTCCATTCCAGTTGAAGACAATCTTCATTCTTCAGAACTCCAACGCAGCAGAAAACCTCCAGAGATCTACCAACACCTAGTAGAAACGTCGACTGCAGCAGCACGAACAACGCGAACTCACGACTGCAACAGGGACGACACCACCACTAGAGAGCCCCGGGTATTCTCGGAGTAAAAACCCAAAGGGTGGGCTTTGGTGAATTTGGTAGAGGATGGAGGAAACACGAATCGTGTAGGCGATAAGCAAGTGGGACGGAAAACAACGCTATCGCGTATCGTTTAGGAGGAGCTACACGATCGTATAGGATTTACTGAACGATTGTTTAGGAAAAGGTATATGATCGTTTAGTTAAATCGACACACTATACGATTGTTTAGAGAAGCTATCCAATCGTGTAAGCGACAGTGTGCCATCGTTTAGTGCGAGGTGGACGATCGTTTAGGCGGAAAAGCGACTATTGTATAGGCTATCGAGCGATCGTTTTCTTTCACCAATGTGCGCTTCCGAAATCTTTTGGGCGAATGACGGACGATCAATTGAACGATTCAAAAATGAAAACATTTTTCATTTTAACTCATCGGTTACCATAATCGACATTGCCCACTAACCCATGTCCGAACATGAAATTTTGCATAATTATCTTATAATTAAACAACTAATTAATTAATAAATATAATCATATTATATTTTTATCCTATAGTTTGATATCACATATATTTTCTCCTCTACTTGATATAGATCATATTTATATCTAATTTTCTCCATAATAATGTATCTTATACATTTAGCCAATTATATCATATATAATTAACCAGTCCAATTATATCATATATAATCGAACTTTCTCTTGTCAATTTGAACATTTCAAATTAATCCAAATACTGGTTCTCGACTTTATCCAAGCTACCCAGAGGACCTAATGGACCTGTGGCTCGAAGCTCCAACGGTATGTGAATAGCTGACTAAACTCTTTAGCCACGAAATCTACCATCCATTAATTGTCAGGCATTCCTCTAAAGACCAACAACTGAACTCTTCTTACCACAGATATATTTCTGTGTCAATTGGATATAACCAATCATGAGTACGATGACCCTTCACAGATACTCGTAAGTACAGCTAGGCCAAATTACCGTTATGCACCTGTAGTTACATCTCACTCCTTAAGTACCACTGATTCCTCTAATGAACAATACAACATAGTCCAACTATGTGTGAACACTTCTCGGGCCAAGAGAAGGTGTGTGGCGCCACGTCGTTCAAACCCCGGAATCAGCCCTTAAGGGAGTTATCTATCTACTTACCCCTGCTTCGACTATCTTGTGTAGCTGAGTTCCCAGCTCCCAAATCAGACGAATCCCCAAAATGGTAGGTTTGAATTGGCGACCTGGCCACTCGCACCCATACAAATCAAAAGACTGTCCTCAATGCCAGGAGTTCTCAACTCATTTAGGATTGAGGTCATGTTACTTATGGTCATCCTAGTGAAGTGAAGTCTCTGTCATGAACAGTATTATATAACGAGACGTTAACACTTCGTGATCAGGTCTTATACAAACTCTTTGTATAGGACGCCCCCGCTCGCATGTCTCGAACACGAATAATCAGGATCAGACCATCTGTGACAAGTCACAACACTTGTGACCATTCCACAAAGCGGGCCGCATCCGTAGCATTACCAGGATAAGGTTTCCTCCTATATCCATATACTACAGACTATTTTGGTTATCACTCAAGACATGATGCACTTGTATGTCACTACATACATGCTTGAGTCACATACAGATAACCAGAGATTTTATGTTTATTGGTTTGTGGTAAAGCAAATTAAAACAAGAAACTGAGCAAAAATACAAGATGTGAAGTAAATATCATATATTAACAATACAAGCGTTCGTACAAATTGTTTACAAACTACAGGATACGAGACTTTAGGGCATCAACCCTAATACTCATAATAGGAGAAACAATAAAATCATCTCCACTAAGAACATTTTTTAAAAAAGAAATGAAAAAAAGTAGAAGACCTATCTTTTGGGAAAAAAAAGTAGATAGAAACTGGTTTAAATTGAGAGAATTTTTACCTTAAATTGTAAGGAAATGTTAGAAGGAAACGAAAATCCAAAATCAAGTAGAAAGATGCGCCAAGCTAGGCCGACCTCGTACTCGGAGGTGAAGGCCAACCGGAGCAATCAAATAGAGGCATGTGCTCGATACACGCCCACCACAATTCCTCTGCCCATTAGATTACTGCCATGAGTCCTTTTAATCTTTGTGATCTCTTTTAAACCAATCACTGATCGAATATGTCAGGGCATATGCCATGTAAGTATCTTCTTCATACGTGAAGCCCAAAATATGTGTTTTACATATTCTTCTCTTCTAATTTTTATCTACTTTATTTTGATCTATTTTTAGGATCATAACTGTTGGGTTTTATGCCTTAAAACTCATAGATAGTAAATGTAACTTTTGACTATTCATTAATAAATTATTATTGATGTTTTTCAATAAAGTGTTATTGTTTATATTATGTTAATCATGCCTAATAATATACTCAATCATCCTAGCATTCAAACGTCTCTATGCGCATTTAGTCTTTTAAATCCTTATGCCAGCAAGGCATATATAAACATCAAACGATCAATATATCCTCAATAACCATAATTATTAATACCTGGCTCAAGTCCTTTCAGACCCCAGTAAATGAAGGCATACATGAATATCATGTTAACTACTAAACCTGGATAAATCATAATTATCATTGCCTGACACTAGGGTAGTTCCAGTAGTAAGATTACTTACCTCAAAATTATGTCTAAGCTACAAGCAAATTGATTTCCTCCTAGCTTAGATGAATCTTGAATCATGCCTAACATAATCCCAATTTACAATTAATAAAAAGGGCTTAGTTCCAATACCCAAGTTAACCAAATAATTCCCAATAATCTTACCCAAAGTTGTGGCTTGGTCTAAAATAAATTCCAAAACTCAATTCAATTGGCCAACCTGAACATAAATTAAATAAAAAATTAATAACTTAATTATAGACAATTACTCTTAATCCAAAAGATAACCAATCAACTACTCACCAAAAACTTACCAAATTTTAACAATATTCTGCCAAAAATTAGTCCCTTTCTTGATGAGCAATGCCCCCAAATATTCCAAATCTTGATTATGAAAATCCAAACACAATGGGGTTTAACCAAATTAGAACCAAACACTCTTTTTTTTTTTGGGCAATCAAGAATCTCCAAGAAACCTAATTTATTTAATGAAATCTTACCCCCAAATCAAATTCTCTAACTTCAAAGAATGACACCTCAACACCTTCAAGAACTTGATCCAAAGCTGAAACACAAAGGGCATCACCCAATTGATGCCAAAAATAGATGGGTATTCAAGAATCAAACGAAAAAAAATAATAAACCAAGACTGCAGAAATCTTACCCAAAATGACAGATCGGTGATGGACACAATCACTGCAGATGGGAAACGTTTTCCGGTGTCCACTGAGGCGGCGATAGAAGTAGACGAAGCTGGAACTGCACGCGGATGGTCTTGGCGGCTTAGGGTGATGATGATGTCATCTAGAATAGAGAAGCGACGTGGAGCGGCGTGACTAGAGGCTGGATGGCGACTACCAGATCTGTCATGGCTTGAAGATCTGGCTGTGGTGCTGAAGCGGACGATGCTGACGTGGGCAGAATGGACGAGAGATGGAACGATCGACAAAGGGTCTCTCGTGCAGTGTGGGTGGAAACATGATCGACTGGTGCGGGGTGTCGGCGGCTAGGGCAACGACTGAAAAGCGATGGCAGAGAGTTGAGAGAGAGATGAAGGTCGAGGAAGGGGGGTCTCGGTGGCTGCTAGAAGAAAGGAGGAGGAGAAAGAAAAGAAAAAGAGAAAGAAAAGAGAGAAAAAAAAGAAAGAAAAGGAAATGATTAAATAAAATAAAATAAAAATAAAATAATATATTTTATTTTATTTATTTTATTTTTCTCCTAATCCCCATTATTTTCTTAAATTCCCTCATTTTCCAATTTGGAATAATTCTTACCATCAATTTCCAACATAAATTTCCAAGTTCAATAATCAAATTCTAGTAATTACTCTTAAATGTCCAAAATTCCAAAAATGCCCCTAATTAATATAAATTACTGAAATTACACTACAACAAAATTTTGAGGTGTTACAATAAATATTCATAAACACACAAAAACTCCAAGTTCAACGACAAAACGAGTATAATCAAACTCTACCCACCCCCACGACAAACATGAAAATATAAATCTTTTTTGACCAACTTGTAATCCAAAACAATAACCTAGATTAGAGGATAAAGTACAAAGTCTTTATTAAACATGAATTTTGATTAATTTAATAAATAATTCCAAGTTTTTTCGGAGAATTTAAAATTTTAAATAATTTATAATAGGTGATTTGACTTTTTTTGCCCCTAATGTTGTTGGCTTTTTTTACCCCTAAACTAAGTCCAAAATGAAGTAAATTGTAACATCCATAATCCATCATTGTAACATCCATAATCCACAATTCACAATAATCCACCAAATTACCGTTAACAACTATTTTGCCGAAGTCCCCGGCAACTGCACCAAAAACTTGATGCATTATTTTTATGAATGAAAATATAGATGATATGCGTTGGTAGATTGCGTTGTGCACTCAAGTTTCCTCAGCGGAATTCAAGTGTAAATTCCTCTGAGTTTCCTGGTAAGTCCAAGGTCGAACACAGGGACTTGTGAAAATATTTGCGTTAGTGATTTTTATGAAAACTTGCGGTAACCAGTTAAATAAATTGTTGAGTTTGTTGTTTGCATTGATGAAAATAAATAACGAATGCGGAAGAGTTTGAAAAAAGTTGGTAAACGGAAATAGGATGAATATGCGGTGAACGGGTTGAGAAAAGTTTCGGAATGCGTCCACGCTTTGCGATCATGCAACATGCATACAATAGTAAACCACCTCTCGGCGTGAATGCTACGACTTCTAAGGCTAGAACGCATGCGATAAATATGCGATAAGGATACAGGGTTTACACATAAAACTCTATCCCTATTTATGCGATGACAACATGACATTCACACAAATATGCAACCTCATAATATCACTACCATTCCTAGGATGCACGCGATGCAAGTTGACAAACAGAGCTTATCTCTAAGTCCCTTTCTCTTGTTTATGCAAGCTTAATCTTGCTCTTTCGAGTCTAGATTCTAACCTAGCTCTCTCGAGACATTAGGTTCTTTCTTTAGATTCTCTCTCGAGTAACTCTAAAGGGTATTTTGCACAACATAAAACAAGACAATTGCAAGCAATGAACTTCTTAGGTCATGTTAGGTTAGTTCTTCCCACCCTATTCAACTAGTTTAGCTACTCATGCGTATTAAGAGAGTGAGTAGATGTAGAAATAGAACTTCCATTGAATAGATATGAAGATGAAGTACAAATAACAATGCAAGTAGAATAAAGAGCCTGGTAGCAATTTCTTGCTGCCAGGTGTTTACACTATTTCTACTCGTGCTCTAAAGATAATTTCGCTCTTGCGAGAGTTGGCCCGCTCTTTGCTCTTACGCCCCAAGGTTCTTTCTCGAGCTGCCTTGGGCGATCTCTGACGTCACCACTCTTCTCTTTCTCCGCCGTAAAATGGAAAAGAAAACTATGGACAGAAACACTGATGAATTAGTTAACTGATCAACCCCTTTTCTGAAGATTACACTTGGTATTTATAGGGCATCAAAGGTGAAAGGCGGCTTCTCTCTCCTAATTGTACAGATGGAACAACTTTAATTCCCGATTAACGCGCCAGATGATTTTTACCGATAAAGCTGAATGTACTTTGTGATCGTTATCGACTGTCAACTTAATTTGGATCCGATTGTCATCAACTTTCTGTTCCATCATTCTTAATTATCCTTTCACCCGGATGCGCTCACCATGTTGCGCTGACCAAGTTGCGGTGATTCTTCTTGGGCAAATATTTGCGAGCACGAACAACGCAAAATCTTGCGGTGAAGTTGCGCTCGACCAATGTATTCCTGTGATTGCACTCTCTACATTGCATTAACGCATATTCTGCACAAAAATGTAAAGATCAACTACTCTAATGCGTTGGATGCATGCGACCGCAATATTATAGAATTTATGCTTAATGGACGCAATTTAACATATTTCATCAACGCAATCCAACAATGTTTAAGAACTTAGTACTATGATAACGTGCATTTCTACCCGTTATCACACCCCCAAATTTAAACAATGCTTGTCCTTAAGCATAAGCTAAAGATTTCTTTAGCAAGTTATCTGCAAACTTTTCTTCCCTAGATTTCTCAAGGATACATCGTTCAAATCCTATATGCCAGAATTTCCTTAAGTCTTATTCAAGTCTCTTCCTAAAATATTTCTAAGACTTAGGAATTGCAAGCTTAACTTTCAAAAGGACTTTTACTAAATTCCGGAACATCGCATGATTTATTTCAAAAAAAGAAAATTTTCCTCTAGGGTGTCAAATGATTTATCCTTGCACCAAAAATTTTCTTTATTGCTATATTTTTTTTTCTGACCTTGCGCTGATCCGAGTGCCTTGCCTTCGTTTTGGCTTGCCCTCACGTGTGTCATGCGGACATCCAACTACGAGCAATGCACTCTTTCTCAGACTAAACTCATACCGATTTGGTAGTGGTGGAGTTGTGGTCATCGATTTATGCATTGATCCTGGTAACTTTCTTTCGTTTTGGCTTGCACCCACGTGTGTCATGCGAACATCCAACTACGGGTAAGTGCCTTTCATAACTTAACTCTTATCAACATGGGTAGAAATGCACGTTATCATAGTGCTAAGTTTTTAAACAATGTTGGATTGCATTGATGAAATATGTTAAATTGCATCCATTAAGCATAAATTCTATAATATTGCGGTCGCATGTGTTCAGGGCATTAGAACTATTGATTTTTGTATTTTTATGTAGAATATGCGTTAATGCAATGCAAAGATTGCGATCATATGAATTCAGTGGTCGAGCACAACTTCATCGCAAGGCTTTGTGTTGATCGTGCTCGCAAACATTCGCCCGAGAAGGATCACTGCAACTTGGTCAATGAAACATGGTGGGCACATCTGGGTGAAAGGCCAATTAAGAGCGATGGGACAGAAAGCTGATGACGGTTGAATCCAAATTAAATTGACAGCCGATAACGGTCACAAAGTATATTCAGCTTTATCGGTAACAATTATTCGGCGCGTCAATCAGGAATTAAAGCTGTCCTATCTGTACAATCGGGAGAGCGAAGCCGCATTTCATCATGGTTGCTTTATAAATACCAAGTACATTCTTCAGAAAAGGGGTTCACCGTTTTTACAACCAGTTGCTTCTGTTCATAATTTCCTTTCCATTTTAAGGTGGAGCAAGAGAAAAGTGGTGGCGCCGGAGATCGCTCAGGGAAACTCGAGAGAGAACCTTGGGGTGTAAGAGTAGAGAGCGAGACGACCCTCGCGAGAGTGAGATTATCTTTGGAGCACAAGTAGAAACAGTGTAAACACCTGGCAGCAAGAAATTGCTACCAGGCTCTTTATTCTACTTGCATTGTTATTTGTACTTCATCTTCATATCTATTCAATGGAAGTTCTATTTCTACATCTACTCACTCTCTTAATACGCATGAGTAGCTAAACTAGTTGAATGGGTTGAGAAGAACTAAGCTAACATGACCTAGGAAGTTCATTGCTTGCGATTGTCTTGTTTTATGCTATGCAAAATACCCTTTAGAGTTACTCGAGAGAGAGTCTAAAGAAAGAACCTAATGTCTCGAGAGAGCTATGTTAGAATCTAGACTCGAAAGAGCAAGATTAGGCTTGCATAAACAAGAGATAAGCTATGTTTGTCAACTTACATCGCATGCATCCTAGGAATAGGAATGATATTATGTGGTCGCATATTTGTGTGGATGTCATTTTGTCATCTCATAAATAGAAATAGAGGTTTATGTGTAAATCCTGTAGACTTATCGCATATATATCGCATGTGTTCTAGCCTTAGAAGCCGTGGTATTCACACCGAGAGGTGGTTTACTGTTGTATGCATGTTGCATGATCGCAAGCATGAACGCATTCTAGGGAGTGTTAGCCGAAATCTTCCTCAACCCGTTCACCGCATATTCATCGCATTTCCCGTTTACCAACTCTTTTCAAACTCTGCCGCATTTGTTATTTATTTTTAATCAACACAATCAACAAACCAAACACTTTATTTATTTACCCGATTTCTGCAAAGTTTTCATCAAAATTACCAATGCAATCTATTTTCACAAGTCCTTGTGTTCGACCCTGGACTTACGAGGAAACTCAGAGGAATTTACACTTGAATTCCACTGGGGAAACTTGAGTGCACAACGCAAATCCATCAACGCATATCATCCATATTTTCACTACATAAAATACTGCATCAACCACCATATCCTACTTCTTGGACGCATGCAATATCCTCTCTGTAGGGTGCATATACTGTGTGATAGCAAACAGAGCTTATTCCTAAGTTCCCCATTCTTGCTTATGCGTTCCAATCTGCTCTCTCGAGTCTTAGATTTAGATTTTAGACTACTCTTCCAAGTATGCCTAAATGATGAATGATGCGCTCATAAGACAAGGTAACCGCATGAACTTGGCTAAAGTAAGATTATTCTTATCTCTAGTGAATACATGCTTACACTGCTTAATGCGACCAACCACTTACCCTCCCGGGCAGTTAGTTGTTGCTGACTTTACTTATAGACAAGTGTTACGTCTACCTATAGACAGCCGTTGCGATAGCTTCACACTAAGCAAATAAGGTTTTCTCACACACTCGCACAACGCACACCTTCCGATGGTTTGCTACATGCTTCATATCTCTAATCCACATGACTAAGTATGCGAACTCAAGCAATCTCACTAAGTGATACTATGAAAGTATGCTAAGTAAAGAAGGATGGAGATGGAATCGAAGAAAACATAGAAATGCATTGAACATACAATGTATTAATTTCTTAATCCAAAATGTAATACAATACAATATAAGAAAAGAAGAGAAAATGAAAGGACTAGTTGGAAGCAATGTCTTGCTCCCAGTGGATGTGTGTCAAGACTTCCGGTGGTTCCATGGATGGGCGGTGGAGCTGACTCTCTCGAGATCTAACTCCAGCAAAGGCTCCGGTCGTCACTTGGAATGGATGAAGGAGATGAACTCTCAAGCTTTCTTCTAACGCGTTTGTTTGGATCACAAGGATCTGCCCGAAGGCCGAAACTTGGATGATTTGAAATTACGCTCGGCGGCTTCTATTTATAGAGCTTGATCGCCGACAACATTAATAGACTGCTCTGATTCTGACATTCGACACGTTTAGTCCTTTCTGAACCTATACCTGTCTCTTATACACATCTAGATGTGTATAAGAGACAGCTGCACTTCTACACGATGATCGCAATCGCTTGAGGATCGCAACTCCTATACGATGGACGCATGTGGTTGATCACTGCAACACCCATGCGTTGATCGTATGCGTTCGCCTTTGTGATGGAGAGTTTCTCCACATGCGGTCGTCTATGCGGTAGCCCGGCTTCCGCGTTTGCATCCACTCTCTACGTTAGCTACAAAAATAGACAATTGAACGCATAATAACGCATAATATTGGGTTAGTTGAGATTCTCAATGCTGAACGCCGTAAACTCATTTTCTCATGAATTTCTAACATAATTGCCGCATATTCTGCTTAACAGCCTTCATAATTCTAAATAAAAGGCCTAAGATGACATGCATTTATGCATGTTATCACACCCCCAAACTTAGAATCATGCTTGTCCTCAAGCATGCGTTATACTTAA
The DNA here is from genome assembly GCF_009727055.1 of Benincasa hispida. NCBI lineage: Eukaryota > Viridiplantae > Streptophyta > Magnoliopsida > Cucurbitales > Cucurbitaceae > Benincasa > Benincasa hispida. The sequence continues at coordinate 1,510,097 of NC_052356.1, read as the reverse complement.
GAAATTCTAACTCACCTTCTTGCTTTCCTTTGCGATGACCAGCTTCTCATAATATAATTTACTCCTAGCTCTAACCATCGCCGCAATGCTCTCCTCCACTTCAGCTGCTTTTTCAAAAAGATCTTTTCTAAGATTAAATCCGGCAAGCCTTTGCTCAAAAACTTTTTATTCATTCACTGCAACTTTGCGTTTAACTTTTGAGAATGCGTTCATTCAAAACATTTAAAAAATTGCGATGACTTATTCGAATGGACGTTGAATCTGGTTACGCTCTTCGTTTTGGCTTACCTCCACGTGTGTCATGTAGGCATCCAACTTCGATTGCATTCCATATTCAACTCAACTCTTGTCTTGCTTGATTTGGCTTGCGCCGGATAGAGGAGTTGCGCTTATGCGTTGATCCTGGCGATTTACTTTCGTTTTGGCTTGCCCCCACGTGTGTCATGCAGACATCCAACTACAGATAAGTGCCTTTCACAGCTTAACTCTTATAAACATGGGTTTCCCCATTGCGTTGATAGTGGAGTTGTTATTCTCAAAATTTTCCTTTTTTTTTTCTTTATTATAGAAATGATCGCAATGTAATGAATGCAATTCTTCGAGACCACTGCCACCCTCAAACTTAGAGGTTGGTAGCGTTCTCACTGCAAAGCTAAAAACAAACTCACAGGAATGCGGTAATAAATGTTTGAGCAAAGGTTTGCACACAATAAAACTTAAGACTTTCAAAATTTGAAGAAGCTAATATAAGTAAGGTGAGCCTTGCAATGCTTAGTTAGCGGATGCAGTGAATTATACGTACCATCATAGATGCATCGTAAAGAAACGCAATCGGGAAAAGAGAATTTCAAAAGGATAATGCATAAGAGATAACAAGAAAAGGACCTTAGGCAAAATAACGCATGCGATCATGTGTTGGAATCCACGCGATCGAAGCCATGCATTGAAGGATGAAGAGAATTCTTCCGTTGACTGCGCACTGAGGAGAATTATTTTTCCCACCTACAAGGAGCAAACGCACCACAACCAAGGAAGCAGCCGCATATCCAAAATAACAATAAAAATAAAAATAAACTAAACTATGAAAGAAAAGCAAAGATAGAGTAGAAGACGTCGCTGGAGAAATTGGTGTGTTGTCACCGTAAGGAGTCTCCGATGCAGGAGATTTCTCTCAACTGCTTAGGTCAAGATGCCTTGACCATTGCAATTGTTGGGCGCTTGCGGCCGTCATGTGCTTAAAATTACCTTCAGCTCATGCGACTGATTGTTCTTCTATCTTGGGGTCAATACTGACTTTCGACGCATCGCTTACACTTCAATATTTGTTGCAACTCGGTCACACAAGCTACAATACTCCTAAGATAAAAAGGTTGCCTGTAGAGACACAAAACTCAACAAACAATTAGCTGCCAAGTCCCCGGCAACCATGCCAAAAACTTGGTGACGAAAATTTATTATCAATTATTAGCCGTCAAAGACTTGATGAATAAAATTAAGTGAACGCAATATGCGATGCATGTTCTTAATGTATGCGTTGATTATCATGCGTCAGTAGTCATGTGTTAGACTTACAATATGCGTTAACAAATGTATGTGATGACCATGCGTTCCTGTCACAAGTTTTCTTGCACTCACACCAAGTATAATGCGAACGCAAGTTTCTCGAGTGATCCGAGGTCGAAATCAGGGACTTGTAGCTAGACGTATGCAGTAATGTGTATGCGGCGGTTGAATAAAAGAATGGGGGGGGGGTGGGAATGGATGGAAAACAGATAAAACATGAGGATGTCTTCATCGCAACTCTTAAGATTGACCGCAAGGGCAACCTCAGCCAACACAAGCTATGCGATCATGCTACACACACTAGAGCCTAAATCTAGGACGTATGCGATGTGTATGCAAAGAGGTCGGGATGACCGTATACAGGAATGCATCTACACGGGATAACATAAGAGCAACTCAATCTTAGGGCCTTTTCCTTCTCTTTGAAGAATATGGCCAAAGATTGGCTATATTACCTACGGTGGGTTCCATTACTACTTGGAGTAGTTTAAAAAAAGTTTAGAAAATTTTTTTCTAGCATCTAAAGCTCATAATATAAGAAAAGAAATATATGAGATTAAGCAAAGTGTAGGAGAATCTCTTTACAAATACTGGGAAAGATACAAACAATTGTGTGCTTCATTTCCACATCACCAAATATCTGAACGGTATCTTATCTAATATTTTTATTCAAGTTTGCTTCAATCAGAGAGAAGCAACATTGATGCGGCCGCCGGAGGGCCTCTTATAGGCAAGACGCCCATTGAAGCAAGTCAACTCATATCTACTATGGTGGAGAACCCTCAGAATTTTGGCACAAGGATTCTCGATCACACTGTTGCTCAATTCAGTGAAGTAAGTGAGCTAAGATCACAAGTATCTAACCTCATTTCTCTTTTTACTTGGGTAGCTCAGGGAGGGCTTCCTCAAGTCAAAACATATGGAGCATGTGGAGTAATCAGACATACTTCCGAGGCTTGCCCACAAGCCAAAGTAAATGCCATTGGAGGATTTCAAAGGAAATACGACCCCCATGGGCAAACCTACAACCAATGATGGAGAGCTCATCCCAATTTCAAATGGGGATCTCAAAGGCAATACGAGAACTGGAACCAATCATCATCTTCAACCTTCTTAGGTATGTCTCTAGAGGATGTTGTGAAGTCCTTTGCTGACCACTCCTTAAAATTTCAACAGGATCTCCATCTTTTCAACATCCAACTCCAATAAGACACCAAATCCTTTCAACAAGAGTCTAGACAAGACTTCTCAAACTTGGGCACTCAAATCATTCAAGTTACAATTGTGGTAAGCAAACTTGAGAGTAAATCATTCGGTAAGCTCCCCGCCCATCCGGACCATGCGAACGTAAGTGCCATAACTCTTAGAAGTAGAAATGAGATTTCCTCCTCCTCCTCCTCCTCCCCTCAAGAAGCTAGCCCAGTTCAATCATCCCCCAAGAAGCAAGTAAAGGTAATGAAAGAACAAGAAAGCAAGGTAAGTGAACCAAAAGAAACTTCCATTTTTCCCGAGGTATGTTATTACTCCCTCCTAAAGTAGAACCGTATGTATCTAAGGCCCCCTTCCCCAGTAGATTAGCAAGGCCTAATGTAGAAGACACTGATTTAGAGCTTATTGAGATGTTAGAAAAGGTACAAATCAACATGCCTTTGCTCAATGCTATTCAACAAATACCTAAATATGCCAAATTTTTAAAAGATTTGTGTACTAAGAAAAGAAAAGGAAAGGAAGAGGAGAGAGCAATGGTTAGCAAAAATGTGTCTGCTCTATTAAAGAAAGACTTACCTAAAAAATATAGAGATCCGGGAATGTTTATCTTGCCATGCAAAGTAGGAGAAAGAATTATTACTCATGCTATGCTAGATTTAGGTGCTTCAATAAATGTTATGCCTAAAGGAACTCGTATTGAAGAGATCCTTGAGCAGAAGCGGGTCGTCCAAATTCCATTAGTTATTGAAAACATAATTTACAGTAAACATACAAGATATGCATTCAAAAATAAATTACAAAATGCTTGATACAAGAAAAAAGGGTTCAAGATACATTATCCTTGAAGAACCTTTGTTCAAGATACATTATCTTTGAAGAACCTTTCTCTTCACATATCCCTCGAACAATCATGAGCCTCGAACAGAAACGAAAACTCTTGAAGACCTTCTCCAAGAACTTCTCAAACCAAATAGAGTAGACACTACCATAATGAACCTTTGGTATTCTCAGGGTGAGAACCCAGAAGTGGTGGGTTCTGACTATTTTGGTTAGGAGGGAGAGTTTGGACGGAGGAGGAAGAAGATTGAGGAACACACAGAACTTTTCTGCAACTCTCAATCGTTTAACAATTCTAATGTTAGTCGTTGTCTAGAGAAAGAAGAGGAAACAAATCTTCTTTTATTCCTCTTGACATAAAATTGATAACCACACACTAAGGTGGTTTGAGAGAAAATAGAGGAAGTTATTATTCAAAATAATAAAACAATATAAATAAATATGATAACTAACTTATCATATTATATTTATAGTAAATTATATGTTATATCAAATGTAACATATAACCTATAGTTTCAATATTGTATCACTTACAATATAAACTATAGTTTCTTTTCTCTATTTTATGGCATTTATACAAATTTAACAACTATGAATCACATTGAAATATTTATTTCCTCCCATTAAACTATAATGTATCAAATACATTATGACAATTATATTATATATATTTAAAACAATTTAATTATATCATATAATTAAATTCCTCTTATTAATTTGAATAATTCAAATTAACACAAAAACTAATTCTCAACTAAATCCTTTTGAGCTACCAAGGGGACCTTATGGACCTATAGCTTGAAGCTCCAATAGTACATGAATAATTAATTAAACTCTTTAATTACATTATCCATCATCCGTTAACTGTCGGGTGTCACAATTGCACTTTCCAAAGCTTCACTTAGCGATTGTGCGGTAGTTGTTCCTGCTCACGAACAAGTCAACCAATTCGAATACGGAATGTTGATGGCACACCGGGTGCCTCTCGTAACCTCCACCCCCATTTTAGAGAAAAATAGTTTTAGAAAACGGTTTGGAGAAAAGGTTTCCGCAAACAGTTTGATTGTAAGAATAGAGAAGAGAAAGATTGTAGTATGTTAGAAAGGAATAAGCAACAACAACAGCTTTATAACATACTACTCCGGGTATGGGGAAGTGATGGTTAGTCTTATCCCCATATAGTACATTCTGAACAAAACACATCCGCTACCTTGGCATTTGGAAATGGGCGAGCGGTCAGTCACTAAGAAAAGTACATATAAACCTAACTACCTAGCAAAAGGAAATACATAGGATGAAAGCATAGTAACAAGATGTAGAGGCGGTCATGCGGCCATAGGCAACAGGCCCTGGACAAACATGACCGTGACATTCTCCCTCACTCAATTGGTTGACGTCCCCGTCAACCGACTCTACTCAAACTCAACATATTGAGGAGCAGCTACCTTTGAGGCCTTCCATGCGCTCTCAACAAACTTCTCTATCTTAGAGGCTTCTCTACTTCTCCAGGAAGTCTTCCCAACTTGGTCTTGGTCTTTTCGCTCTGTCGCTCTTTCCTGCAAGTCTCTCGCTGGTTTCTTCTCCTGCCATTCTCTTCGTTGTTGCCTACAAATGGGTCACCACCCTACATCTCTCCTCGACATGGTTGGGATGATAGGATTTCAGTCTACTTACGTGGATGACAGGATGAATCTCGATCCACGATGGTAACTGCACTCGATAAGAGGTTTTCCCAACCCTTTCGATGACTTCCATCAGTCTTCTAAAGCTGCTCATGAGGCGATGTTCTCTTTGCCCTCGACTTCGAAACTATCCCAGGCACAAATTTACTCGAACCCAAACTCCTGGTAGGAACTCTCGGTATCTAGGCTTCCTTCCTCTCCTTCTCCTCCTCTTTGGAGTTGGGGACTTGTGTAATCCGGCTCAACAACACGACACTATTCCAAGACACGCAGAATGTCTTGGGGGGCCTTCTCTTTCGCGGGTTTTACTGACTCATGGTTAAAGTTCTTTTCCAACGAGAGGCCCGAGATCATCCTTATCCCCTTCAGCCGTCTGATCTCAGCATGCACAACGGTGCGCGTAGACCCTGTGATCACTAAACATTTGGTGAGGGGTATCAGTATTACCTTGTGGTCAAGCAAGAACTCCATTCCTAACTCCACATCAAAGTCATCCATCTTGACGATCATGAAATCGGCAGGGCCACTCTAGTCCCCCAACTTTACGACTGTTCTCTTTACCATTCCTGTAATTGGCAAGGCCTCAGAGTTCACTGCTTTCATTTTACCTGCGCCTCCCTTCGAATGGAGATTTAACCGTCTGGCTTTTGTTTCGGACATAAAATTATAAGTAGCCCCCGAATCAACCACGGTACTTTTAGCTGATCTATGGTTAACCCAAGCATCAACATACATCAGTCCGCCTTCGTGGGATCCCTTTTCTTCTTCTACATCCTTTTGAAGGGCAGCTAAATATCTCAGGGCCTCAACCCGTGGGGTTCTATCTTTCTCTGCTTGCACATTCTCATCTTCTACCTAAACAGCTTTACCTTTCCAGTCCAAAGCTAATGAGGCTTGGAAAGCATTAAAGGCTGCTCGCTTTGTGCGGTCCCTTGCATATATAATAGGATAAGGGCCGATAAAAATTCTTCTGATTCTGCCGCTGCCACTATCCCCATTGTTGTCTTTATCTCCCTCACTATTTCTCGATGGGCTCGAACCATTGCTCTTTCTCCCCCTATTAGAGGACCTCAAGTGTTGCCTCATCTCTTGAGATTCATCAATCAAGTCAAATAACCGTTCGGACGCTACGTATGCGGCTGGGACATCTTGTATTTTCTGCTCATACAGTTTAGTTTTTGCCCACGGTTTCAGGCCTTTGATAAAACAGAAAACTTTGTCTTTTTCGGACATAGCTCTTATGTACAACATCAATCCAGTAAATTGTCTCACATAGTCCCTAACAATATTAGTATGTTTCAATTCCCGTAGCTTACGTCTTGCCAAAATCTCAACATTTTCGTTTAAGAACTGAGAACACAACTCTTGTTTCAGTCTCTCCCACGTGTCGATGGTACACTGCCCCTCTTGGACATCCATGAAACGAGACCTCCACCATAACTTGGCATCCTCTGCTAGGTGCATCATTGTTAGAGTGACCTTTGACTCTTCAATCATTGTGTACGTAGCCCTGATGTACTGTTCCATGTCAAAGATAAAATTTTCTAGCGCTTTTGCGTCGCGAGCCCCACCATAAGGGCTTAGGCTCGGGTACTTTTACCCTGTTGAATTGGGTTGCACCCTCGACTGAGGCTTGATTTCCCATCGCTCTCATGGTGAGGTTAATTCTTGCACTAATGTCCGCATCTCTGTCCGGATGACATACGATGGTGGCTCAAAAGTCCTCGGAAATTTCAGTCACCATCTGAATGATCGCTCTCTACGAGCTATTTGTTCTTTGACACACTTTCTCTTTTTATTAGGGCAATTAGAGCCCAACGAACCATCCTCATGCTCAAGAGGCCCGACCAATCGTAGTTTTCGCCTCTAGAGTCCTCAACCCTTGTCAACATCCCTGACGGCGATTCTGTTTAAGTGACGCAGTCACTGCAATCAATTTCATCAGCCTTGTTGGCGACTTCCTATAAACCGAGTCTCTAAGGAATCGAACCTGATAGGGAATTCTATTAAATAGAGCATTTGCTCTTCAATCTCGACCAATCGGTCAAACAGGGACTTTGCCCAAACTGCTTCGTAGAAGACATGATCACAGTTTTCTAACTCTACAGGTCGACTTGGCTCTAATACCAAATGTCACTATCACACTTTCCGAAGCTTCACTTAGCGATTGTGTAGCACTTGTTCTCGCTCATGAAAAAGTCAACCAATTCGAATATGGAATGTCGATGGCACACCGGGTGCCTCTCGCAACCTCCACCCTCGTTTTAGAATAGAGAAGAGAAAGATTGTAGTAGGCTAGAAAGCAATAAGCAACAACAATAACTTTATAGCATACTACTCTGGGTATGGGGAAGTGATTGTTAGTCTTATCCCTATATAGTGCATTCTGACAAAAACACATTCGCTACCCTTGTATATGGAAATAGGCGAGCGGTCACTCACTAAGAAAAGTACATATAAACCTAACCACCTAGCAAAAGGAAATATATAGGATGAAAGTATAGTAAAAAGAGGTGGAGGTGGTCATGCGACCATAGGCAACACGCCTTGGACAAGCATGACCGTGACACCGGGCACTCCACAAAAGACCGACAGTTGCACTCTTCACACTATAGATATATTTCTGTGTCTATTGGATATAACCAATCAACAGTACGATGACCTTTCACAAATTGCTTGTAAGTACAACTGGGGCAAATTATCGTTTTGCCTCTATAGTTACATCTAACTTCTTAAGTACCATTAATCCCTCTAATGAACAATAGATCATAGTTCTACTATGATTAAACCTCTTTTGAGACAGAAAAGGGTGTAGCGCCACATTTTTCAAGACCTGAAATCAGCTCTTATGGGAGCAATTTATCTACTTATCTACTTACCTTCATTCCCAGCTCCCCAATCAGATGAATCCCCAAAATTGTAGGCTTGTTGAGTCGGCGATCTGGCCACTCTCACCCATACAAATCAAAGAGCCACCCTCATAGGTAGGAGTTCACAATTCACTCGAGATTGAGGTCATGTTACCTATGGTCATCTTAGTGAAATGTAAGTCTCTTTTATGAACAATGTTATATAATGAGACTAAACATTTCGTGGTCTGGTCTTATACAAACTCCTTTGTATATAATATCCTTGCTCGCATGTCTAATACATGAATGATAAAGATCAGATCATTTGTAGCAACAATTGTAACACCTACAAAGCGGGCCATACTCGCAGTGTCACCAAGATAAGGTACCCAACCTTATCTATATACTACAGACCATTTAGGTTATCACTTAAACATGATCCACCTATATGTTTCCACATACATGTTTAAGTTATAATGATAACTTGTGTTGGGTTTTATGTCCTAAAACTTGTGGTTTGTAAACAATCGAACTTATTCTAAAAGTTCAATAAGATGTTATTGAATAGATGTATTGCTTAATAGAAATCCAATAAACCTGAAAGTCCCTTGACTATTGGATGAATACTTGAACTTTATGTAGAGACATAAAGATGGATTAGGTTCGAGTAAATAGTCAAAATGATCTATAGTATATGAATAAGTTTGGGTACCTTATTCTGGTAACACTATTGGATGCGGCTTGCTCTGTAGTTGTTAAAAGGAGTTGTAAAGTGCTATAAACAAAGTGATCCTAATTCATTCATGTTGGGACATGAGGAGTGGGGGTGTCCTTGTGCAAAAGGGTTTGTACAGGATCAGACCACGAAATCAGTCACTCTTACTTTATAATGTTGTTTACTATTTAAGACCTGTCTCTTATACACATCTAGATGTGTATAAGAGACAGGTCCAAGAGGGAATTCACTCCTATCCGCTTTAGGGATAGTAAAGAGGTTATTCCCTTAAGTGTTGATTCTAGGTCTTGAACAAGGGGTCTCGCCCTCTCATTGGCTTGAGAGGGACTCGGTTTTGTTGATTGGATCACAAAACAATCGTTCTTTAGGGGATCAGTGGGACCTTAAAGAACAAGAGGTAATGTCGGGGGTAAAATAGAGATTCGACCCAATCATTATTACGAACAACCTGTGAAGGGTTGGCTTACTAATCATGATTATATCGAATAGAAATAATATATCTACAGTGAGGGGAGTTCAACTATGGCTTTAGTGGAGTGACTCATTAGTTAACGAATGGGAGTTAGATCGGTCTAATGAGTTTAGCCGATTAATCTCAGATCGTTGGAGCCCATGATATGTAGGTCCACGAGGTCCCTCTACTAGCTTGGAAATGGATTAGCTCTAGAGTAGTGTGATAAGTTAATTTGAAGCGTTCCAATTAGAATCAAATGAAATTGGAGAATATATATATATTTAAATATGATTTAAATATATGAAGATTAAATTGTGTAAAATTAATTTAATATTAGTTATTAAATTAATTAGAATTATTTAAATTGTTTAAATAACTATTTATTAATTTTATTAGAAAATTAATTTATGAAATTAATTTGTAAAATTAATAAATTTTGATTTTAGAAAATAAATATGATTTTAAAATCAATTTTTTATTTTGGAAATAGAAAAACACAAAAAGGAAAATTTTGATTTTTCCATCTTCATCTTCAAGCTCACAAAGAACCCATTATCTTCAACCTTCAATTACTCCGAGCATGAGCTGCATCCCATGCTGCGTGCTGGTACCATCCCACACTTTGGATGTTAGTTCACTGGTTTGTGGTTAATGCAACTAAAATATCACATATTTTATAAACAAAGTGAATAAAATATCATATATTATTAATCACATAAAAGTTTATTCATACAATATTTACAAACTATAGGACCTTACGAAATTTACGGCATCAACCCCAACAATACCATACCATGTTTATGAAGACCTTAAATTGAATGGCTTACAAAAAACCAATGTTTGCTTGCAATTAACCGATAGGTCATACATACAACCTCTAGGCATAGTTGAGGAGGTCTTGTTGAGAGTAGGAGAATTGATTTTTCTCGTTGATTTTTACATTTTGAAAATGGATCAACCTTACACTACTTCTAGTATTCTACTTGGAAGACCTTTCATGAAAACTACAAAAACTAGAATTGATATAGATAAGGGGTTTTTATCGGTAGAATTTGATGGAGAAATAAAGTCATTCAACATCTATGATGCCATGAAATTCCTAGAAGAGTATTTTTCTCTTTGCTCCATAGATACATATGATGAGATAGATGATATTGTAGATTCCATGTTGTATAAAAATTCTAATTGTTTGATTGCTCCTTCCATTGATTTTGACTTTGATTGAATTTCATACAATTCTTTTCATGCATCTCTTAATTTTTGCAAACATGATAATTCAAACAAAAATCATGTTTCTAATTCTTCTCTTGAAATTTGTAAAAGTAAAAGTGATCAATCTTCTTCAAAAGATGATGATTTAAATTCCTCCAACAATTTTTACCAAAATGAAAAATAGATTATAAAATCTCAAAATAAAGTTTTTTAAAATAAAAAACCTTCAACTCATGATTCTAATTCAAAATTTATTTCTAATAACAAAAATAAAAACAAGGGTTCTAACTTTTGCACCATTTTTAAAATGCAAGAAAAAGGAGATTGAGCCCAAAACTCTCCCATCTCCTAAGAAAAGCAAATCATTGGAAAGTTGTTTTTGGAATCCCTAGAAGAAAGGGCCTAAAAAGACTGAAATTTTGATGTTCCCTAAAACATGAAAGATTTTTAAGGTGAACGAGCACACGCTTAAGTTCTACAATGAAGAACATGTAAACCAAGTCCAATTGGATTAGTGTTTGACTAATCCCTCGTACATTTGATCCCCCTCTTCATCAACACTAAGAAAGCTATGTTAAAAATTTGCAAAAAAAAAAAGAAAAAAAAAATGACACAAGACAAATTTTCTTTTTCATTTTTCTTTCATTTTTTCTCCTTTTCATTTTTTATTTTTTTTTAATTTTTTTTCTGCTTTTGAATTTCAAATAAAAGAATAATTGGTTCTTCTTTTTTCTTTGTAGGTCATCTAAAAAAAAGAAAAACAAAACAAAAGCAAGAAATTCTCTCTCAAGCAAATAAACGATCAATGACAAAAACCAGGAAAATTTCTCTATACATCCTTTACTTTTTGTTCTTGAACATATTTGCATATTTTAACCATTGAGGACAATGTTCAATCTTTAAGTTGGGGGTGGGAAGCATTGCATGTTTTTTACATTCTTTGATTAAATTTTTAGTTTAGAAAAAAACAAGCCTTACTAAAATTTTTGCTCTATGATATACATCAATACATGTCTAGAACCCTTGAGCATCTGAGCTCGAGTTAGGATTAGATTAAATTTTATCATTTTGATATTTCCATATCTTGATTAAATTTTGTGACTCGGATTTGACATATCTTGATATATTTGAGGCTCTAATACATTTTGATAGCATAACTTTGATTCTTTGAGAATATAACCATTGAATTCTTAATGCTCCAAAAGACTATTTTGCTGAATGAATAAATGCATGATTGATTGAATTCATGAAAACACACCATAAAAGAATCACATTCATTTTGTTTTATACCATCATTTGATTTACACAATCATTTCTTTCTTATCAATGAAATTCTGATGATGCACTCTTTTAAGTAAAGATACAAACAGAATTCTAGATCTCTAAACATTTTCTAACAAAATTTTGAAACCATTTTTCAAAAAAAAAAAAAAATCCTTTTAATTTCATAAAAAAATCGATTACTTAGCATTTAGATTTATTTAGAATCTTAAAACTTTTAGAAATGTCATGTCTACTTAATTTTCTATGTCACCCCGTTGGGATAACTTTTGGTCTAAGAACAACCATCTTGTTAGAGTAGCAAGTCTAGACAAAGAGGGTAAAATAGGGCATTCTTTAAAAAAAAAAAAAATAGAAGAAAAATTTGGTAGCATAAAAAAATTTAATTAAGCAAGCTTGCAAAACAATATAACTTTCACTAACGTGTGGGTGCATGGATAGGGTGAAAAGAGCTTTCTCCATCGTGTCTTGTTAGGGCCCGCGAGAAAAGAATGATAGGTTCAGACAAAACAATATAACTTTCACTAAGCTATCCCTCTAGGTAAAAAAAAAATGTCAATTATGCTTTGTGTATGTCAAAAAGGCACCATTGTCTTAGAATTGCCCCTCTCCAATGCAATTTAGGTATATCTTAGACCGATAACAGGGCCAGTATAGTAAATTCCAATCCTAACACCTTTGGAGTCATCACGAGTAATTTGGAGCTTAATGGAGACAAGAGAATCACCTAAGAAGAAAAAGAGTTGGAAAATTACCATTCTACCCCTCAATTGAACCAATTCAACATGCTTCAGCACCACTCGGAGCATTGCAACACTCTCTCCATAACTAGGTTAAGATAGAATGCATCAAAATACTACAAAACAGGGCAACGTCGCAATGCTATACCCAGCATTGCAACGCTCCAGACATTGACAGACAAAAATAAAATGTGTGCGCCTTGTGCAACGTAATGTTGGAGCATCTGTTGAAAGCTTCGATTTTCCAGATTTAAGGGAGAAGAGGATTTTATTTCTTGATAGAGATGGAATTTTCAGATCGAATTTTGAGAGAAAATCCACGAAATTGCTTTTGTCTTGAGAGTTTTCTTGTAAAATTCACAAGTCTTTTTGTGAATTGCTCCATATATTTCATCAATTATTCAATGGATTCTTTTAAGATTTCTCCAATTCATGGCTAGATAGGTAATTTTCTTGGAAAATCTTTAGTGTAGGTTTAAATTCTTGAGATCTTTTGTGTAATTTTTTTGAATTTTCTGCATTCTTGAATGTTCTTACGTTGAATTTGAATAGAAATTAATGGAAAAAAGTTGACACCTTGATTTTATTAGTTTCTTGTTAGCAAATCTTTCTTGCCACTAATGCATAATAGTAAAATAGGCCGTAAAAATTAAGTTTTCTTGATTTAATTAGGATTTCTTTTCTAAAATCAATTGTTGAACTTAATTTATAACATTCAATGAAATCGTTCTTGAAATTTACTCTAATATGTTTCTTGCATGTCATAATCACGAGAACCCTAGTTTCTAAATCAATCTAAGAAAAGAATATGAATTTGTCAAATTGAAGTGTTTTTTACTTAGGTTAGAGCTAATTGGTATGGTACTTATTAATTAGCAAATTGGGTCTTTAGGGTTTTTACCCTATTGGATTATGGGATGATGAATTTTCATGTATTTGTTTAAGATCAATGATAGAATTAATCTAGCTAATAAAGATTTCCAAAGAATCTCTCTATCCAATCTTTACTAGAAAAAAAAGTTTGTGTTACAATTGCTTTTATTTTTATTTTACTTAGTTCTTTAAAGCCAACAATCCCATTTGTTACAATTTGGAATTCAAAAAGTCAATCTTTCTAATTAGTAGAGGTTATTTGTAGATCGACCTCTTACGTCCACTATAACTATTGTTGTTTTAGCATCATCAATTTCATGTCTCTTGGGTTAAAATGAATTTAATACATTTATGTGAAACATCAATGTATGTCGAAGAATTCCAAATTAATCCACAGAACTTATGAAGAGAATATTGAAATCCCCCAATTACCGCTAGTCGACACCCCAAAACCCACCAACAAAACCTTCAAACGCCAGGAACCGCTACTGAACAACACCTTAAAATCTTTTATATATCCAATCTAGCATCAAAATATAATGGGCATTCAAGTTATTTCAAGAAAACTCAACTCACAAAACCTTATTTACAACTAAAACATCGGCGAGGGTCGACAGAACCAGCGGCGGAACGCGGCCACTCGATCGGAGACGGCGGCCGGCGAACGTCGGACAGTTGCTAGAGGCAGCTAGTGATTCCTACATCTTGCGTTAGAGAGATTTAATGGAAGCTGCTGCTTCTTTGTCGTGGATGAGAGACAGAGAAACTTTTGAAGGATGAACCCTTACCGGCATTGCACGTCGACGACGGGCAAATGGAGGTATGACTGGAGCAACGACGCGAACTGATTGCCAGAGGGGTCGGTCGGTGCTGAGGTGGGTCGTTGGCTGGGAGGCGGCACGAGTGCGTTGCAGGTCGTGGGTGGGGAGAAAGTTTAGAGAGAGAGTCTGTGTGGGGTTGGGGTTCTCAGTCTCTTGACTGCGGAGTTTAGGGGAAAAAAAAAGAAATTTGATTCAAAATTTTTTCCCCAACTCTCACATATTTATAAATGTTATGAAATTAGGAGCATAACGTGTAACGTCCCAAAGGTTTGTTGTTAAAAAAAAATGAGAAAAAAAAAGGGGGAAATATTGGTTATTTTTAGGAAGAGAAGTAGGGTTTTTAAAATGGCATTGGGATGGGTGCAAAAGGACAAAAAAAGGTTTTCTTTTTCCCTTTCTTTCTTCTACTTCCTCTTCGTCTCTCCGTGCGTCGTCAGGGTGCATAGCCGAAGGAGGCCCAGCCAAATCCGGATTCCATTCCAGCCGTGCCGTCTGCTAAGTGTAACGTCGATAGCCGTCCGTCCCAGCCGCGCAAGCCTCTTCCGCACTGTCTGCTTCCGTTCCACGTGAGGCCCAACTGTGCTGCAGGCTTCCGTTCCGCACCGAGGTACTCGTCCACGCGAGTCCCAGCCGCACTGAACCTCTCTTCTGCGCCGCTATTCGTCTGCCGCATGCCGTTAGTCGAAGCCCAACGCACGTCAGAGCTCCCCTCGTTCATTTTGCACACCAGGACAATGTCAGTTGTTGCCGATTCGCGGTTGGTTTTGCCTGATCCTACTGTTCGGGGTACGTTCCTGTCCCCTTGTTGGCAGCTCACTGTCCTTTGGGGTTCTTGGGCCTAATTTGTTATTGGTTTCAGGAACGTGTGTCGGTGAAGGGACTTCTCAAGCAGAGTAAGGTCTTGTTTTGGACAGTGAGTTATCTTGAGGTAAGAGGTTTACTGCTGATTGCCCTAGGATGTTGTTAGGCCTACTGTGAAATATTTTATTTTATATGTGAAACTGTGATGAAATCTACTATGGGTGTTGTGTTGATTCGATAAGTTGAATTTGAATTATTCTTGCTGTGATGAATTCGAATGTAAGGATTAAAGGATACTGTGATAAGGTTGAAGCATAGATATAATGTGTTAAGACCTGATGTTGAGTACTGATATATGAGTTATATAATGTGTTAAGGCTTGATGTATGAGTTATGAGTATGAGTTATGTGTAAGTATTGATGTATGAGTTATGAGTAGACTAAAACAGTTGATGGAATTATGGGGAACGGTGTTAAAGTTTAATGTTGAGTCATGGCCTTGATTGCATGTTTATGTTTAAATATGTACTGATGTTTGTAAGCTCTGTATGAAATTTTAGTGACTGTTAGTATGCCATTGGGCCATGCACATCGTATGTGTGAGCCTTCAGGCCACACCTTATGTTTATGTACGGTGTCCCTTTTGGGATCACCACTTGTAATTATGTTATGACCTTTGAGTCACTACTTATGAAAGCGTACCTTTGGGTTCGCCTCTTATGCCTATGCCTATGCCTATGTTTATGATGCCTTAGTGCATTTTTGGTCCAATGGATAGACTAATAGGTCACTGAGTGGGGCTAGTAGTGGGCCACTTACTGAGTATAATTTTTATACTCACCCTTTTCTCTCCCTATTTTTCAGGTAAAAGTAATGACAGACTAGCGCATGAGAGATCCGTGACCTGGCCATTAGGACGTTTCACTGTTTCCGCATATAGTATTATGTTCTGAATTCTGGTTTAGGAGTTAGGCGTCTTTCACTATTATGCAAAATATATCAATTTTATTATTTGACTATTTAATTTCAAACATTTGTTTTAGTAGAAATTAGGGGTACCCCGACCGGTAAATTATTTTATTTTATTTTGCTTTAGTTTAATTACCATTATTTATTATGTGTTTCCCATCCTTGCTCGTTTGAGCATTATTAAATAAAATTTTTGGCTCTTTAATTTGATGATTTAAAAGACATTGTACGATTGAGTCTATGCATGCATGAAGTAGCGTCCTAGAATATTGTAGGAAACTAGGGTCATTACATTGGTATCAGAGCCTAAGTTTTAGGTTCTGTAGACTGACTTACATCGTGAGTCTAACCTGTTCCTTATGGCCACAAATAGATCTTTCGTCATCGCCAGGTATGTCGTTTTAAAACCTTTAAGGAATTATATATATACATGGAATCCTACATGTGTGCTGTCATTTGATGGTTTACCCTACTAGTGTGTATTAAAGTGTTGCGTGTGGTCACCAGGTATGGCACCACGAACTAGAGGAAGGGGCAATCGAGGCAGGAAAGTAGTTGGGGAGCGGAACAGTAGTTTTGCCTAAGGTGATTTCAGCAGTTAAGGCCAAGAGGTTGTTTAGCCAAGGTGTCTGAAGCATATTGGCTAGCGTAGTTGAAAGGAAACCGAGGTTGCACTAACCTCTGAACCAGTTGTGAGAGATTATCCTGATGTATTCCCGAAAGAACTCCCAAGACTGCCTCCGCCAAGGGAGATTGATTTTACGATTGAACTGGAGCCAGACACTATTCACATATCCAAAACTCCGTACAGAATGGCTCCGGCAGAATTGAAAGAATTAAAGGTTCAATTGCAGGAATTTCTTGATAAAAAATTTATATGACCCAGTGTTTCCCCATGGGGTGCACCAGTATTGTTTGTGAAGATAAAGGATGGGTCATTACGTTTATGCATAGATTACAGGGAGTTGAATAAGGTGACCATTAAGAATAAGTACCCCCTTCCTAGAATCGATGACCTGTTTGACCAGCTAGAGGGTGCTACTGTATTCTCCAAGATTGACTTACGGTCAGGTTACCATCAGCTGAGGATCAAGGACAGTGATATTCCGAAGATTGCTTTCCGATCCAGATATGGGCATTACGAGTTCATTGTAATGTCTTTTGGTCTGACCAATGCTCCAATGGTATTCATGGATTTGATGAACCGGGTGTTCAAGGACTTCCTAGACGCCTTTGTAATCGTTTTTATCGATGACATTTTAATATACTCCAAGACAGAGGTAGAGCATGAGGAACATCTTAGGAAGGTCCTAGGAACACTGCGGGAAAACAAACTGTATGCAAAGTTTTCTAAGTGCAAGTTCTGGATACGGAAGGTGTCCTTTCTTGGGCATGTGGTGTCGAAGGACGGGGTTTCAATGGATCCAGCTAAGATTGAAGCCGTTACCAATTGGCCCCGTCCTACGACGGTCAATGAGGTGCGTAATTTCCTTGGTTTGGCTGGATACTATCATAGGTTTGTAGAGAATTTCTCCAGTATGGCCATGCCATTGACCCAACTAACCAGCAAGGGAGCTTCATTTGTTTGGAGCAAAGCATGTGAGGACAGTTTTCAGGACCTTAAGCAGAGGTTGGTTTCAGCCCCGGTTCTCACCGTACTAGACGACTCCGGGAACTTCGTGATTTATAGTGATGCTTCCAAGAAGGGTTTGGGTTGTGTGCTCATGCAACATGGTAGGGTGGTCGCCTATGCCTCCTGCCAGTTGAAGAACCATGAGCGCAACTATCCCACCCACGACTTAGAATTGGAAGCGGTAGTGTTTGCCTGAAGATTTGGAGACACTACTTGTATGGGGAAAAGATCCAAGTGTTCACCGACCACAAGAGTTTGAAATACTTTTTCACCCAGAAGGAATTAAACATGAGGTAGTGCAGGTGGCTCGAGTTAGCAAAGGATTATGACTGCAAGATCCTCTACCACCCAGGTAAGGCGAATGTGGTAGCCGATGCCCTCAGTTGAAAAGTAGCTCATTCGGCCGCCTTGATCACTAAGCAGGTTCAGCTGTGTAGAGACCTGGAACGAGCAGAGATTGTGGTGGCATTGGGGGAAGTCACTTTGCAGCTAGCCCAGTTGACAGTGCAACCAACCTTGAGAAAACGGATTATTAATGCATGTTATCTTTCGAACAAATTTGTTATACTGTGATGTCACCATTTTCATCAAGATCGTGAGTGTAGAAAAGCTTCGGTGAAATATGTTTTGTTCTATCTCCTTTAATATATCCTCCTTTGATTTGGGCTATGCAAGCTGTGGTATCTTCGCATAGTATTGTTGGAATATTTTTATTAGAAGACAAGTCACATGTTTCACGAATGTGTTGAGTCATTGACCTTAGCCATACATATTCTCGACTAGCCTCATGAATTGCAAGAATTTCAGCACAATTTGAGAAAGTGGCTGTTATAGTCTGTTTCACTGATCGCCATGATATAGCAGTTCCTCCACATGTGAACAGATAATCTGTTTGAGATCTAACTTTGTGTGGATCAGATAAATATTTAGAATATACATAACCAACCAGATCAAAATTTGATTTATTTAAATAAAACAAACCCATATCGATTGTTTCTCGGAAATAACGGAGTATATGCTTAATTTTGTTCCAATGTCTTTTTGTAGGAGAAGAACTATATCTAGCTAATAAACTTACTGAAAATGCAATATTTGGTCTTGTATTATTAGCAAGATACAAAAGTGCACCAATTGTACTAAGATATGGTACTTTAGGATCAAGAAGTTCTTCATTATCTTCTCGAGGTCGAAATATATCTTTCTTTATATCCAATGAATAAACTTCCATCGGAATATTTAATGGATGTGATTTTTTTTTCAAAATTTTTCCTGTATAATTTGACTGATGAATAAATATTCCATCTACTAAATGCTCAATTTGAAACCAAGGCAAAATTTTGTTTATCCGAGATCTTTCATATCAAATTCTTTCTTAAGATATTCTATTGCCTTTAAAAGCTTTTTAGAAGTTCCAATTATATTCAAGTCATCAACATATACAGTTATAATAGCAAATTTTGATTGTGATTTCTTTATAAAAACACACAGACATATTGAATTATTTTGATATCATTCTTTCAATAAATATCCACTCAGGCGATTATACCACATCCGTCTTGATTGTTTCAATCCATATAGTAATCTCTGTAACTTTATTGAATACCGTTTCTGGGAATTTGATGTATATGTTTCAGGTACCTTAAATCCTTCTGGGATTCTCATATAAATATTATTATCAAGAGATCCATATAAATATGTTGTGACTACATCCATAAGATGCATATTCAAACTTTTATACACAGTTAACCCAATTAAATATCTTAATGTAATTGCATCCACCACCGGAGAATACTTCTCCTTAAAATCAATACCAGGTCTTTGTGAAAATATTGTGTAACTAGTCTTGCTTTATATCTTATGACCTCATTATTTTCATTTCTTTTCCTCAGCAATACCCTTGTGTATCCCACAGGTTTCATACCTTTTGGTGTTCGGACTATAGGTCCCAAAACATGACGTTTTGAAAGTGAGTTTAATTCTATCTCGGTTGCTTCTTTCCACTGAAGCCAATCTTTTCTATGTCGATATTCTTCAACAGATTTTGGTTCAAGATCCTCATTTTTAGATATATTATCAAGAACAACATTATATGTAAAAATTTTGTCAATAATTACATTAGTTCGATTCCATCTTTTTTCTGTCATGACATTGTTTATTGAAATCTCATTATTATCTTTAGGTATTTCACCTTCCTCACTAGTCATGTCGAGGATTTCTTAATGGGTATTTACATCCTCAATCAAGTCTTTTTCACTATTAATTAATTTTGTTTTCGAGGATTTTTATCTTTGGAACTCATTGGTCTACCACATTTCTGGCGTGTTCCAGACTCATTAGTGACAACTTGTTGTGTTGGGATATCAATTTTTTATGGAACATTTGCAGCTGGTATATGTGACTTAGTTACTTTCTTTGCATCTATAAATGCATCTGGTAATTGATTTGCTATATTTTGCAACTGAATTATTTTCTGAACTCTATGTTCACATTGATCTGTACGGGGATATAAATGAGACAATAATGATGCATTTCATGTAACTTCTTTTTCTAACTTCTTAATTCCTCCCCCTAATGTTGGAAAATCTGTCTCATTAAAATGACAATCAGCAAATCGTGTATCACCCACCAGGGGCTTAAGATATTTAATAATTGATGGGGAATCATATCCAACATATATTCCTAACCTCCTTTGAGGACCCATCTTAGTGTGTTGTGGTGGAGAAATTGGAACATATACTGCACATCCAAAAATTCGGAGATTGGAAATATTTGGCTCTTGACCATAAGCTAATTGTAATGGCGAGTACTTATGATAAGCTACTGGCCTAATGCATAAAAGTGACGCGGCATGCAAAATAGCATGTCCCCATACAGATGAAGGAAGCTTAGCTTTTATAAGTAATGGTCTTGCAATTAATTGCGGATGTTTTATAAATGATTCTGTGAAACCATTTTGTGTATAAACATAAGCTACAGGATGTTCAACACTTATCTCAATTGACATATAATAATTATTAAAATCTTATGATGTAAATTCACTAGCATTATCAAGACAAATGGTCTTAATTGTATAATTAGAAAATTGTGCTCTTAACTTAATTATTTAAGCAAGTAATCTTGCAAATGCCAGATTTCGACTTGATAATAAGCACACGTGTGACCATCTACTGGATGCATCTATTAATAGCATAAAATATCTAAATGGTCCATTTATGGTTAATGGGTCCACATATATCACCATGAATTCATTCTAAAAATGCAGGTGATTCAGTCCCCACTTTAGCTGATGATGGTCTAATTATCAATTTTTCTTGAGAGTAAGCATCACATGATAATTCATTAGATTGAAGAATCTTCTTGTTCTTCAATAAGTGTCCATTTGAATTTTCAATAATTTTTCTTATCATTATAGATCCTGGATGACCCAATCAGTCATGCTAAATTGTAAATATGACTGGATTCATGAACTTCAGGTTCATTGTTGCACATGTTTAAATCTCGTATATGAGTATAATACAATCCAGAATATAAAGTAAGCAACTCTTCCAATATACATTTTTCATTTAAGACAGTGGATATGATATATAGATTTTGTTCCTCTAGGAAAAATAATATTTTCTTTTCCAAAACCTTCGATCAAGTTTTCAGAACCTGATATTTTATTTACTTTTGCTTTCAGCATTGTCAATTTGGAACAATATTTTTTTTATTTGTAAGTATTGTATGTGTAGTTGCACTGTCTGCCAGTCATAGATCTTCTTTGCTCATTTTTTAGTCACCAAACATATGAAAATGATCCATGTTTCTTCATTAAAAGAAAATAATTACAATAAGAAAAAAAAAACACTTAAAATATACAAAATTTACTAAAAAAATGAAGATAGATAAAAGAAAACAACAACATTAAGTCTAGATATTCTCAAAGTCAAAAGAAACACTTGATGTGCCACCAACTGTGCCAATCTTTTCTTCTGGAGATTCAAAGAAGTCCTTCACATCCTAATTTGTCATATGGGATGGGTCAAATATGTCATTATCCTGTTATGAAAAATTTTCTTCCACATTTTTCTCTTTTTCCTTCAGGGAGACTTGATAGAGGTCAACTAAGTGTTTCGACATACGACAGGTACATGACCAATGTCCAGTCATTCCGCATCGGAAGCATTTATTTTTAACACTCTTTGAACTTTTATCTTACAGAGCTTTTCCTTTGTGATCATCATTTTGTGGGATTCTTTTGAAATTTAAATAATTAGAACGACGACCACAAAGATAATAATTATTTCTTTCTCTTCCACGGTCACGACCTCGACCGCGACCACGACCTCAACCACGATTATTATTAAAACTTACAGCATTCATTTCAAGGAATGGTATTGTTCCGGTTGATCGATATTCATGATTTCTCATCAATATAAAAAGGAAAAGGAAATTGAGGAAAGCTAACTTCAAGAGCTTATTTTGAGCAAACTACTCAAGAAATTGAGAAGATTCTAAGGTCATCTGAAAGCTAAAGGAGTCTAGTTGATAAGGTAGGGCTACCGGAAGAAGAAATTGCAAGAAGGTCGAGCTCTCAAGTAATCCAGAGCCAGTGCTGAAGATTTGAGGTTTCGGCCGAACCATAAGGAATTCTAAGCTTAACGTTTATTATAAGCTTTTTAAGACAATTCTAAATAAGTTTGCAGAAGGAAATTTCTTGAGAAAAGGTCTGAAAATGGAGTTATTTAAATTATAATTTGAATTTGGAATTTTTGAACAAGTAGGCAGCTGCTTGGAAAGAACAAGTTGAAAGCTCTAAGATGAATGCACGAGCATGAGCAGTAGCAAGCGTTAGCACACGTTGGACTAAGCGTGGGGCTGTGTAGATGACGTAAATGACTTAGACACCAAGGGAAGGAGTATGCATTGATGTGCATCAAGTTAGGTGCATAGGTTGTACAATTGGTGCAAGGGTTAGCCTATGCGTTAGGCCATGTGATGAGATGTGTGGGCATTTGCTAAAAACTTGGATGCATAGGGGCAGTCCGTGCATTGAGGTGTGGCTGAAGGAACGTCTAGGCTATGCGTTTGGCACATGGTATGAGATGATGATGTGTGAGACTGCTGCCTAGCCAAGCTTAACTTCTTAGATGTTTTCTAAGTGTTCAACATCTAGTGAAGTATGGGTTGGAAGGTAAGAATAGTGTGTCAAGAAGAGAAGAATATGAGCTTAATTTTGGGAAGGTAGTCTCAAAAGGGAGACCATAGCTAGTAGCTAAAGTATGTTGTTATGTAATCAGGGTTGACACCAATAGGAGAAGTTTATCAACCCTAGGAAGATTGACCAAGACTGTGAGTGACTATAAACATTTTATAAATGTCTTGAATGTTTTAGTTAAAAGTTTATTCTCATGCTAGCTTATTCTAAAGTAAGTTTTCCAAGCAAATTAAGTCTAGAAAGGATGTTGTCACATGCTAGTTGTAAAGAAGAGAGTTTCTAAAATATGTTTAAAGTAGTGATGTACTAGGTTATATGAAGCATGCGTTAGTTGTTATGTTCTATGATACCATGACTTTAGTAATATTTTTAATGGAAATATTTACTTAAAAGTTATGATGAGCTCGACGAATACTAGGTTATAAGAATATGAAATATGATGTCAGTTAATGAGCTTTTAATGTTATAAGCATGCGTCAGAAGAAAAGTTCTCATGAATGTTATGATGTATAAATAACTCAATGCTGAAGTACTAGGAGAAGATATATGAGCTTAGTTTTAGTTATGATCCTTGACGTCAAGATCCAGGTTAGCTATACGTGCACGTATGATAACTGTAATGTTTTAGGATGGAGGGCTGAGCAAAAGGGCCTCTCTCTCAAATGTAGATCAGCATGGAGGGCTAATCAAAAGGGTCTCTCTCTCACATGAAGATTAGTTGTAAGGTAATGACAAAATGGTCCACACCTTAGCCTAGGTTATAGTGAGAGTTGGACAAAAGGGTTCCCTTTCTCAACCTAGTATTAATTTAGTTAAGATATGGTCGAGAGTTGACAAGAGTATTCACTCTCAAACAAGGATGTCATATGTTGGAAGTTCAGCAAAAGGGTTACCCTCGATTGAGGTTCAGTTCAGTTATGTTTCCAGATATTTTTCATTTAAGAGGTTTTATGTAAATGTTTGCTTGGCAAAGTTTTCAATTTACAGTTACAGTATTCAGTCCTTACTTTCAGTTTTAAGCATGACACTTATGTTTTTAAATTTAGTCACTCTCTGGGCTAGTAGCTTACCCATTTTTAAATGTTTTCCTTTCCAAGTAGCAGTCATCTCCCCAGAAGTTAACTACGTTGTTGCTCTGGCACTTAAAGATTAATTGAAGGAAACTTAGGTGGTTACTTTTTAAGTATTTGTACATGTGTCGCATATTAGGAACTAGTTCTAAGTGTGTGGGACCCACTAAACTTTGATTTTGTATGTACATATTATAAGTCGTTATGTATGGTACCCTAAATTTGTCTTAACATTTGAAGTTTTATTAGTTCTTGAATGTTATTTAAGATGTTTAGGGTTCCTAAACAGGTCAACTAGGCAATAAGTTTCGCATAAGGGTTGAAAACTGCTGTTGTTACACTCTCTTTTAGGTTGAGAGAGTTATTTGGGAGAGGGTGTGATATGGCATCAATACATGTTGACTCCGATTTGTTTGAGTTACCTGCTCTACCACTACACTGTAGATTAGTTCTTGTATCCTCCCTATCAAAGATGATGTAACAGCTTCCCCAATTCATGTTGCCATTGCCTTCTAATCAACTTGGGCACTAGGAGGGGTAGGAGCTACCGGAACGTTTTGACTCTCATCGACTCCATCCTCTTGCACTCCCGACGCAAAAAGGTCCTAGGCTTGGGGATCTAAAACTAAGGGGTCATGAACTTGTGGGTCCTGAACTCCTCATCTAACCTTCCTTTTAAACCTGAGTTTTGGTGTCATGTCCTATCATGTACCAAAACCAATTTCTACTAGATTCCTTATCACAAGAAATATGTCTACTAAGGCATTAAATCAATCAAAATCTCATGCATAACATATTGAAAACATTGGCCATAGGAACATTTTAGACTTACATTGTAAGTCAGTCTACAAAACCAAGAACATGGGATCTGATACCGACTGAAATGATCCGACTTTTCGAGATCTCTAATTGGGTTCATTATTACCATGCATGTAATTTTAAACCCAAGGTAGTTGATCATTTAGACTCAAAATAAAAAATTTCTAAGTAAGTAAACATTCCAAGAAAACAATAAAATAAATTTATAAAATAAAGTTTGATTTGGGATCCCAAAAATAAATAAATAAATAGAAGAAAACATTTAAATCTAAAACTACTAAACCTTATTGTTCTCAAATAAAAATTTAAAATTTCTTAAAAACTTGACACTAACTGAAAGCATTGTCTATAGTCCCATGGCACCGTCAACAGACCTCTTTGTCGTAGGCCATACGTTCTTTCCTTTACCTCATAAAAAAATATTATATGAAATGATGAGTATATAAATTACCCAGTAAGTAATCCTACTACTGGGGTCAGGCTATGCAATCACATACAAACATGAACTGAATGTGCTTATCTGGTAGTGGATTAAAATTAAATTCTACATTTTTTTCCCTTTTCCTTCTTAAATTCTAACCCTTCAAACCTAAATCCTTGGTGAATTTTAAATTCAGTAAATCTCAATTCCTAAAATTTCATATCTCATAAAAAATTTAATCCAAACAACTTCAAATCTTTCCTAAAAAAAATTAATTATCTCCAACAAACTAACCTCCAAATCTTTTATCAAAAAACTTTAAATCAAATAACTTCTTAGATTATCTTTATTTTGGCTCCAGACATCAAAATTAAAGGAAACATAAAATCCAATAGTTCAAGATAAATTAAATGCTTCCCAATTTTTAATCAATTTAAAACCACATTAAATTGATTATCTCTTCAATTGTTCCAAATTGTCTCCAAAATCTAAAAAATTATGGGTATTAAAGCCAAACCATTTAAGATAACTAATTTCAATTTACTAAAACTCGGGATGATACAGGACACATGGCTATGCCTTTGAGTGTGAAAGGAAGCTATGCTTTGAAAAGAAGATAGAAACCAAGGAAAAAGGAAGGAGAGGAAAGTTGGACGCATGGGGTTAGGGTTGGCTCATAGGGGGGCTTTATGTTGGGAATGGTGTCCTAAATCCTCTTGTAATCTCGTAATTTGTAAACTTTGTATAAACATTTGTTAATAAAATAGGTGTTATTTTATAAGCATATATTCAATTCAATAAACTAAGATGTGAGGTTATTTCATGTGATTTAAACAAGTATGTAGAGACATACAAGTGAATCTTATTTAAATAATAACCTAAACGGTCTGTAGTAAATGGATAATGATCGGTACCTTATCCTGGTGGCACTACGGATACGACCCGCTTTGTAGGTGTTACAAGTATTGTAAAGTGCTACAAATGATCTGATCCTGATCATTCGTGTGGAGACATTCAAGCGAGGGTATCCTATACAAAGAGTTTGTATAAGACCAGACCACGAAATGATTAGTCTCTTTATATAACGACGTTAATAATAGAGAGTTACATTTCATTAGGATGACCATAGGTGACATAACCTAAATCCTGAGTGAGTTGTGAACTCCTGCTCATAAAGGCAGTCCTTTGATTTGTATGGGTGAGAGTTGCCAAAATGGAAACCAACAAGCCTACCGTTTTGGGGATTCATCTGACTGAGGAGCTAGGAACACATCTACACAAGATGGAATTTACTCATTTCTCAATGTAGGGGCAAGTAGATAAATTGCTCCCTTAAGGGCTGATTCTGAGTCTTGAACATAGTGACCATACCCTCTCCTGGCTCGTGAGAGACTTGGTCATAGTGGGACTATAACTTATTGTTCAGTAGAGAAATCAGTGGTACTTAAGGAGTTAAATGCAACTATAGAGGCAAAATGGTATTTTGGCCTAACTGTACTTACGAGCAATTTGTGAAGGGTCATCGCACTGTTGATTGGTTATATCCAATGGACACAGAAATATATCTGTAGTGCGAAGAGTACAGTTGTCGATCTTTAGTGGAGTGCCCGACAGTTAGCAGATATGGATCTCGTGACTAAAGAGTTTATTCAGCTATTCACGTATTGTTGGAGCTTTAAGCTACAGGTCCATAAGGTCTCCTTGGTAGCTCAATGGATTCAAGTTGAGAATTAGTTCTTGGGGTTAGTTTGAAATGTTCAAATTAACGAAAGAAAATTCAATTATATATGATATAATTGGTGTGATGTACGAGATACATCAAGTGGAGGAATTAATGTAAATATGATTTACATTAAGTACCATAAAATAGAAAAAGAACTATGGTTTATATGTTTCATGAGATGAAATATTAAAACTATAGGTTATGAATATAATATGATAAGTTGGTTATCATATTTATTTATAACATATTAATTATATGTTAATTAATTTCCATTCTCTAATAATCGATTGAGTCGGAAGTTATTGATGGTTTTATGGTAACTGTGAGATAAAAGTAAAATAGTTTTCCTAATTTTAAAGAGTGATTTCATTTGGAAAGAACTCACAGATAAGCTATCAAGTGAAAGAGTTTCACTAAGTGATAGCTGACAAAGACTAAACGATCGCTTATCTTTAACTATGTGTTACTCATTCAGTTGATCGTAGCTAAACGATCGAGTGGCTAAGTCTATATGATAGGCTGCCGTTTACTAAATGATTCAGCATATCGTCTATACGATAGACAATGTCTTATCTCCCACTTACTCGATCGTTTACTCGATCATAGACCTCTAGTCTCTTCCTCAATTTAAGATCATACAGAGCCCACAACTTCTGGATTCTCACACCGAGAATACCAAGGTAACCATTGTGGTGGTGTCCTCACTCAGTTCATGGATCGAGTTAGACACGATTGGTTTCATGGAGGCTATGTTCGTTATGTTCATGCTGTGCTCCAGTCGTTGCATTCTAGCGTTGCTGTTATTGGATGCATAGGAGTCTGTTCGAGGGATTCTTGAAGAATGTTTCTTCAAAGGTATGCATCCTCTATCCCTAGTATCATCGTATAGCATGCTGTAATTTCTTATTATGTATGACCTGTTAGTTTCCGTTTTAATACTATGATTGATTGTGTTCAATTTGAATGGAATTTGGAACAATCCCTTCCGCTGCTCATGGAAATCCCCGTGTTTGATTTACTTCAATCGGTATCAGAGCCAGGTTGTTCCGATATTCCAAATACTATTTCTATTTTGAACTTCTTTTACTGTCGTCGTGGGTTTTAAGGTTTCTGCATTGTGTTTAGGTGTTAAATGCGTTTGTGGATGTGTTGATGAATGTTTATGGGATGGTTGCCTCTGTTTAAAGTTTTTTTTTAAGATTACAAAGTGTTAATTTGTAAGGCCCCTGCATTTTTAGGTATAATTAACAAGCAATCGAGTCTATAATTCAAAGTGTTTAAGTTTGTTGAGTCGTTCGTGATGAAGTTTCAAAGCATGGAGTTGTGGTTCTCATCGAGGAAGAAGACCAAAGGTTGGTCATATCATATAGCCTAGGGTAAACGATCGTTTAGATTTGGCTAAACGATAATGTAGAAAAGTTATGTGCGATTGTGTAGCATTTATTAAACGATCGTGTAACGAATGCTAAACGATGGGATAAAGCGTTTACTCTATCATGTAGCATTGGTTGCTCGATCGCATGGACGCTGGAGGTAAACGATCATATAGAGCATTTGATGCTCATCATTTAAATAAAAGGCATGCGCACTAAACGATCATGTAGCTCAACATGCCTCATTGCATAGTCACTGACTAGACGATCACACGGTATACAATACCTTACGCTTGCTCAGTGATCGTTTAAACAATTTTTCTTCACCGCGTCGTTGTCGTTTAGTCGATCGCCTAAGGCTTGCATAGCACATTGTGCATTGCACGATCGCATGCCTTCATGCTTCATCACATAGTCAAATGGTCACATAGCATTGGTAAACGATTGAGTAAAGTGTTTACTCTCTCGTGTAGGTGATCACAAGGATTTGGTACACGATCAAGGAGATGTGTTTCTTCGCCGAACGATTCAAGACCCGGTTCACCTGTTTGAACCAGAGACTCATTGTTATTTGTAATAGTTAGCTTAGTTTTTTGAGGATTTGAGGCTAATTATCCCTGTTCATCAACTTTTATTTAATGTACATGAGATGTATGTTGCTTATATGCCATAGTGTATAACATATAGATTTGAAACCCACCTTAGGTTATGCATTTTATTCATGCATCATATATTATAAGTGTTATAATATAGTTTCTGGCATGAGGAAATTACAAGTAAGCATGCACATGCATCATGAAATATAAGAGCTATATTTATGCATGCAGTAAACATATTCATGTATCATCTTTATATTATAAGAGTTATAGTATAAGGGTGTAATGGAAGCATGTATGCTTGGTTCGTTGCTTTGTTATATAAATGTTATATAAAAGTAGCAATGAATGAACAATGCATGAAGCATGACACTTAGGCTTGTTTATAAAAGTTATAAATGCCTTGTATGTGTTGCTTCACGTTGTGGATGGTTTTGGTTGTTTCCTGTTATAAGTGTTATAATGGAAATTAGAACTAAAATCGATAAGAGTTGTATGCGTACTTAGGTGAACTCATGTTTTAAAAGGGTTTTAAAATGGGGTTGAGATAGACCTAAGTCCAAGGTTCTAATGAGATTAGAAACTTAAGTTTAATCTTTTAAATCGGTTTAATATGATTAAATTGATTTCCAAAAAAGATTAAATTTGTATTAAATCTATCTATAAGGGACCTTTTATCTAAGGCGGGTTTTGTCTAGGCTGGGGTACTTAAGTTGACGGAAAATAACACCCTACCTGGGAACCTACCTGGAAAGATGAATTAGATAGATTTACTACAAACATGCGACAGTTGATCAAAGACTTCGTTAAAGAGTTTAATGAATGATGATCAAAAGTTGTTTCAACTTTCCAAAGTAAATGCTACTCTTGGGCAAACCTAAAAAGTCACTTGGTTAAAATTCTTAGTAGTTTTTTTTTTCTAAGTAATCTAAACCCTAGGTTATAAAATACTCAATGAGAGGAAGAGATATATATGATATCTCAATGATTCTACTCACGTTTTTTTCTGAATGTTCACCTCGTGAGATTCATGCTTGGCCTCATGGTGCCTTGGGAGCATTCCCCTTCGGATGGTGTTTGCATGAGTCAGTATCAAAGCGGACGGATAGAGTATTTATAGTAAGTGGAGAAGGATGTGTGTCAACATGTCTTGTGGTCTCCTTCATTGGTTCGCACCGTGAGATCTTCTTGCACTCCCTCGTGGCGCCCTGGGAGAGGGATGGGTTTTTTGCAGTTGGTCAATATCAAGGTGAACTCTAGAAATGGATAGGGTCACCTTAGTTTTTGCCCCAATCGTATTTTTCCCTTCAGATTGGTTTCTTGGGGCGGAACTCTAGAGCCTAAAATGACGGGTCACACTTACGGAGCGAAGTAAGCAAGAAAAGGGATGCCATTAGTTTAAAAGGTAGACTTCTCTTTTCTCGCTTGTTCCCGACGGCTGTTTAGAAGTGCATATGATTTCTTGACCAAATCAATTATGGCTAGTCGTTATAGGAACAAGAGTTGTTCTGGTATTAATGACTAGTTGAGAATGTCTCAATTCAGAGGAGGGTTAAATTGACTACTCTTCGGTGGCTTTTGTCCTAAACCTTTGAAGCGTCATTGTGAAACTAGATGTCACACGGGGTTCATTTCAGTTTTGCCGTATTGGATGTTGTTTTTTCAACCAGTATTTGCCAAAAACCTAATGTAGCTCAATGTGTTTGTTTTTCAGTGACATGTGTGATTTTCCGTTAGTTGCTTCTAGTTTGATCAATTACATACATTGAAAATAGTCCGTTAAAACATATTTCAAGGTAAACGACCCCGAGTTTGTCATGGTTGAGAAGTGTCCTCATGTCCCGACCCTTGATGCACCACGAAATGTTCGTAATGCATATGAGGTGTGGATGAAGGCTAACTCGTTGTCCCGACTTCACATTTTGGCTAGCATACCTGATGCTTTAGCCAGAAGGATTGAGAACATGGTCATTGCACGTGAGATCATGGACTCGTTGCAAGAATTGTTTGAATGCCAGTTTTCACTTTTCAAGCACAAAAGAACAGATGACAAAGAAACTAGTAGTGTCAGTTTCAAAATAACCTCCAGTTAGAGAAACCAAGTGTTGTTGACTCTGATGAAGTTCATCGATGAGAAGTGTTCTTTGACATGAAACTTGGAGCTTATTTAGGTTCTTATACTAATCCCACTACTCTCCAAAAAAGGAAGAAGACTAAAGACAGTAAATATGATTTATTTGTCTTGGAGACGTGTTTGGTAGAGAATGATGATTCTACCTGGATCCTTGATTTGAATGCTACTAACCACGTTAGTTCTTCTTACCAAGGATTTACTTCCTGGCAAACGTTGCCATAAGAAGAGTTGACTCTTCGGGTCGGTACTGGTGAGGTTGTTTCAACTGTTGCTATAGGTAGGCTGAAGTTATTTTTGGACAAGAAATGTTATCTGTTACTAGATACTGTTTCTGTAGTTCCTCATATCAAGAGGAACTTAATCTCGGTTTCTTGTCTCATTAAACAAGGTTATACCGTCTCCTTTTCTGAGAGTAAAGTGTTTATTTTCAAGAATGGTTTGGAGATTGGTTTTGGTTCAATGGAAAATAACTTATATGTACTAAGATCATTAGTCATAAAAGCCTTGCTTAGTACTGAAATGTTTTAGTACAGCGACAACAGCAAAAAGACCAAAGGTTTTTCCTAAAGAAAACGCCCATCTTTGGCATCTATGGTTAGGTCACTTTAACCTCAATAAGATTGAGAAGTTGATGAAATGTGGACTTCTAAAGAGTTTAGAAGAAAACTCCTTGCGAGTATGTGAATCATGCCTTGAAGGCAAGATGACCAAATGACCTTTTACTGGAAAAGGTTATAGAGCCGAGGAAACCTTCGAGCTTATACATTTAGACCTCTATGGTCTGATGAGTGTTACATCTCAAGGTGGTATGAATATTTCATCTATTTCATAGATGATTATTCAAGATACGGGTACCTATACCTAATGCAATATAAGTCTGAAACTCTTGACAAGTTCAAGGAATATAAGGCTGAAGTTGAAAACTTTTTAGGTAAGAAGATAAAAACACTATGATCTGATCGTGGTGGAGAGTATATGGACCTCCAATTCCATAACTATATGATAGAATATGGAATTACGTCCCAACTCTTGGCCCCTAGTACACTTCAACAGAATGGAGTATCAGAAAGGAAAAACAGAACCTTATTGGACGTGGTTCGGTCTATGATGAGTTATGCTCATCTTCCAGACTTATTTTGGGGATTTGCAGTGGAGACTGCATGTTACATTTTGAACAACGTTCCCTCGAAAAATGTTTCTGAAACACCTTTTGAGTTGTGGCGATGCCGTAAAGGTAGTTTACACCACTTCAAGATTTGGGGATGTCCGGCCCAGGTGCTTGTGGCTAACCCAAAGAAGTTGGAACCGTGTTCGAAACTTTGCCTCTTTGTAGGCTACCCCAAGGAAAGAAAGAGTGGATACTTCTATGATCCGAGTGAGAACAAAGTGTTTCTGTCTACAAATACTATCTTCTTCAAAGAATACCATATCAGGGATCATAAACCACGAAGCAAGCTTGTTTTGCATGAGATTTCTAGTGAGACAACTGAGAGTTTAACAAGAGTTGTTGTCAGACTGATAGATCAACAAGAGTTGTTGATTTGGGTTCATCTAGTCAATCATCTCAAGAGTTGAAACTGCCTCGACATAGTGGAAGGGTTATGAACCCACCAGATCGCTACATGAGTTTGACTGAAGCCCAAAACATCATATCTAATGATGGGATTGAGGATCCATTGTCTTATAAGCAAGCAATGGAGGATGTTGACAAAGATGGGTGGATTAAAGCTATGAACCAGGAAATGGAGTCTATGTACTTCAATAATATCTGGGAACTTGTGGATCTGCCTGATGGGGTAAAACCTATAAGGTGTAAGTGGATCTACAAGAGAAAATGAGGTATAGATGAAAAGGTACAGACGTTTAAGGCTAGACTCGTGGCAAAGGGTTATACCCTAGTCGAAGGATTGGACTATGAGGAAAATTTCTCACATGTTATCATGTTGAAGTCTATCAAGATACTCCTGTCCATATCCATATTTTATGATTATGAGATATGGAAAATGGACGTCCAGACTGGCTTTCTAAATGGTAATCTTGAGGAGACCATTTACATGGCTCAACTAGAGGGGTTCATTGTTCTAGATCAAGAGCAAAGAGTTTGTAAGTTTAATAGGTCCATTTATGGGCTGAAACAAGCATCTAGATCATGGAACATTAGATTTGACAATGCAGTCAAATCGTTTGGCTTTGATCAAAACGTTGATGAACCTTGTGTTTACAAGAAAATCATCAATAGCTCAGTAGCTTTCCTGATACTATATGTGGATTATATCCTACTCATTGGAATAATGTAGGCTTTCTGACTGACATTGAAAAGTGGCTAGCCACCTAATTCCAAATGAAAGATTTGGGAGAGGCGTAGTATGTTCTAGGGATCTAGATCATTCGGGATCGTAAGAACAAGAGGTTAGCTTTGTCTCAGGTATCGTACATTGATCAAATGTTGATCAGGTACAAGATGCAGGATTCCAAGAGGGGTTTATTACCCTTCTGGCATGGAATTTTTTTTGTCTAAGGTTCAATGTCCTAAGACACCTCAAGAGGTTGAGGAAATGAGACGGATTCCCTATGCTTCAGCTATTGGAAGCTTAATGTATACGATGTTATGTACCAGACCTGACATTTTCTATGCATTAGGGATTGTCTGTCGCTATCAGTCGAATCCAAGATTAGATCATTGGACGGCGGTC
This sequence comes from Benincasa hispida, assembly GCF_009727055.1. Lineage (NCBI taxonomy): Eukaryota > Viridiplantae > Streptophyta > Magnoliopsida > Cucurbitales > Cucurbitaceae > Benincasa > Benincasa hispida. The sequence goes on along the minus strand of NC_052356.1, from coordinate 1,476,411 downwards.
AAGATGATCCTCAAGTATCTTCGAAGAATGAGGGGCTATATGCCCGTTTATGGAGATAAGGATTTGATCCTTACAGGATACAAAGACTCTGACTTTCAGACTGATAGAGATTCTCGAAAATCGATATTAGGGCCAGTGTTTACTCTGAATGGAGGGGCTATAGTTTAATGAAGCATCAAGCAAGGATGCATCGCAGACTCCACTATAGAAGTTGAATACGTAGCCGCTTGTGAAGCTGCTAAAGAGGTTGTTTTGCTTAGGAAGTTCCTTATAGATTTGAAAATTGTTCTAAATATGTCTTTATCGATCACTCTTTATTATGATAACAGTGGGGCTGTGGCAAATTCAAAGGAACCTCGGAGTCATCGTAGAGGCAAGCATACAAAACGGAAATATCATTTGATCAGGGAGATTGTGCATTGCGATGATTTGATAGTCACAAAGATCGCGTTGGAGCACAACGTTGCTGATCCATTTACAAAGGCCCTCACGGCTAAAGTGTTCGAGGGCCATCTGGAGCTGTCTCTTATACACATCTAGATGTGTATAAGAGACAGCCTTATCCTTGTGACACTACGAATACCGCCTGCTTTGTAGAGGTTTACAAGTGTTGTGAACTACTACAGATTGTCTGATCTTGACTATTCATGTGAAGACATGCAAGCAGGGGTGTCCTATACAAAAAGTTTGTATAAGATCGGACTATGGGATGATTCGTCTCTTTATATAACATCGTTGATATTTGAGACTTACATCTCACCTAAAATGACCATAGGTGACATGACCTTAATCCTAAATGTTTTGGGAACTCTTGCCTATAAGGGCGATCCTTTGATTAGTATGGGTGAGAGTGGCCAGATTGCAAACTCAACAAGCCTACTTTTTTGAGCATTTGTCTGATTGGGGAGCTGGGAACTCAGTTACACAAGATGGAATTCACTCCTTCCCTGAAGCGGAGGTAAGTAGATAGATTGTTCCCTTAAGGGCTGATTATAGGTCTTGAACATAGTGGCCACATCCTCTCTTTGGAAGAGAGGACCCAGTCATAGTAGGACTATGACTTATTGTTCATTAGAGGAATCAGTGGTACTTAAGAAGTTAGATGTAACTACAAGGGCAAAACGGTAAACTGGCCCAACTGTACTTACAAGCGATTTGTGAAGAGTTATCGCACTGTTGATTGGTTGATATACACATAAATATTTTTGTAGTGCAAAGAGTGCAGCTATCAGTCTTTAGTAGAGTGCCCGACAGTTAACGGATGGTGGATCTCATGACTAAAGAGTTTAGTCAGCTATTCACGTACCATTAGATCTTCAAGCTACAGGTCCATAAGGTCCCCTTGGTAGCTCAATGGATTCATGTTGAGAATCAGTTCTTGGGGTTAGTTTGAAGTGTTCAAATTAGCAAAGAGGAAATTCAATTATATATGATATAATTGGTGTGATGTATGAGATACATCAAGTGGAGGAATTAATATAAATATGATTTACATTAAGTACCATAAAATAGAAAAATAACTATGGTTTATATGTTTCATGAGGTGAAATATTAAAACTATATGTTATAAATATAATATGATAAGTTGGTTATCATATTTATTTATAATATAGTAATTATTTGTTAATCAATTTCTTTTTCTCTAATAACCGATTGAATCGGAGGTTATTGGTGGTTTTATGGTAACCGTGAGATAAAAGGAAAATTGTAATTTTAAAGAGTGACTTCATTTGAAAAGAACTCACGAATAAGCTATCAAGTGAAAGAGTTTCACTAAGCGGTAGCTAACAGAGACTAAACAATCACTTATTTTGACTATGCAATAGTCATTCAGCTGATCATAGCTAAACGATCGAGTGCCTAAGTCATACGATAGGCTACCGTTTACTAAACAATCAAGCACATCATCTTACAATAAACAATGTCTAATCTCCCACTTGCTCGGTCGTCTACTCGATCGTAGACCACCAGTCTCTTCCTCAAGCTAAGATCATACAGAGCCCACAACTTCTGGATTCTCACACTGAGAATACCAAGGTAACCATTGTGGTGGTGTCCTCATTCAGTTCGTGGATCGAGTTAGACTCGTTTGGTTTCGTGGAGGCAGTGTTCGTTGTATTCGTGTTATGCTCCGGTCGTTGTATTCCAACGTTGCTGTTATTGGACCCATAGAAGTCCGTTCGAGGGAACTTGAAGAATGTTTCTTCAAAGGTATGCATCCTGTATCCCTAGTATCATTGTATAGCATGTTGTAATTTCTTGTTGTGCATGACCTGTTCGTTTCCGTTGAAAGACTGTGATTGATTGTGTTCAATTTGAATGGAATTTGGAATGATCCCTTTTGCTGCACATGGAAATCCTCGTGTTTGATTTCCTTCAGGATGCTCCTCTATGTGGTCCTCTTCTATGGTCAACCTGGTGAAATGTAAATATCCATTATGAACAATGTTATATAATGAGACTATTTATTTCGTGGTCCAATCTTATACAAACTCATGTGGATAGAACACCCCATCTCATATGTCTCTACATGAATGATCAGGATCAGATCATTTGTAGCATTTTATAAGAATTATAGCATCTACAAAGTGTGTCGTATTCGTAGTGTCACCAGAATAAGGTACCCAACCTTATCCATCTACTACGAACCATTTAGGTTATCACTCAAACATGATTCACCTGTATGTCTCTACTAAATGTCAAATAAAACATCTCATATTTTATTAAATAAATAAAATGTTTATACATTACAATTACAAACTATAAGGCCCACGAGATTTAGGGCATCAACCCCAAAAAATATTTTGGTCTATTCCAAGATAGAGGTAGAGCATTAGAAATATCTTAGAAGGTCTTGGGAACACTGAGAGAGAATAAGTTGTATGCTAAATTCTCTAAGTGTGAATTTTAGCTACGACGAATGTCCTTTCTCGGGCATGTGGTGTCAAATGAGGGAGATTTAGTAGACCTCACGAAGATTGAGGCAATTACGAGGTTGCCTCATCCCACCACAGTTAGTGAAGTGTATATTTTTCTGGGGTTGACAGGTTACTATCGTCAATTTGTAAAGAACTTCTCTCGCATAACCACTCCTTTGACCTAGTGGATGCGAAAGGGAATTTCTTTTATTTAGAGTAAAGCTTGTGAGAACAGTTTTTCAAAATCTTAAGAAAAAGCTTGTAACTGCACCGATTCTTATTGTACCGGATGGTTCAGGGAGTTTTGTGATTTACAGTGATGCTTCTAAGAATGGGTTGGGTTGTGTGCTTATGCAACATGGTAAAGTGGTTACCTATAGCTCCCGCCAGTTGAAGAACCATGAGCAAAACTATCCTACTCATGACTTAAAGCTAGCAGCAGTTGTTTTTGCCTTGAAGATCTGGAGACGCTATTTATACGGGGATAAGATATAGATTTTCACCAATTGTAAGAGTTTGAAATACTTTTTCACCCAAAAGAAGCTAAATATGAGACAGTGCAGGTGGCTCGAGTTAGTGAAAGATTACGATTGTGAGATTTTGTACCACCCTGGCAAGGCAAATGTAGTGGTCGATGCTCTCAGTAGGAAGATGATGACAGGCAGAAATGCACGTCATTATTCTTTCTTTTATTTAGAATTATGGGGGCTGTTAAGTAGAATATGCAGCGAATATGTTAGGAATTCATGAGAAATGAGTTTGCGTTGATCGACAGTAAGAATATCAACTAACCCACTATTATGCGTTGTTATGCGTTCAATTGTTTATTTTTGTAGCTACCGTAGAAAGAGATCACATGCGTGGAAGCCAGGCTATCTCAAAGAAGACCACATGCGAGGATCTCTCCATTGCAAAGGCAAACGTATACGTTCACGCATGGATGTTGCAGCCATTAACCGCATGCATCCATCACATAGAAGTTGTGGCCGTCAAGCGAATGCAGTCATCACAGACAGATTGCAGCCATATAATGATAACCATAATAGAAGGGCGTTCGCAAGGTTGGTGGAATGCAAACATGAACACATACATTGGGATTATCAAAAGATGATGTTGACATTTCACCTACCACGCCGTTAGCAGCAGAGATTCAGAAAAGGACCATCGCGCTGCGAGTGTCAGATTTAGAGCAGGTCCATAAATGCTGTCGACGATCAAGCTTTATAAATAGAAGCCGTTGAGCAAAATTTCAAATTATCCAAGGTTTTCCGCCTGAGGTTCTCTGCCTTAGGGCAGATCCTTATGATCCAAACCAAAGCGTGAGAAGATAGCTTGAGAGTTCTTCATCCCCTTTAATCATTCCGAGTGACGACCGGAGCCTTCGCCGGAGTTAGAGCTCGAAAGAGTCTACTCCACCGCCCATCCATGGCACCACCGGCAACATTGAGATACATCTGCTGAAAGCAAAGCATTGCTTCCAGCTGGCCCTCCATTTCTCTTCTCTCCTTGTATTGTATTACATTTTGGCTTAAGGAATTAATACATTTTGTGATCAATGAATTTCTATATTTCCTTCGATTCCATCTCCATCTTCATTTACTTAGTATCCTTTACTTTCATTGCATCATTGAGTAAGACTGTTAGAGTATCGCATACTTAATCATGCGACATAGGAATATGAAGCATGTAGCAAACCACTGAGAGGTGTGCGTTGCATGAGTATTGTGAGAAAACCTTATTTGCTTAATGTGAAGCTGTAGCAATGCTTGTCTATAGGCGGACGCAATGCTTGTCTATGAGTAGAATCAGAAGCATCTAACTGCCCGAGAGGGTAAGTGGTTGGTCGCATTAAGCAATGTAAGCAAGTGTTCACTAGAGATAGGTACGTCAACCATGTTTATGTGATTACCTTGTCTTATGCATGCGATCATCACCCCTTTAGAGCTACTCGGGAGAGAGTCTAAAGAAAGAACCTAAGACTTGAGAGAGCTAGGTCAGAATCTAGGCTTGAGAGAACTAGATTAAGATCGTATAAGCAAGAATGAAGACTTAGGAATAAGTTTCGTTTGCTATTACACATCGTGTGCGTCTTCGTCAGGTGTGTATAGCATGATCGCATAAGTTTGTGGTGGCTGGGGTTACCCTTGCGATCAAGCTTAGGGTTGCGATAAAGACATCCTTACCATTTTATCTATTTTTCCACGCGTCAATCGTTGCCGTGTCTTTACCTCTTAGTCATTCTTCTACCGCTTAATCTATTAGTTAAAAGTAGGAGTAGTGCTTAGCCTTCAACCTCAAATTCTTTTATTCTTCGCCGCAAACACATCACCGCATAACATTTAGCTACAAGTCTCCGAGTTCAACCTTGGATCACCCGAGAAACTTGCTCTTGGCGAGAGCGCAAGAAAACTTGTGACAGGAACACATGGTCATTGTATATAAGATTAACGCATACTTTCCATTCCAATGTATGATCATTGACGAATGAGAACCAATGCATAACCTAAGACATGTATCGCATAATTGCGTTCACCAATTCTTGTCACTAGAAGATCACTCATTCGGCAGCCTTAGTCGCCAAACAAGTCTAGCTATGTAATGATTTTGAACAAGCTAGAAGTGTAGTAACAGTGGGAGTCATCTCGCAGCTAGCACAATTAACAGTACAATCGACTTTGAGGTAGAGAATTATTGATGCATAGTAGGGCAATCCGTACCTTACTTAGAAATTTTGTCTGGTGGAGTTAGATCGAGACAATGAACTTTTGGTATCCTTGGATCATGGTTTTCTTTATCAGGGTTATTTCTGTGTACCTATAGATAGTGATCTTGAGAATGAATTGTTGGCAGAAGCCCATAGCTCCCCATTCTCGATACATCCTGGCAGCACGAAGATGTATCAGGACTTGAAATGGTATTATTGGTGGTTCATATGAAAAGAGAGATAGCTGAGTATGTCAGCAAATGTTTGGTTTGTTAATAGGTGAAGACCCTGAGACAGAAGCCAACGGGTTTGCTACAGCCCTTAAGCATGCCAGAATGGAAGTGGGAAAGTGTGTCCGTGGATTTCATTGTAGGGTTGCCAAGGAAAGCGAAAGGTTATTCGTGTTGGGGTTGATGCCTTAAAGTCTCATGTCCTATAGTTTGTAATACGAACACTTGTGTTGTTAATATATGATATTTACTTCACATCTTGTTTTGCTTGGTTATTTGTTTTATTTGCTTTACCACAAACCAATAAACATAAAATCTCTGGTTATCTGTATGTGACTCAAGCATGTATGTGGTGACATACAAGTGGATTATTTCTTGAGAGATAACCAAAATGGTCTGTAGTATATAGATAAATGAGGGAAACCTTATCCTGGTAACGCTACGGACGTGGCCCGCTTTGTGGAATGGTCACAAGTATTATGACTTGTCACAGATGGTCTGATCCTGATCATTCGTGCTGGAGACATGCGAGCGGGGGTATTCCATACAAAGAGTTTGTATAAGACCTGACCATGATGTGTTAATGTCTCGTTATATAACACTGTTCATGACAGAGACTTCACTTCACTAGGATGACCATAGGTAACATGACCTCAATCCTGAGTGAATTGGGAACTCCTGCCATTGAGGGCGGTCCTTCGATTTGTATGGGTGCGAGTGGCCAAGTCGCCGATTCAAACCTACCAATTTGAGGATTTGTTTAATTTGGGAGATGGGAACTCAGATACACAAGATGGAATTCACTTCTTTCTCGAGGTAGAGGTAAGTAGATAGATGGCTCCCTTAAGGGTTGATTTCGAGGCTTGAACGATGTGGCACCACACACCTTCTCTTGGCCCGAGAGGTGTTCACACATAGTTTGACTATGTTATATTGTTCATTAGAGGAATCAGTGGTACTTAAGGAGTGAGATGTAACTACAAGGGCAAAATGGTAAATTGGCCCAATTGTACTTACGACCATCTGTGAAGGGTTATCGTACTCATGATTGGTTATATCCGATGGACACAGAAATATATTTGTGGTAAGAAGAGTTCAGCTGTTGGTCTTTAGTAGAATCACTGACAGTTAACGGATGGTGGATCTCGTGACTAAAGAGTTTAGTCAGCTATTCACGTACCGTTGAAGCTTCGGACCACAGGTCCATTAGGTCACCTGGGTAGCTTGGATAAAGTTGAGAACCAGTGTTTGGGTTAATTTGAAGTGTTCAAATTGACAAGAGGAAGTTCAATTATATATGATATAATTGGACTGGTTAATTATATATGATATAATTGGCTAAATGTATGAGATACATTATTTTGGAGGAAATTAGATATAAATATGATTTATATCAAATAGAGAAAAAAGATACTATAGTAGATATATGATATCAAACTATAGGATATCAATATAATATGATTATATTTATTAATTAAATTAATTGATTAATTATTTGATAATTAATGGATTTATCCACGTTCGGATGTGGGAAGCGAGGTTGCGATGGTTATGGTATCCAGCGGATTAAAATAATGAAAATCGTTTTCATTTTAATTCAATCGTGCATTCATATTATCGCGTGCCCAAAAGAATCCGTGAAAGCGATCGCGAGAGCCTATACGATAGAAGCTCGTTCATCTAAACGATCGTCTGCCTCACGCTTTCTCTAAATGATCGCATATTTTTTTCCTAAACGATCGTTCAAGTTTTCCTACACGATCGTGTAGCTTTACTATACGATAAGCATTTCTGCTATACGATAACAGAGTTTCATCTCCCACTTGCTTATCATCTACATGACGTGTTCTGCTTCGTCCTCTACCAAACTCACTAGAGGCCACTTTTTGGGTTTTTGACGCCGAGGATACCCGGGTTTCTCTTGTGGTGGTGTCATCCCCGCTGCATTGTTCGTGTACGTTCGGATCGTGCTATTGCAGTCGACATACTCGCCGGGTGCTGGTAGATCAGTGGGAGGTTTTCCGCTGCTTAAGGTTCAGACATACGAAGAGAGTCTTCATCTGGTATGAACCTTTTTCCTTGTTAATTATTGTATTCTGAGCATGCTAATAATGAGTTTTAGATGCATAATTGTATGTGTTGAATGTATATCGTTTGTGTTTCGATCACATCTATACCCGCTCATGGAACTCTCGATATGAGATCCTTCAATTCGATGATATGGGTTTTAGTGGACAGGCTCACAAAAGTTGCATATTTCATTCTTGAAATTTCCACATATTCGATGATTAAGTTGGCTCACTTTTACATGAAAGAAATAGTGAGATTGCATGGGGTGCTAGTGTCGATTGTATCCGAAAGAAACCCTCATTTTACCTCTAGTTTTTCAAAGAGACTCCAGGGAGCGTTAGGGACTCGGTTGAATTTCAGCACTGCTTTCCACCCTCAAACTGGTCAAACGGAGCGTTTAAACCAAATGTTGGAAGATATGTTGCACGTTTGTACATTAGAGTTTTCAAGGGGTTGGGATTCACACATGCATTTGCTAGAGTTTTCCTGTAATAATAGTTATCGGGCTACCATTTCCATGTCGCCATTTGAAGCTCTATACGGTAAGGGTTGTGGGTCTCCTGTTTGTTGGGGTGAGGTTGGTGAGCGAAAGTTGGTGGGAACTGAGCAAGTGTAGATGACAAATGAAGCCGTGCAGAAGATTAGGGCTCGAATGCTAATAACACATAGCAGACAAAAAAGTTATGCCAATGTTAGGAGTAAAGATCTTGAGTTCGAGACGAGTGATAAAGTCTTCCTGAAAGTAGCACCTATGAAGGATGTTCTGCAATTTTGAAGGAAGGGAAAGTTAAGTCCGTTATTTGCTGGGTCGTTCGAGGTCTTGGAACGAATTGGTCCTGTGGCCTATCGGTTGGCTTTGCCACTGTCCTTCTCTATGGTCCATAATGTTTTTCATGTCTCCATGTTAAGGAAGTATGTGAAAGACCCATCCCACATGGTAGACTTCGAGCCCTTACAGCTAAATGAAAACTTGAGTTATGAGGAGAAACCTATCCAAATCCTTGCTAGAGAGGTGAAGACTCTGCGTAATCGTGAAGTGGCACTAGTAAAGGTTTTATGGCAGAATCGTCAGTTTGAGGAAGCAACTTAGAAGTGAAAGGATGAGATGAGAACTTAATATCCAGAGCTCTTCCAGGATTTGAACTTTTGAGGACGAAAGTTCTTAAGGGGAGAAGAATGTGATGCCCTAGAATTAAGGCAAATTTAATTTATTTTATCTTGAGTTAATTGAGGATTTTGTTGTTAAAAAATACTGAATTTTATTTTGGGTTTAAAAATATGTGATAAGTGATTTGGAGACTTAAAATTAAGTTAATTTTTGGATTTATTTTGTTGTGGGTTATTTAATTTTAAGAGGGAATTAAGGAGTTTTAGGAAAACTATACTATGCATACATGTAGTAGTGTCCTAGAAGTATATAGAAGGTTGGGTCGTTACATTTTGACTCTTAAATTGACAGAATATTCAGAAAAAATCTATGAAGGAACATGATAGCCCACTAACATGACAGAGAAACAAAGGAATGGGAGGTCATTCGGGGATTACATACATCGATTGTCTCAATAGCTCAGTCAAGAATCATGAACACTTATAAACACAAACAACTCCAAGCTAAAGTCTTACCTAATTCAAATGGTGAGGCACAACACAATTAGGGGTATTCATCTAAGGATATCCACAAGTATCTCTATTCCTTCCTAAAAATATGTGTCATGATAAAAATTAATAGAGTTTCTAACGTTGTTTCCCTTCTCTATATAGGATAGAACAAAGGAATGGTTAGAGTTATCCCTTCAAAGAGCATTACCATATAGGATGAATTGGTGTATACTTTCTAGAGCAAACTCTTCACTCAACCAAGATGACCAAGCTAAGGATGAAGATTGGCACCTTCAGGTAGAATGAACATGAATTGTTGTTCAAGGAATGGAGCATTGAAGAAAAAAAGGCCAAAAAGATTAAGATTTATCGTTCCAACACTCCTCACGAGGCTTTAAGACGCTAAAAACCATAGAGAAATCATGGGGATAACATCGCGATGCTCTGAGGTAGAAGTCTCATCAACATTTCTTTAATACCAAGGAGTGTTGAGGCCAATGTTGTGATGCTATTAGGTGTTTCATCTATGTTATTGATGTTTCATGTAAGAGTGAGTGGTGTCGAGTTTTAGCGGAGATCAAAGTTTAGGGCAATGAGAAAGTCATCTAAAAAGGTAAGAGAGCTCAAAGAACTGCTAGTGGACGATTATGAGCTCGAGAACGGTAGTCAAGAGCTTGACAAACGATATACACTATCGATGACGATTGTGTTGGGGTTGATGCCCTAAATCTCGTAGATCCCGTAGTTTGTAAACACTTGTATGAACAAACAGTTTTGTGATATATAATATGAGATATTTTATTCACTTTAGTCTATGAAATATGAGATATTTTAGTTGCATTAACCACAAACCAATAAATTAAGGTCCCTGGTTATCGTTGTAACTTAAGCATGTATGTGGAGACATACGAGTAGATCGTTCTTTAAGTGATAACCTAAATGGTTTGTAGTATATGAATAAAGGAGGGAAACCTTATCCTAGTGACACTACGAGTGTGGCCCACTTTATAGGTGTTACAAATGTTGTAAAGTGCTACAAATGGTCTGATCCTGATCATTCGTGTATTAGACATGCGAGCGGGGATGCTCTATACAAAGGAGTTTGTATAAGACCGGACCACGAAATGTTTAGTCTCGTTATATAACGCCATTCATGAAAGAGAATTTAATTTCACTAGGATGACCATAGGTAACATGACCTTAATCCTGAGTGAGTTGTGAACTCCTGCCTATAAGAGTGCTTCTTTGATTTGCATGGGTGCGAGTGGCCAGTTCGCCGACTCAAACCTACCACTTTGGGGATTCATCTGACTGGGGAGTTGGGAAGTCAGCTACACAAGATGGAATTCATTCCTTTCCCAAAGTATGGGTAAGTAGATAAATTGCTCCCTTAAAGGCTGATTCGGGGGCTTGAACAATGTGGCACCACATCTTCTCTTAGCTTGAGAAGCGTTTAGTCATAGTTGGACTATGATGTATTGTTCATTAGAGGAATTAGTGGTACTTAAGGAGTTAGATGTAACTACAGGGGCAAAAATAGTAAATTGACCTAGCTGTACTTACGATTGATTTGTGAAGGGTCAATGTACTGTTGATTGGTTATATCCGATGGACACAGAAATATATTTGTAGTGCGAAGAGTGCAGCTGACGGTCTTTAATGTAGTGCCCAACAGTTAACGGATGGTGGATATCGTGATTAAAAAGTTTAGTTAGTTATTCACGTACCGTTAGAGCTTCAAGCTACAGGTTCATAAGGTCCCCTTGGTAGCTCAATGGATTCATGTTGAGAATTAGTTTTTGGGTTAGTTTAAAGTGTTCAAATTAACAAGAGAAAATTTGATTATATATGATTAATTCAATTATATGTGATATAATTGATATAATGAATTTGATACATTATTTGATTGGAGGAATTAATATAAATATGATTTATATTAAATGCATACAGGAGAAAAAAAACTATGGTTTATATGTTACATATGATGTAATATCAAAACTATAAGTTATAAATATAATATGATAATTTAGGTATTATATTTATTTCTAATAAATTAATTATGATATAATTGTTTTTCGTTTTTCTCCAATAACCACCTTAGTGGGTGGTTTTAGACAATTTATGGCAACTGGTGAGATAAAGTGAAAAATAGTTTTTCATTTTCATTACTGCATGACACACGCATCAAGTGATCGTTTTGATATTCGAGAGAGTAAACGATAAGTCATCGAGTATTCTATACGATAGTTACTCGTTACTAAACGATTGAGTACCCAAGTCTATACGATAGGCTTATTCCTTCGGTTGCCTAATCGATCGCCTACTCGATCGTCTACTCGATCGTTTAGTACCTCCATCCCTCTACCCAAATCCATACAAAACCTACACCTCCTGGATTCTCACACCGAGAATACCAAGATAACCGAGTAGTGGTGTCGAGTTTCATTCAAGGGTCGAGGATCGAGTTTTACTCGATGGTGATTGAGGAACTTCTAGTTCGTGCTGTTTGCTAAATTGCTTATTATGTTCGTGTTGATTCAACGCATTCGAGTTTGATCGAGGAAATACTAGAAGAAATGGCTCTTTAAAGGTTTTCTACTCGATCCCTTGTATTTTATCTTGAAGCATGTTGTAATTTATTCTTTGATGCATAACTGTTATGTTTGATTGTAAATTTTTATATTCTTTCACAATGGGGTTTGGAACGATCTGCTTCCGCTCATTAGTTCTCTAGATTTAGAGTTCTTTCATATTGCTGAGTTGTTTTCCCTTTTACTTTCTCTTTATATGTTAGGTATGTTGATTTAATCTCTTTCTATTACTACAAGCATGAGTAGCTAAACTCATTAGTTCCAGGGTATTGAAATCGGTTTGAGGATTAATTTATTGTTAATTGCACATTTTGGGATTGAAAATTGCTATTAAAAGCATTCTAGTTTTTCTATATTAATTTACTTCAATCAAAAGGTCATTGATTGTCGATTATATTCATTGCTAGCTGGAAAGGGAGGGAATTAGCTAAAATTGAAAATTGGGCTATCATTTGATTATGCATGAGAATGATCAAAACTAATAATGAAGGGTTGTAATGTCATGCTAGTGTTTTTGTTTACAAGGCGATTTGAAGTTAAATGCTAAGTGTGAGGAGGGATTTAGCTCGAGAGAGAAAATCCATAATGTATCATCGTTTATTTGCAGTGATAGATATTTTAAGGTGGTTTGAAACTGATATGATCACTCATTTTTCGTCATATACAATGACATTAAAAAAATGGCGGCTCGAAATCTGGCACCATACATCAATTTAGAATTGACATCATATGCCAAAATTGTTGTAATGTTATAGATCTTAAGCACATAAAAGCATGAATAAAGAAAAACATTCAATCAAGATGACTGTTGATGGCAAAATCCAGTCAAGAAAATTTACATGACTTTTTATATGCCGACAACTATCAATTTATAATTTGGAGAAGAGGTTGCCTACAAAACAATCAAAAAATAACACATTGGTGTGGTTCTTGCTACAAACACTCTGATGTTTAAGTTAGTATTTTGCACAAAGGTCAGGGAAAGTATTTTTTTTAGGGAGAAGTTGAGTTTACCTTTTGTAGGACTTCCTTATCCCTTTAGGATTTGGAATCTGGTTCTTTTTCCTATTTGAAAATAAGACACTCAGGACTGGATTTCGGCCACTAAAGATGTTCCAGAATTGAGGGTCCATCCATATCAGCTACTTGCAAGGGATCTACTGAGCTTGGCCTCGGCTCAACCTTGGCCCCTAAGGCCAAGGTGGCCCTGCTGGCCGTTGAGGCCCAACTGGCCTCGGTTTCGGCCTCAGGGCCGAGGCGGGCTTGCTGGCTTACTAAGGCCCAATTTACCTTCGAGGTCGAGGTGGTCCAATTGGGTCCTGACCTAATTTTCTTTTTTCCTATTTGTTAGGAACTCTACGAAGCCTACTTTCTATGACTCTTGGGTCCATTTTTTTTTTTTTTTCGATTAGATAACTCTCCTAGCTTTACTTTTATTTTTATCTTTTACTGGTCCAAAATTACCCATAACATTAGTCTCTTACTCCCATGTTGAGCTTTTAAGGCTAATTTGTTAAGGATTAGTGCTAAGACCCCAATTTGTGAGTATACTTGTTTTTATTTTGCCATGGTACATAATTGTACAAAATCATTGTGTGCCATTTGACGTGTCCATATTTGGATTTGTAAATGCTCTATCCTCAAGATATGCACCTCCTAAGTTTTGGGCCTCGTGTGTGTGTCCATTAGTGTGGCTTAATATAGTTAATTCCCGGTGATCCTTAGATCATTTTCATTTTGGAATAACCTTATCAGATCCTAGCTGGTTATTTAGGTTTTTCTCTTCAAGAGTAGGCCCTTGGTTTTTTTTAGGGGTTGGTTTATTAAACCTTTCTTATATTTTCCTTCAGAAGTAACGATCACAGGTTGACTCTTGGGGATTGTACAGAGATGCAAAATTTGAACTTTTATCTATTTCTTGTTATCTTTATCTTAAGACCCTAAGTTATTACTCATATCATGCATACCAGTTATTTTATGAATAACCAAAAATCATATCTTCCCCAAGTATGTATGTTATTGAAGGGATTAATTCCCCACGCAGCGAAAAAATTCAAACCTAACTCTAGTTTTAATACCAACAGACTTGCATTGGAAAACAAACCTAGGCTAAACATATACTTTCAAAAATTAAAAAAGAAAGAATTTCTTACCTTTAACTCTGTTGGTAAAATCTTCTGAAAAAATAAATACAACACTCCTAAAAAGCCTTCACCGGTATCCTCTGTTGAGTTTACTGAGGTGGGATGGTGGGATCCCCTTTTCTTGATTTTGGAGTAAGGAAGAAAAAAATGAAAGAAAAACTTTCTAAGGAGAGTTTTTTTTTTCCATTAACACAGTGTGAGAGTGAGCGTCAAAGCGAGAGGGAAAAAATCAGGGAGAAGACTCCCTCTCCCCACAAATCTCGTAACTCCCCAATATGGGGAGTTACATAATTTCCCTTCCCTTTTTTATTTAATTTTATTTATTATTATTATTATTATTAATTAAAATAAATAAATCTAATTTTAATTTATTTTAATTAATTAAATAATAATAAATATATTTAAAGCGAATTTAATTTATTAAAATTTAAATTAAATAATTATTAATTAATCAAATTAATTAATAATAATTAAATATCTCTAATATTTAATTAAATGTGTATTAGAAATATATTCTAATCATCCCTCTCACATAACCTATAGTTTCAATTCAATTAACTTAATCAAATCATATTTAATTAAATATAATTAAATTAAAATAATTAATTCTCCAATTAATCAATCATTAAATTATATATCACATATTTGATTTAACCTTATAATTGAATCACATTCAATTATTTTTCTCTTATATATTCTATATTTTTAATGCGCATCTTATGTACATTATTTTTAACCTATAGTTTTAATATGAAATTAATTCATATTACATTTAATATTTGAAATCCTTCAAATATTTAATTCTACCATAAATTAATTTTTAAATCAAATTCAAAAATAAATTTATATCATAAAGTTTAATTAAATTATAAACTTTATATTATAATGTATCAACATACATTATATTATTTTTCCTTAGTTAATTTGAACAATTCAAATTACTTTAATTTCCTCAATACTTTTTTTTTTTTAGCTACCAGTGGGAATTAATGGACCTACAGATCAGAAGCTTCAATGATATGAGATTAATTGGGTAAACTCATTAACCGAGTCAATCAATATTCGTTAATTGTGGGTACACTCCACTATAGACTCACAGTTGCACTCTTCTCACTATAAACATATTTCTGTGTCCACGAATATAAACCAATTACCGCAAGTTAGTTCTTCACGAGTGTTCGTAACACCAGCTGGGTCAAATTACCATTTTACCCTTGGGTTACTTCTACATCCTTAAATACTAATGTTCCTCTAATGAATAACATGTTTGTGGTCTAACCAACAAACAGAGATCCTTCTTAGGCTAATGAGAGGGCAGGGCCCTATGTTCAAGACCCAAAAACACCACTTAAGGGAACACTCATCTACTTTTCTAAAGTAGGAAATAAGTGAATGCCATCTTACGAAATTACACTCCCAGCTATCCACTCGGTTTTGTCCCTAAAATGGTAGCCTTATCGGCGAACCAGCCACTCTCACCCATACAAATCAAAGGACAATCCCTCGTGAATAGGAGTTCATAACTCATTCAGGATTGAGACTAAGTTGCATGGGATACTCCCACTCACATGTCTCCTACACGAACATGTTGAATCATTGTGTTTGTATCAAATAAAAAGTAGGTCATATCCATAATGTTACAGGATAAGGTACCCAACCTTATCCCTATACTATAGACCCTTTAGGTTGTATCTTGAATAGTGATCCCCGTATGTCTCCACATACAGCTCAAGACTCATACAAAAACCCAGGATGTTAGTTTATTGAATTAGAGTTATTATTCTTGAAGATCTTGCTGAATTTGAGGATGATGAGATGTACATGTATGTTATGGGACTAGGACGATGAGATATATATGTATGTTATAGAACCATGTTGTTGTACTTGTGATGTTAAGATTGTGATAGTATCCTCACTGATTAGTTAGAAGCCCACTAGATGTTGTGCTTCCTTTGGGATTCACCAGATTGTGTTTCCTTTGGGATTCACCAGATATTGTATTTCCTTCGGGATTCACCAGATATTGTATTTCCTTCGGGATTCACCAGATATTGTGTTCCCTTCGGGATTTGCCAGATCGTGTTCCCTTCGAGATTCGCCAAATCGTGTTCCCTTCAGGATTCGCCAGATCGTGTTCCCTTCGGGATTCCCCAGATCGTGTTTCCTTTGGGATTCGCCAGATATTGTGTTTCTTTCGGGATTCACCAAGGGTTTTGTTTCCTTCGGGATTTACCAATGGTTGTGCTTCCTTCAAGATTCACTAGAGGTAGTAGGCATACTTAACTACAGTAGGATAGAAATAAGTTTTTCATGTATATATGTGTCTTATAAGGACTAAAGCAGTTTTATGTTCCACCAGGGGTAGGCATCTAGAGGACATAGATGCCTAGCCCGACCCTAGTAGTGGGATTACTTACTGAGTATTTTATACTCATCATTTCTCATGTTGTTGTTTCAGGTAAAGATAGAGATGCACCGGTGATTGACAAGCGGAAATCGTGATCGAGCCACTAAGACCAGTTTTATGCTTCAGCTCATGATATTTAGATTTCTTTCCATGTTTTTTTCAACTTTCAGTTTTGTTGTTTGAAACTTACTATTAAGAGTTATTTTCAGACTTGTTATTATCATTTATGATTTACGGGTACCCTATTATTTGTTTTAATATTTGAATTTAATGAACTTTTGAACTTACCTTATTTATTTAGCATTTATTTCACCATAAAAGGGTGTCGTTTTTAAGTTTCATGCATACATGTATCTTGTAACGGCCTAACTTAAGTCCTAGGGGGTTGGGTCGTGACATTTATGAAGTTCTAATGTGTTGTGAGGGGTGGGTTGAGATTGGTTTAGATTGTTTTGGGGAGAAAGTTTGAGTTTTATGTGTGTTCGTTCTTGTTTATGAAATTTGAATATGTTGTAAGGGTGCGTAGAGTTTGATTGTAATCGTTTTGGAGTTGAATTTGTAGGTTTTTGTGTGTTTTTTGATGTTCGGGAGATTTCATGTTTGTCGTGGGGGAGGGGTGGGTAGAGTTTGATTATACTCGTTTTGTCGTTGAACTTGGAGTTTTTGTGTGTTTATGAATGTTTATGAAGTTCTAATATGTTGTGGGGGTGGGTTGAGATTGGTTTAGATTGTTTTGGGGAGAAAGTTTGAGTTTTATGTGTGTTCATTTTTGTTTATGAAATTTATGAAGTTTGGTTGGACAATTATGACATTTATGGATGTTTTGTTTATGAAGTTTGAACGTGTTATGGATGTTTAAAGATGATGACATTTGAATGTTTTTGTTTTATTGTAGGATGTTGTTCGGAGATGAGGTTGGACGATTGTTCAAGATGTGTTCCAGACGTTGTTTTCTTTTTTGTATTTATTGACATTGTTTTCATTTTATTTCTTCTATATATTTGTGAAAACAAATTTCTTTTATTTAGTATCGACTTTGTTTTATTGTAGGATATTGTAAATTTTCATTTATTTGTTATAGTATGGACTTTATTTTCTTTGTTTTATTTATTATGTGAATTTGTTTAAGTTGGTTAATTATGTTTTACAAGTTATTCAGATCAAATTTTAAAAAATTATAAATTATAAATTAAAAATATTTAAAAGGTAATTTTCAACTAATGAAGGAACTCCCCAAGCATATTTTACTACATCAGGAGTTCCTGTAACTCCCGACAAATAAAACAAACCGTCGGGAGTTCGTGAAATAAACTGTAACTCCCGATGCATAAAACAAGGCGTCGATGCGTCGGGAGTTCTTCAACAACTCCCGACGTCTTTGTTTCATGCGTCGGGAGTTCCTCTCCTGACGGGTTTTTCCTGACAAACTCCCAACGATCCATTATTCATCGGGAGATGCTCTCCCGACATATTTTTCACCCTTTCTCGGTAAATTGTGATGTCGGGAGAAGTTCGATTTCTTGTAGTGAACGCGAGCCAACCTAAACTAACCCAAACTTATTATTAATATTCAAAAGCATGTTTTTTTTTTTTTACTTCCAATAAAATTATATATACATATATTTATTTCAACGTTACTTAATTACATGATTTTTTTAGATTACTTATCATCCACCAATTATTTAAAATATATATTTTTTAACTATGTTTAAATAAGTTTTTTCATAATATAATTAAAATCTATTTTCTAATCTTATTTCAATAGGATAATTGTTTTAAGTAAAATTGCTAAAAATATTTTCAAATATAACAAAATGTCACTGTCTATCGGTGGTAGGTCGCGTTAGACTTCTATCACTCAGCGATAGAAGTCTATTTGCAGTCTATCGTGATCTATCACTAATAGATAATGACATTTTGCTATATTTTAAATAAGTTGACTCATTTTCCTTTATTGAAAATAACCCATTTCAATATATGAAAATAAATAAACAAATTCTTTTACATGTTAATATGTTAATTTATTTTGAAACAAAAATTCAAATAATGACCTGAGTAACTCAAATGAATCCAACCCAAATATTTCATGGCTAGGTTGAGTTGGATTTATTGTTTGATAAGAGTTGTTTGGATCGAAGAAATTTACAACTCAACAATTGGATTAGACTTAAAAAGTATTTTAACCCAATCCAACTTAACTCAACCCACAAACACCACTAACATTTACCGATATGAATTTCTCATGGATCAAAACGAAGAACAGAAAATAGCAAATTCATGTATTCAGTTAAAAATCTATAAGCTTAGGCCCAACCGATTTCTTAAATCGACATCATGAGCATAGCCATATACCGAAAACTCAAACTCAATCTTCCTATACAATACTATTGACTACAAAGAAAGAGAGGGTAAAACAGAAGAAATTTGGCAAAATCCAAAACTTAGTCGGCCTTAAGTCCTCACATACCTGACCGAGAGAAGTCCTTACACACTTGAGAGACCATGGCCCTATACCTCACTAGATGAGCTTTCTTTTGGGTCTTTTTCGAATTTCGACTAAAGTTACATATAACCAAATTTAGCCAAGTCGACTTCAAATGATCATGATGAAGACACATAGTACGATGGACTTAAATTTTTGTCTTCAATTTTCATTTGGAGCATATGTCAATTTGTGATTATAACTTGGTTTATGAGAATTGTTTTAATTTAACTCGAGTGTAAATGACGTTGAAATGGCTTTAATAATGCTGAAATTGTAATGTTTAACATGTGAATAAGATTATAACTTGGTTTATGAAGGATAATTAATGAAAGGATGAGAAGTGGATATGCATACATGATACACATAAGAAGTTGAAGGAAAAAGTCTATGACCAATTCAAAAAGTGGTCTTCTGATTCATAAATCACAACACAACAAACAATTATGATTTATGATCTCCCACATCTCTCTCTCTTACCTTCTTTTTCCAATCCAAACGCGTTCATGTTGATGTTTACACTTGTCATTAACTTAATTACCAATATCTCCCTCTCTTTCAGCTCTCAATATATATAATACCAAGTGATCAACTGAGAAATACCATCAACCTCAAATGGCAATGCCAATGGACGAAGAAGAAGCCTCTATCCATGACTACCCGCCCGGCTTTCGCTTTTACCCGACCGAGGAGGAGCTCGTTTCCTTCTATCTCCGCCATCAGCTTCATACCCAGCTCCCCGAAAAGCACCGCGTCATCCCCCTCCTCAACATTTACGACTCTAAGCCATGGGACCTCCCCAGTAACTAATTACCTTTTTTTTCTTTTCTCAATTCAAATTTTTTACCTCAATTTTCAACTTTTCATCTTTTCTTTTATAAATGTCAAAATAATAGACCAAGGCTAAATTCGAAAATAATAACAGAGCTGGCCGGGGAGCTGTGCAAAGGGGACAGCGAGCAATGGTTCTTCTTCGTTGCTCGTCAAGAAAGAGAAGCACGAGGAGGCCGCCCCACAAGAACCACCGCCGCCGGCTACTGGAAGGCCACCGGCTCTCCGGTCTACGTCTACTCCTCCGCCAACAAGATCATCGGACTCAAAAAGACGATGGTCTTCTACAAAGGCAGAGCCCCCACCGGTACCAAAACAAAATGGAAGAAGCACGAATACAGAGCAATCGACGATTACGCCAAATTGAGGCACGAATTTAGTCTCTGCCGAGTTTATGTCATTTCCGGATGCTTTCGGGCCTTCGATCGCCGCCCCATGGAAGTCATCGCCGCCGCCGGGAACAACCAGGATCGGAAAATGAAGGGGAAAGTTACTTCGCCGGAGATTTCGTGTTCGGCGGTGGCGGCGATGGCGGACTGTGACGGAAGTGGTAGTAATTGGAGGATGGTTGAAGATGAAGAATTTGAAGAACCCATTTGGGAATGGAACAAAATCGATTGGCCCTAGAAATAGAAATCTCGATATTCATTGATGACCCTATATGTTAGGCCTATTTTACAATAATGTAGAAGAATTCTCAGCGGATTTAAGAAATTATTTGTAACATTATAAACTATTGGAGTTCAAAACTATTTATCTTCTATTTTTTTTTCCCACAAAATGTACTTAATAGCCATGTTTTTTTTTTTTCTTTTTTTACACAAATGTACCATTTAAACGTTAGAAAATGAAGGAAAAATCATAAAAAGAAATTATTTTAGATCGTTTGATAATATTTCCATCTTTTATTTTCTGTTTCTCAATTTTTAAGAAATTAACTTTTAGATAATATTCTGAAAAACGTTTCTGAAAATAAGACGTAAATTAAGTACTACACAGATAATTCTCTCTTTTTATTTATTAATTAAATCTATTTTTAATTAAGATTCAAAATGCGGACTTGGTCAGTGGGTTAAGCATACGCTACACATTTACGAGCTCATAGTCGAGGGTTTGTATCCCAAGAAGAACTTTTTTTTTTTTTAATTTTTATTTATTAGTTTTCTTTTTCCTTTTTTCTTTCTTTTATCTTTCTTTTCTTTATATTTCTTTATTTATTATTTTTACATCCATATATTAATTTAATTTTAAAATTTAAAATTTTCAATATTTAAATATATATAGTTAAAAAAAATTGAATTTTAAATTTTAAATTTTATAATAGGCATGTTTATATATTATTTTAAATTAAAATTTTTTATTTT
Organism: Benincasa hispida; assembly: GCF_009727055.1. Taxonomy (NCBI): domain Eukaryota; kingdom Viridiplantae; phylum Streptophyta; class Magnoliopsida; order Cucurbitales; family Cucurbitaceae; genus Benincasa; species Benincasa hispida. Next base: position 1,455,071 of record NC_052356.1, on the reverse strand, counting down.
TATTAATAAAAAATTCTTATAAAAAGAAAAATCCTAAAAATATTACAAGTAAAAAGTAAGTATTTTAAAAACTTTTTGCTATAAAGTGTAAATATTTTTAAATTTTCTTTTTTATATTTAAAAAAGGCCCCTTCTTAATACATACAAAACGAATTAGAATTTTACAATATATAACTTTTGTTCACTAAGATATTCATTTAAGTTTACTTTGATATTTTTACAACCACGACATTTATATAATAATATAATTGAGTTAGATTTGAGTCGACATCATTTAACATAAATAATATTACAAATAAAAGCAAATCAAATTTTAGCAACATAATAATTATCGAAATAAGAGAAATTCTTATAAATAAAAAATTTAAAAAAATTTACATTTTATAACAAAAAGTTCCAGAAGTACAAAGCACTTTTGGAACTTTTTACTATAAAGTGTAAATATTTTAAAATATTTTTTTATATTTAAAAAGGCCCCTCGAAACAATTGTATTATTGTTATTAATTTTACATCATAACTTTTATATATTTGATAATGTAAATATTTAATAATTATTTTTATATTTTAATGCATGCTAAATTTTTTTTAGAAAATTATTTTAAATGAACAAACTACTAAAATATTTACAAATAATAATAAAATATCATAGGCTATATGTGATAGACTGCAATAGACCGCGATAAACCACTATTAATGTCTATCATGACACAGATAATAGTCTACAACAGTTTATCATAGATAAATAGTGAAAATCTTGCTATATTTGTAAATATTTTGATTCGTTTTTCTATATTTGAAAGCAACTATATTTTATATTTTCTATTTTTAAATTACATTTAGACTATAAAATATGAAAAATGGAAGGGAGAAAAAAAAACGAAAAACAAGAAATGATTATCAAATAAGTTTCTATTTTTGTTTTTTTTTTTTTTTTTTATTTTTAAAAAACAAGAAATAGATAATGAAAGAGTTGTATTTCACGACTTAGTTTTATGCTTTATGTGTGTAATATTTAGATTGATTTTATTTTGAAAAGGCACTAAAAAGGAAATGTGGTGAAGAAATTCTATAATGATAACTAGAAATTGTTT